>NC_064754.1:47634405-48009405 GCF_011397635.1 Epinephelus fuscoguttatus | reverse complement strand
GACCTGGACTGCCTTTATGACAACGTCCATTTGCACAAAAGAAGCAGTCCCCATCTTTGCAAGACCCTGAAAGACGTTGCCCTCAGCAGGAACCCTACAGATACCCCAAGGAACAACTGCACAGCGCAGATCCCACGCAGACCATCAAGATCTCTTCAACCTCCAGACCACCCAGACCCCACGATACACTCACCCCAGAGCATCAGAGAGAATGGCCGCCCACGACACCCGCCGCATCACCACCATCACAACGAGCAGCCTACACCACAGCTGATCCAACACAGACCTCCAATACCCAGCCGGAGAACCACCCTGCCTGGAGGTCCCTGTACCCCCTCCTCCCAACAGCAGAGGACTACAAGAGCAGCAGAACATCGGACGGAGCTACGCTGCAGCTGTGAGAGGAGCATCGCCTTGACATCAGGGACATACAACACATGTTAAACTTGCTATGCTCTCGCCTCATAGGGACGTGGTAGAAGAGCCCAGAGCTTAATGAGCAAATAATAGTTAAACATGATGTTTAGATTTTTAAATTGATTGTTAGAAGAGCAGAGAGCTTAATGATCAAATAATAGTTAACTGTTAAACATGATGTTTAGATTTTTTTTTTTTTTTTTTTTTTTTAAGTGGTTTGTTAGAAAACAACAATTCCTAACAATATTTCAAACCACATATTATCAGTTCACTTATATATTATTTCGCTCCTTTTATTTATCTACACATGATTTTCTTTTCTTTCAGTGTTCATCTTATGCTTTTTTTTAACAGATCACAATTACAGATGAAGTCACTCACAATAACATGTTGGAACATTCAAGGTCTCAGAACTTCTGCTTTTGGTCTAAAAGCAGAAACTCTGACTTTATTAGAGAGTTAAAAGACTCTGACATCATTGTCTTACAGGAGACATGGTGCAGAGAAGACGTTTCCACTGGGTCCTCAAAATACATACAATGAGATTATTATCCCATCAACAAAAATCCCACAATCACACAGGAAGAGACTCAGGAGGCATGATTATATGGTATAAATCAGAACTCATTCACTCATTAGAAATAATTAAAAAGTAGAATCATATATTTGGCTGAAAATTAACAAAAGATGCTTTGTGTTGAGCAACATGTCTACATGTGTGCAGTCTACATCCCACCATCAGAGTCCCCATACTATAACCCTGATGTTTTTTCTATCCTTGAGGAAGACATTAACCATTATAAAAGCATGGGAAATATTCTGATCTGTGGAGACTTGAATGCTCGAACAGGGGAAAGAGCAGACACTCTGAACACCCAGGGAGACAAACATTTACCTGGAGGGATATACTCCCCCCTCCCTGAATGCCCAACCAGAAAGAGCTTTGATAAAGTCACAAATACAAGTGGCATCCAGCTTCTGCAGCTCTGTCGTGCACTGGGTCTGTACATAGTCAACGGCCGGCTGCGAGGGGACTCTCTGGGTCGCTACACTTATAGTTCAGCTCTGGGCAGTAGCACAGTAGACTACTTCATCACAGATCTACACCCAGTGTCTCTCAGAGCCTTCACAGTCAGCCCCCGCACACCCCTCTCAGACCACAGCAAGATCACACTCTATCTGAAAAGGGCACCATCCAACAACACAGTCCCCGACCATGTCAGCTTTATAACTGCACACACTCATTCAGATGGAAACCAGACAGTGTAGGGAAGTACCAGGAGGCGCTGGAAAATCAGCAAATACAGAGTTTAATTCATTTATTTCTGTCTGAAATGTTTCCTCATAATAACATTGGTGTAAACTTTGCTGTGAACAAAATCAATTCAATTTTTCATCATTTGGCTTTATTATCTAATTTGAAAATCTCGAACAAAAACATAAACAAATAAACAACAACAAATGGTTTGACATCGAATGCAAAAACTTGAGAAAAACTTTAAGAAGATTATCCAATCAAAAACACAGAGATCCAGATAACCAGAACATACGCCTTCAGTATGATGATGTTCTGAAACAATACAAATATACCCTAAAAACAAAGAAAGAACAGCACACCAAGAACCAGCTCTGTGAAATCGAGGAATCCTTAGAGTCCAACCAGTTCTGGGAGAAATGGAACACCATAAACAAAAACCAGAAAGATGAACTGGCACTTCAAGATGGCAATACCTGGACTAATCACTTCAGAGATCTGTATAGTAATATCACAAAAATAATGATCAAAACAATATCTACAATAAATGGAAAACCCTGAATCTGCGCTAAAGAAAACCAAAACCCCTAGATTACCCAATAACAGAACAAGAACTCACAGAAACCATCCAATCCGTCAAAACAAAAAGAGCTGTGGAGTCGATGGAATATTAAAACGAAATGATCAAATACTCAAACAATAAAATTAAATCGCGATTCTCAAACTATTCAACATAATTATATCAGTTGGCACTTTTCCAGACATCTGGAACAAAGGTTTAATAACTCCAATTCATAAATCTGGGGATAAATATGACCCAAATAACTACCATGGATCTGTGTCACTAGTAACCTGGGAAAATATTTTGTAACATCATTAATAAACGAATAGTAAATTTTCTTTCTGAACATAATGTTTTACATAAATGCCAAATTGGATTTTTGCCAAATTCCCGCACAACTGACCACATATTTACTCTCCACACCTTAATTGACCAAGAATTAAATGTAAAGAAAAGAAAGGTCTACGCCTGTTTTGTTGATTTCAGAAAGGCCTTTGACTCCATCTGGCACGAGGGTCTTTTCTACAGCCTCCTTGAAAGTGGAATTGCGGGGAAAACATACGATTTCATCAAAGATATGTATACAAAAAGCAGATATGCCATAAAAATTGGAGACAAACAAACAGCCTTCTTCTCCCAGGGCCGGGGGGTCAGACAAGGATGCAACCTCAGTCCCATCCTCTTTAATTTATATATCAATGAATTAGCAAACCAATTAGATCGGTCCACAGCACCTGGCCTCATCCTGAAAGACACAGAGGTCAAAAGTCTCCTATATGCAGACGACTTAGTGCTGCTCTCACCCACTAAAGAGGGTTTGCAACAGCACCTGAACATCCTGCAGGACTTCTGTCAGACCTGGGCCCTGACTGTAAATACCACAAAAACAAAGATAATGATCTTTCAAAAGCAATGCACAAATCTAATGAACACACACAATTTCTATTTGGACAACACTAAATTACAACAGACAAACAACTACACATACCTCGGCCTAAACATCACATACACAGTAAACACCAACATGGCTGTGAAGGATCTGAGAGACAAAGCCAGAAGAGCTTTCTGCCATAAAAAGAAATATAAAAACAAACATTCCAATTCGAATCTGGCTAAAAATATTCCAATTTGTAATTGAACCAATTCTCCTGTATGGAAGTGAAATCTGGGGTCCTAAATTAAATCAAAATTTCGACAAATGGGACAAAACAGTCATAGAAAGTTTCACACTGAGTTCTGTAAGAACATCCTACAGGTCCAGAGAAAGACCCCAAACAACGCCTGCAGAGCAGAACTCGCCAATACCCCTTATTTTAAAAATACAAAAGAGATCAATTAAATTTTACAACCACCTGAAGTCAAGTCACCCACAGACATACCATCACAAAGCCCTCAGCTGCCCAGAGAAGAGTCCTCGGCCGGCTGGTCCTGAGGCTCTCTGCAGACCAAAACACCAACCCAATCAGACCCAACCAAATGATAAACCATCAGAAAGAAAAATACATTACATATTGGAAAGAAACAACCAAAACACAGAGTAAATTACAATGTTATCTGGCCCTAAAATGAGAATACACGTTAGCAAATTATCTGAGCACAATCCAAAGTGCTTCAGTGAGGAAAGTGTTGGCTATGTACAGACTCAGTGGACACAGTCTTGCCATAGAAACAGGTCGCCACAGACAGAACTGGCTGCCAGAGGAGGACAGACTCTGCTCCCAGTGTGACAGAGGACAGGTAGAGACAGAGCTCCACTTCCTCACCTCATGTCCAAAATATCAAACGTTAAGAAACAAATATTTCACACATATAACACAAACATGCCCGAATTTGAATTTAAAACATACACAGAGAAACTCCCTTATTTATTGTGATAAATCCCAAATTGTTTAACGACTGCAGCAAAATTCATCTGCTGCTGTAACGAGCTGAGAACGACCAGTGGACACTGAGATACACAACTAATACACACACACACACACACACACACGAACACACACACACACACACATGAACACACAAACACACACACACACACACACACACACACATAAACACAACAATGTAACACTTCAACCCCCTCAGACACACATACATGTATATAGTTTAATGTTAAATTTTATATATCACTTGTTATTATTTATTATTACTATTATTTACTACTACTTTTACTACTAATACTATTACTATTATTGTTGTTATACTATTTTTACACTTATTTTATTTTATGTTATTAATTCTCTAAGTGCTTTGACAATATTGTTATTATAACTTTCATGTCAATAAAGCAAATTTGAATTGAATTGAATTGAGAGAGAGAGAGAGACACATGAGAGAGAGAGAGAGAGAGAGAGACACATGAGAGAGAGAGAGAGAGAGACACATGAGAGAGAGAGAGAGACACACATGAGAGAGAGAGAGAGAGAGAGAGAGACACATGAGAGAGAGAGAGAGAGAGAGAGACACATGAGAGAGAGAGAGAGAGACACATGAGAGAGAGACACAAGAGAGATAGAGAGAGAGAGAGAGAGAGAGAGAGAGAGAGAGAGAGATAGAGAGAGAGAGAGAGAGAGAGAGAGAGAGAGAGAGACACAGAGAGAGAGAGAGAGAGAGAGAGAGAGAGAGAGAGAGAGAGAGAGAGAGAGAGAGACAGAGAGAGAGAGAGACAGAGAGAGAGAGTGAGAGAGAGAGTGTTTGGAAGATGTTGGATGCTTCATGATAGCTCCTGAATCAACCAATTGTTTTCTGTCGAAAGTTGGATGAACACAGAAGATTTATGAGAAAATTGTAAAAGGAGTGATGAAAATCCATCAGAGGAGGAGAAAGAGAGCAAAAGGAAGAGGAAGAAAGAGAGGAAATACAGTTGGAGGAAAACTTAGAGAGAGAGAGAGAGAGAGAGAGACATCCATCAAGTGAAGAAAATAGCCAGACACACAAAGAAGGAAGAGGAAGGAGAGGACAAGGAAAGTGACAGCAATCAGCCAGCTACTGGACACTGAAATCAGTGAGTTTTGTCAATTCTATCTATAAAACGAGCTCCAACTGAAATATTGAAGCTAACAGCTAACAAGCTAATCCTAGCTAAACAACAGTTGGCTGTGTGTGGTTGCCTAGCAACGGCATCAATAGCAGCAGCAGCAATAGAAGCCTCCCTATTTCAAGGCAAACAGACAGATGCTTGAATATATCAACAACTGTGTCAAGATGTCTACCTGCTCTGAAACAATCGATTATCCTCCAGCTGTTAAGAGCAAAACAGCAAGGAACAAATATAAACAAAAACACTTTCACGAGACAGACCAGAAACCCTGTTCCTGGACCACTACAAAGATGGCAGGACCTGCAATCTAATCTTCTGGACTGATGAACCCTATGCCTGGCTGAATGTCATCAGCTCTTATTACTCAACAGTAAAGAGAGCAGGCATTTGTAATGGATGGAAAATCAGTATATTGGAAGACAATGATCCAGACTCAACCAGAACAACAATCAACCTGTTCAAAAATGGAACTGCCATGATACAAGGATACCTTGGACAGTTTGAGCACGATTTTGCTGCTATGAAACCAAGTGTTGAGAAGGAGAAAGAGAATCTCACAGGCACACCAACAACCCTGGGAGTCAAAGCGTCCCTGTTCTCCTCCGGCTCCAGACAAACGCGGCCGACAGATGCCGACAGCGAGTTTCCTCTCCTAGAGCGCTCTGAGGACCTGGACTGCATGAGGGAACAGTTCTCCCAAATGGAGATCGAGTTAGTCCAGCTCCGGGAGCAGATGGACCAACAACAACCTAACTCTCATCCCAAAAATGACATCGTAACAACACTCAAGAGAGAACTGGACAATGTCAACTCACAACTGAGAGAGATTCAACAAGAAGCAACCAACCAGAGGAACCAGCTGGATCATCTCAGGGAAGAGGTGAAGGAACTACAGAAAGACAGAGACGACTGTAGAGCTGAGCTGGCCACATTGAGAGAGGAACTGAAGGAGAGGACAGAACATTGTCCAGTCAGCAAGTAAGACTGAACTCTATACAGTCCCTTATGTCCACAGACCCCCCTCAGATCCAGACCAGGTCCAGCCAAACTCAGACTACACCGGCTGAAGAACAACATAGTCCTCTCCTCGAGGGCTCACTCCCTCCAACGCAGCCAGAATGTAGCCCCTACTCACCTTCCTCTCCCAACCAGCTCCCCACTATACATATACCAAGTTCAACCTCTAGTCACACCTCGGGGCAAGTCCTTGACCCAACCACCAGCCAACCCCATGTCCACTGGAGACCCAACCTGCAGCTCTGGACCTGAAACTACCAGCAGCAGGAACAGCCCCACATCCAGACACAGCCCAGAGTCAACAAACACTCCCAGGCAGAAGGGCTGACATCCTCCTCCTCATGGACTCTAATGGAAAGTTCCTGGATGAAAAAACCCTGTTCCCAAGGCACAGAGCAGAAAAGATCTGGTGCCCCAACACGAAGAAAGCTCTGGAGCTGCTGACGGTGCGTGAGCTCGGTGAGCCGAGCCACATCATCATCCATACAGGCACCAACGACTTAAGGCCCCAACAGGACAGAGTGGCAGACTCTCTGAAGAGAGTGATCGAGAAGGCCTCCACCACTTTCCCCAACAGCAGGATCTCATCTCACACTGCTGCAGGAGAGGAGAGACCACCGCACCATAGACAGAGTGAACTTCAGCCTCTCCAGGGACTGCGCACTCAAAACCAACGTCTTCTTGGCTCAACATCCAACTCTAGACCTGGACTGCCTTTATGACAACGTCCATTTGCACAAAGAAGCAGTCCCCATCTTTGCCAAGACCCTGAAAGACGTTGCCCTCAGCAGGAACCCTACAGATACCCCCAGGAACAACCGCAGCGCAGATCCCACGCAGACCATCAAGATCTCTTCAACCCTCCAGACCACCCAGACCCCCACGATACACTCACCCCAGAGCATCAGAGAGAATGGCCGGCCCACGACACCCGCCGCATCACCACCATCACAACGAGCAGCCTACACCACAGCTGATCCAACACAGACCTCCAATACCCAGCCGGAGAACCACCCTGCCTGGAGGTCCCGTACCCCCCCTCCTCCCAACAGCAGAGACGAGACTACAAGAGCAGCAGAACATCGGACGGAGCTACGCTGCAGCTGTGAGAGGAGCATCGGCCTCCCCCTCCTCTGGTGACATCAGGGACATACACACATGTTAAATTGCTACTCTCGCCTCATAGGACGTGGTAGAAGAGCCCAGAGCTTAATGAGCAAATAATAGTTAAACATGATGTTTAGATTTTTAAATTGATTGTTAGAAGAGCAGAGAGCTTAATGATCAAATAATAGTTAACTGTTAAACATGATGTTTAGATTTTTTTTTTTTTTTTTTTTTTAAGTGGTTTGTTAGAAAACAACAATTCCTAACAATATTTCAAACCACATATTATCAGTTCACTTATCATATATTATTTCACTCCTTTTATTTATCTACACATGATTTTTCTTTTCTTTCAGTGTTCATCTTATGCTTTTTTTTTAACAGATCACAATTACAGATGAAGTCACTCACAATAACATGTTGGAACATTCAAGGTCTCAGAACTTCTGCTTTTGGTCTAAAAAGCAGAAACTCTGACTTTATTAGAGAGTTAAAAGACTCTGACATCATTGTCTTACAGGAGACATGGTGCAGAGAAGACGTTTCCACTGGTCGTCCTCAAAATACAATGAGATTATTATCCCATCAACAAAAATCACAATCACACAGGAAGAGACTCAGGAGGCATGATTATATGGTATAAATCAGAACTCATTCACTCATTAGAAATAATTAAAAAGTAGAATCATATATTTGGCTGAAAATTAACAAAAGATGCTTTGTGTTGAGCAACATGTCTACATGTGTGCAGTCTACATCCCACCATCAGAGTCCCCATACTATAACCCTGATGTTTTTCTATCCTTGAGGAAGACATTAACCATTATAAAAGCATGGGAAATATTCTGATCTGTGGAGACTTGAATGCTCGAACAGGGAAAGAGCAGACACTCTGAACACCCAGGAGACAAACATTTACCTGGAGGATATACTCCTCCTGAATGCCCAACCAGAAAGAGCTTTGATAAAGTCACAAATACAAGTGGCATCCAGCTTCTGCAGCTCTGTCGTGCACTGGGTCTGTACATAGTCAACGGCCGGCTGCGAGGGGACTCTCTGGGTCGCTACACTTATAGTTCAGCTCTGGGCAGTAGCACAGTAGACTACTTCATCACAGATCTACACCCAGTGTCTCTCAGAGCCTTCACAGTCAGCCCCCTCACACCCCTCTCAGACCACAGCAAGATCACAATCTATCTGAAAAGGGCACCATCCAACAACACAGTCCCCCGACCATGTCAGCTTTATAACTGCACACACTCATTCAGATGGAAACCAGACAGTGTAGGGAAGTACCAGGAGGCGCTGGAAAATCAGCAAATACAGAGTTTAATTCATTTATTTCTGTCTGAAATGTTTCCTCATAATAACATTGGTGTAAACTTTGCTGTGAACAAAAATCAATCAATTTTTCATCATTTGGCTTATTATCTAATTTGAAAATCTCCAACAAAAACATAAACAAATAAACAACAACAAATGGTTTGACATCGAATGCAAAACTTGAGAAAACTTTAAGAAGATTATCCAATCAAAACACAGAGATCCAGATAACCAGAACATACGCTTCAGTATGATGATGTTCTGAAACAATACAAATATACCCTAAAAACAAAGAAAGAACAGCACACCAAGAACCAGCTCTGTGAAATCGAGGAATCCTTAGAGTCCAACTGGTTCTGGGAGAAATGGAACACCATAAACAAAAACCAGAAAGATGAACTGGCACTTCAAGATGGCAATACCTGGAATAATCACTTCAGAGATCTGTATAGTAATATCACAAAAAATAGTGATCAAAACAATATCTACAATAAATGGAAAACCCTGGAATCTGCGCTAAAAAAAAAAAAAAACCAAAACCCCCTAGATTACCCAATAACAGAACAAGAACTCACAGAAACCATCCAATCCGACAAAAAAAAAAAGTCCAGTGGCGTCGATGGAAAATTAAAGGAAAAGATAAAATAAACAAAAAATAAAATTAAATCGCGATTCTCAAACTATTCAACATAATTATATCAGTTGGCACTTTTCCAGACATCTGGAACAAAGGTTTAATAACTCCAATTCATAAATCTGGGGATAAATATGACCCAAATAACTACCGGATCTGTGTCACTAGTAACCTGGGAAAATATTTTGTAACATCATTAATAAACGAATAGTAAATTTTCTTTCTGAACATAATGTTTTACATAAATGCCAAATTGGATTTTTGCCAAATTCCCGCACAACTGACCACATATTTACTCTCCACACCTTAATTGACCAAGAATTAAATGTAAAGAAAAGAAAGGTCTACGCCTGTTTTGTTGATTTCAGAAAGGCCTTTGACTCCATCTGGCACGAGGGTCTTTTCTACAGGCTCCTTGAAAGTGGAATTGGGGGGAAAACATACGATTTCATCAAAGATATGTATACAAAAAGCAGATATGCCATAAAAATTGGAGACAAACAAACAGCCTTCTTCTCCCAGGGCCGGGGGGTCAGACAAGGATGCAACCTCAGTCCCATCCTCTTTAATTTATATATCAATGAATTAGCAAACCAATTAGATCGGTCCACAGCACCTGGCCTCATCCTGAAAGACACAGAGGTCAAAAGTCTCCTATATGCAGACGACTTAGTGCTGCTCTCACCCACTAAAGAGGGTTTGCAACAGCACCTGAACATCCTGCAGGACTTCTGTCAGACCTGGGCCCTGACTGTAAATACCACAAAACAAAGATAATGATCTTTCAAAAGCAATGCACAAATCTAATGAACACACACAATTTCTATTTGGACAACACTAAATTACAACAGACAAAAACTACACATACCTCGCCTAAACATCACATACACAGGAAACACCAACATGGCTGTGAAGGATCTGAGAGACAAAGCCAGAAGAGCTTTCTGCGCCATAAAAGAAATATAAAACAAACATTCCAATTCGAATCTGGCTAAAAATATTCCAATTTGTAATTGAACCAATTCTCCTGTATGGAAGTGAAATCTGGGGTCCTAAATTAAATCAAAATTTCGACAAATGGGACAAAACAGTCATAGAAAGTTTCACACTGAGTTCTGTAAGAACATCCTACAGGTCCAGAGAAAGACCCCAAAACAACGCCTGCAGAGCAGAACTCGCCAATACCCCTTATTTTAAAAATACAAAAGAGATCAATTAAATTTTACAACCACCTGAAGTCAAGTCACCCACAGACATACCATCACAAAGCCCTCAGCTGCCCAGAGAAGAGTCCTCGGCCGGCTGGTCCTGAGGCTCTCTGCAGACCAAAACACCAACCCAATCAGACCCAACCAAATGATAAACCATCAGAAAGAAAAATACATTACATATTGGAAAGAAACAACCAAAACACAGAGTAAATTACAATGTTATCTGGCCCTAAAAAGAGAATACACGTTAGCAAATTATCTGAGCACAATCCAAAGTGCTTCAGTGAGGAAAGTGTTGGCTATGTACAGACTCAGTGGACACAGTCTTGCCATAGAAACAGGTCGCCACAGACAGAACTGGCTGCCAGAGGAGGACAGACTCTGCTCCCAGTGTGACAGAGGACAGGTAGAGACAGAGCTCCACTTCCTCACCTCATGTCCAAAATATCAAACGTTAAGAAACAAATATTTCACACATATAACACAAACATGCCCGAATTTGAATTTAAAACAGACACAGAGAAACTCCCTTATTTACTGGGAGAAATCCCCAAATGTTTAACGACTGCAGCAAAATTCATCTGCTGCTGTAACGAGCTGAGAACGACCAGTGGACACTGAGATACACAACTAATACACACACACACACACACACACACACACACACACACACACACACGAACACACACACACACACACATGAACACACACACACACACACACACACACACACACACACACACACACATAAACACAACAATGTAACACTTCAACCCCCTCAGACACACATACATGTATATAGTTTAATGTTAAATTTTATATATCACTTGTTATTATTTATTATTACTATTATTTACTACTACTTTTACTACTAATACTATTACTATTATTGTTGTTATACTATTTTTACACTTATTTTATTTTATGTTATTAATTCTCTAAGTGCTTTGACAATATTGTTATTATAACTTTCATGTCAATCAAGCAAATTTGAATTGAAATTGAATTGAGAGAGAGAGAGAGACACATGAGAGAGAGAGAGAGAGAGACACATGAGAGAGAGAGAGAGAGACACGAGAGAGAGAGAGAGAGAGAGAGAGAGAGAGAGACACAGAGACACATGAGAGAGAGAGAGAGAGAGAGAGAGAGAGAGAGACATGAGAGAGAGAGAGACAAGAGAGAGACACAAGAGAGAGAGAGAGAGAGAGAGAGAGAGAGAGAGAGAGAGAGACACATGAGAGAGAGAGAGAGAGAGAGAGAGAGAGAGAGAGACACATGAGAGAGAGAGAGAGAGAGAGAGAGAGAGAGAGAGAGAGAGAGACACATGAGAGAGAGAGAGAGAGAGAGAGAGAGAGAGAGAGAGAGAGAGAGAGAGACACATGAGAGACATGAGAGACATGAGAGAGAGAGAGAGAGAGAGAGAGAGAGAGAGTGTTTGGAAGATGTTGGATGCTTCATGATAGCTCCTGAATCAACCAATTGTTTTCTGTCGAAAAGTTGGATGAACACAGAAGATTTATGAGAAAATTGTAAAAGGAGTGATGAAAATCCATCAGAGGAGAGAAAGAGAGCAAAAGGAAGAGGAAGAAAGAGAGGAAATACAGTTGGAGGAAAACTTCAGAGAGAGAGAGAGAGAAAAAGAGACATCAAACAAAGGAAGAAAAAAGCAAAACAAACCAAGAAGGAAGAGGAAGGAGAGGACAAGGAAAGTGACAGCAATCAGCCAGCTACTGGACACTGAAATCAGTGAGTTTTGTCAATTATATCGATAAAACAAGCTCCAACTGAAATATTGAAGCTAACAGCTAACAAGCTAATCCTAGCTAAACAACAGTTGGCTGTGTGTGGTTGCCTAGCAACGCCATCAATAGCAGCAGCAGCAATAGAAGCCTCCCTATTTCAAGGCAAAACATACAGATACTTGAATATCAACAACTGTGTCAAGATGTCTACCTGCTCTGAAACAATCGATTATCCTCCAGCTGTTAAGAGCAAAACAGCAAGGAACAAATATAAACAAAAACACTGAGACAGACCAGAAACCCTGTTCCTGGACCACTACAAAGATGGCAGGACCTGCAATCTAATCTTCTGGACTGATGAACCCTATGCCTGGCTGAATGTCATCAGCTCTTATTACTCAACAGTAAAGAGAGCAGGCATTTGTAATGGATGGAAAATCAGTATATTGGAAGACAATGATCCAGACTCAACCAGAACAACAATCAACCTGTTCAAAAATGGAACTGCCATGATACAAGGATACCTTGGACAGTTTGAGCACGATTTTGCTGCTATGAAACCAAGTGTTGAGAAGGAGAAAGAGAATCTCACAGGCACACCAACAACCCTGGGAGTCAAAGCGTCCTGTTCTCCTCCGGCTCCAGACAAACGGCCGACAGATGCCGACAGCGAGTTTCCTCTCCTAGAGCGCTCTGAGGACCTGGACTGCATGAGGGAACAGTTCTCCCAAATGGAGATCGAGTTAGTCCAGCTCAGGAGCAGATGGACCAACAACAACCTAACTCATCCCAAAATGACATCGAACAACACTCAAGAGAGAACTGGACAATGTCAACTCACAACTGAGAGAGATTCAACAAGAAGCAACCAACCAGAGGAACCAGCTGGATCATCTCAGGAAGAGGTGAAGGAACTACAGAAAGACAGAGACGACTGTAGAGCTGAGCTGGCCACATTGAGAGAGGAACTGAAGGAGAGGGACAGAACATTGTCCAGTCAGCAAGTAAGACTGAACTCTATACAGTCCCTTATGTCCACAGACCCCCCTCAGATCCAGACCAGGTCCAGCCAAACTCAGACTACACCGGCTGAAGAACAACATAGTCCTCTCCTCGAGGGCTCACTCCCTCCAACGCAGCCGAATGTAGCCCCTACTCACCTTCCTCTCCCAACCAGCTCCCCACTATACATATACCAAGTTCAACCTCTAGTCACACCTCGGGCAAGTCCTTGACCCAACCACCAGCCAACCCCATGTCCACTGGAGACCCAACCTGCAGCTCTGGACCTGAAACTACCGCAGCAGCAGGAACAGCCCCACATCCAGACACAGCCCAGAGTCAACAAACACTCCCAGGCAGAAGGGCTGACATCCTCCTCCTCATGGACTCTAATGGAAAGTTCCTGGATGAAAAAACCCTGTTCCCAAGGCACAGAGCAGAACTCTACTGGTGCCCCAACACGAAGAAAGCTCTGGAGCTGCTGACGGTGCGTGAGCTCGGTGAGCCGAGCCACATCATCATCCATACAGGCACCAACGACTTAAGGCCCCAACAGGACAGAGTGGCAGACTCTCTGAAGAGAGTGATCGAGAAGGCCTCCACCACTTTCCCCAACAGCAGGATCGTCATCTCCACACTGCTGCAGAGGAGAGACTTCCACCCCCGCACCATAGACAGAGTGAACTTCAGCCTCTCCAGGGACTGCGAACTCAAAACCAACGTCTTCTTGGCTCAACATCCAACTCTAGACCTGGACTGCCTTTATGACAACGTCCATTTGCACAAAGAAGCAGTCCCCATCTTTGCCAAGACCCTGAAAGACGTTGCCCTCAGCAGGAACCCTACAGATACCCCAAGGAACAACCGCACAGCGCAGATCCCACGCAGACCATCAAGATCTCTTCAACCCTCCAGACCACCCAGACCCCACGATACACTCACCCCAGAGCATCAGAGAGAATGGCGGCCCACGACACCCGCCGCATCACCACCATCACAACGGCAGCCTACACCACAGCTGATCCAACACAGACCTCCAATACCCAGCCGGAGAACCACCCTGCCTGGAGGTCCCGTACCCCTCCTCCCAACAGCAGAGACGAGACTACAAGAGCAGCAGAACATCGGACGGAGCTACGCTGCAGCTGTGAGAGGAGCATCCCCTCCCTCCTCTGGTGACATCAGGGACATACAACACATGTTAAACTTGCTATGCTCTCGCCTCATAGGGACGTGGTAGAAGAGCCCAGAGCTTAATGAGCAAATAATAGTTAAACATGATGTTTAGATTTTTAAATTGATTGTTAGAAGAGCAGAGAGCTTAATGATCAAATAATAGTTAACTGTTAAACATGATGTTTAGATTTTTTTTTTTTTTTTTTTTTTTTAAGTGGTTTGTTAGAAAACAACAATTCCTAACAATATTTCAAACCACATATTATCAGTTCACTTATAATATATTATTTCACTCCTTTTATTTATCTACACATGATTTTTCTTTTCTTTCAGTGTTCATCTTATGCTTTTTTTTTTAACAGATCACAATTACAGATGAAGTCACTCACAATAACATGTTGGAACATTCAAGGTCTCAGAACTTCTGCTTTTGGTCTAAAAAGCAGAAACTCTGACTTTATTAGAGAGTTAAAAGACTCTGACATCATTGTCTTACAGGAGACATGGTGCAGAGAAGACGTTTCCACTGGTCGTCCTCAAAAATACAATGAGATTATTATCCCATCAACAAAAAATCCCACAATCACACAGGGAAGAGACTCAGGAGGCATGATTATATGGTATAAATCAGAACTCATTCACTCATTAGAAATAATTAAAAAAGCAGAATCATATATTTGGCTGAAAATTAACAAAAGATGCTTTGTGTTGAGCAACATGTCTACATGTGTGCAGTCTACATCCCACCATCAGAGTCCCATACTATAACCTGATGTTTTTCTATCCTTGAGGAAGACATTAACCATTATAAAAGCATGGGAAATATTCTGATCTGTGGAGACTTGAATGCTCGAACAGGGAAAGAGCAGACACTCTGAACACCCAGGAGACAAACATTTACCTGGAGGATATCTCCCCTCCTGAATGCCCAACCAGAAAGAGCTTTGATAAAGTCACAAATACAAGTGGCATCCAGCTTCTGCAGCTCTGTCGCACTGGGTCTGTACATAGTCAACGGCCGGCTGCGAGGGGACTCTCTGGGTCGCTACACTTATAGTTCAGCTCTGGGCAGTAGCACAGTAGACTACTTCATCACAGATCTACACCCAGTGTCTCTCAGAGCCTTCACAGTCAGCCCCCTCACACCCCTCTCAGACCACAGCAAGATCACAATCTATCTGAAAAGGGCACCATCCAACAACACAGTCCCCGACCATGTCAGCTTTATAACTGCACACACTCATTCAGATGGAAACCAGACAGTGTAGGGAAGTACCAGGAGGCGCTGGAAAATCAGCAAATACAGAGTTTAATTCATTTATTTCTGTCTGAAATGTTTCCTCATAATAACATTGGTGTAAACTTTGCTGTGAACAAAATCAATTCAATTTTTCATCATTTGGCTTTATTATCTAATTTGAAAATCTCCGAACAAAAACATAAACAAATAAACAACAACAAATGGTTTGACATCGAATGCAAAAACTTGAGAAAAACTTTAAGAAGATTATCCAATCAAAAACACAGAGATCCAGATAACCAGAACATACGCCTTCAGTATGATGATGTTCTGAAACAATACAAATATACCCTAAAAACAAAGAAAGAACAGCACACCAAGAACCAGCTCTGTGAAATCGAGGAATCCTTAGAGTCCAACCGGTTCTGGGAGAAATGGAACACCATAAACAAAAACCAGAAAGATGAACTGGCACTTCAAGATGGCAATACCTGGACTAATCACTTCAGAGATCTGTATAGTAATATCACAAAAAATAGTGATCAAAACAATATCTACAATAAATGGAAAACCCTGGAATCTGCGCTAAAGAAAAACCAAAACCCCCTAGATTACCCAATAACAGAACAAGAACTCACAGAAACCATCCAATCCGTCAAAACAAAAAAGAGCTGTGGAGTCGATGGAATATTAAACGAAATGATCAAATACTCAAACAATAAAATTAAATAGGCGATTCTCAAACTATTCAACATAATTATATCAGTTGGCACTTTTCCAGACAAAGGGAAAAAACGTTTAATAACTCCAAATCATAAATTTGGGGGATAAATATGACCCAAATAACTACATGGGATCTGTGTCACTAGTAACCTGGGAAAAATATTTTGTAACATCATTAATAAACGAATAGTAAATTTTCTTTCTGAACATAATGTTTTACATAAATGCCAAATTGGATTTTTGCCAAATTCCCGCACAACTGACCACATATTTACTCTCCACACCTTAATTGACCAAGAATTAAATGTAAAGAAAAGAAAGGTCTACGCCTGTTTTGTTGATTTCAGAAAGGCCTTTGACTCCATCTGGCACGAGGGTCTTTTCTACAGGCTCCTTGAAAGTGGAATTGGGGGGAAAACATACGATTTCATCAAAGATATGTATACAAAAGCAGATATGCCATAAAAATTGGAGACAAACAAACAGCCTTCTTCTCCCAGGGGGGGTCAGACAAGGATGCAACCTCAGTCCCATCCTCTTTAATTTATATATCAATGAATTAGCAAACCAATTAGATCGGTCCACAGCACCTGGCCTCATCCTGAAAGACACAGAGGTCAAAAGTCTCCTATATGCAGACGACTTAGTGCTGCTCTCACCCACTAAAGAGGGTTTGCAACAGCACCTGAACATCCTGCAGGACTTCTGTCAGACCTGGGCCCTGACTGTAAATACCACAAAAACAAAGATAATGATCTTTCAAAAGCAATGCACAAATCTAATGAACACACACAATTTCTATTTGGACAACACTAAATTACAACAGACAAAAACTACACATACCTCGGCCTAAACATCACATACACAGGAAACACCAACATGGCTGTGAAGGATCTGAGAGACAAAGCCAGAAGAGCTTTCTGCGCCATAAAAGAAATATAAAAACAAACATTCCAATTCGAATCTGGCTAAAAATATTCCAATTTGTAATTGAACCAATTCTCCTGTATGGAAGTGAAATCTGGGGTCCTAAATTAAATCAAAATTTCGACAAATGGGACAAAACAGTCATAGAAAGTTTCCACACTGAGTTCTGTAAGAACATCCTACAGGTCAGAGAAAGACCCCAAACAACGCCTGCAGAGCAGAACTCCAATACCCCTTATTTTAAAAATACAAAGAGATCAATTAAATTTTACAACCACCTGAAGTCAAGTCACCCACAGACATACCATCACAAAGCCCTCAGCTGCCCAGATAAGAGTCCCCTCGGCAGGATGGTCCTGAGGCTCTCTGCAGAACAAAACTCCAACCCAATCAGACCCAACCAAATGATAAACCATCAGTAAGAAAAATAGATTACATATTGGATAGAAACAACCAAAACACAGAGTAAATTACAATGTTATCTGGCCTAAAGAGACTACACGTTAGCAAATTATCTGAGCACAATCCAAAGTGCTTCAGTGAGGAAAGTGTTGGCTATGTACAGACTCAGTGGACACAGTCTTGCCATAGAAACAGGTCGCCACAGACAGAACTGGCTGCCAGAGGAGGACAGACTCTGCTCCCAGTGTGACAGAGGACAGGTAGAGACAGAGCTCCACTTCCTCACCTCATGTCCAAAATATCAAACGTTAAGAAACAAATATTTCACACATATAACACAAATAAAGATTATTGAATTGAAAATTGAGAGAGAGAGAGAGAGAGAGACACATGAGAGAGAGAGAGAGAGAAAGAGAGAGAGAGAGACACATGAGAGAGAGAAAGAGAGAGAGAGACACATGAGAGAGAGAGAGAGAGAGAGAGAGAGAGAGAGAGAGAGAGAGAGAGACACATGAGAGAGAGAGAGAGAGAGAGAGAGAGAGACACATGAGAGAGAGAGAGAGAGAGAGAGAGACATGAGAGACATGAGAGACATGAGAGAGAGAGAGAGAGAGAGAGAGAGAGGTCTATATTTACAGTCCTTGTAACTCACCATCTACATTTTTCTTTAGTCATTTTTTTCCCTATATTATATATTGGTGTATTGTAGATTGGTGTATTTTGTATTATATAACATATATTTAATCTTTTTTTTATAGTTTTCTGACTAACTTTTATTATTGTACTTTATTTGTAAATTTTTAATGTCTTTGGCAATATTGTTAATCTACAGTCATGCCAATAAAGATTATTGAATTGAAAATTGAGAGAGAGAGAGAGAGAGAGAGAGAGAGAGAGATCTATATTTACAGTCCTTGTAACTCACCATCTACATTTTTCTTTAGTCATTTTTCCTATATTATATTTTGGTGTATTGTAGATTGGTGTATTTTGTATTATATAACATATATTTAATCTTTTTTTATAGTTTTCTGACTTACTTTTATTATTGTACTTTATTTGTAAATTTTTAATGTCTTTGGCAATATTGTTAATCTACAGTCATGCCAATAAAGATTATTGAATTGAAAATTGAGAGAGAGAGAGAGAGAGAGAGTTCTACACAAGAGCATGCCAAACCTGTAGGTGGCAGTGTAACGAGAAGCAGCAGAGCAGTCATGCTTCATGATAGCTCCTGAATCAACCAGTTGTTTTCTGTCGAAAAGTTGGATGAACACAGAAGATTTATGAGAAAATTGTAAAAGGAGTGATGAAAATCCATCAGAGGAGAGAAAGAGAGCAAAAGGAAGAGGAAGAAAGAGAGGAAATACAGTTGGAGGAAAACTTCAGAGAGAGAGAGAGAGAAAGAGAGACATCAAACAAAGGAAGAAAAAAGCAAAACAAACAAAGAAGGAAGAGGAAGGAGAGGACAAGGAAAGTGACAGCAATCAGCCAGCTACTGGACACTGAAATCAGTGAGTTTTGTCAATTATATCGATAAAACAAGCTCCAACTGAAATATTGAAGCTAACAGCTAACAAGCTAATCCTAGCTAAACAACAGTTGGCTGTGTGTGGTTGCCTAGCAACGCCATCAATAGCAGCAGCAGCAATAGAAGCCTCCTATTTCAAGGCAAAACATACAGATACTTGAATATCAACAACTGTGTCAAGATGTCTACCTGCTCTGAAACAATCGATTATCCTCCAGCTGTTAAGAGCAAAACCGCAAGGAACAAATATCAACACCACACCCTGCGAGACAGACCAGAAACCCTGTTCCTGGACCACTACAAAGATGGCAGGACCTGCAATCTAATCTTCTGGACTGATGAACCCTATGCCTGGCTGAATGTCATCAGCTCTTATTACTCAACAGTAAAGAGAGCAGGCATTTGTAATGGATGGAAAATCAGTATATTGGAAGACAATGATCCATACTCAACCAGAACAACAATCAACCTGTTCAAAAATGGAACTGCCATGATACAAGGATACCTTGGACAGTTTGAGCACGATTTTGCTGCTATGAAACCAAGTGTTGAGAAGGAGAAAGAGAATCTCACAGGCACACCAACAACCCTGGGAGTCAAAGCCCTGTTCTCCTCCGGCTCCAGACAAACGGCCGACAGATGCCGACAGCGAGTTTCCTCTCCTAGAGCGCTCTGAGGACCTAGACTGCATGAGGGAACAGTTCTCCCAAATGGAGATCGAGTTAGTCCAGCTCAGGGAGCAGATGGACCAACAACAACCTAACTCTCATCCCAAAAATGACATCGTAACAACACTCAAGAGAGAACTGGACAATGTCAACTCACAACTGAGAGAGATTCAACAAGAAGCAACCAACCAGAGGAACCAGCTGGATCATCTCAGGAAGAGGTGAAGGAACTACAGAAAGACAGAGACGACTGTAGAGCTGAGCTGGCCACATTGAGAGAGGAACTGAAGGAGAGGGACAGAACATTGTCCAGTCAGCAAGTAAGACTGAACTCTATACAGTCCCTTATGTCCACAGACCCCCCTCAGATCCAGACCAGGTCCAGCCAAACTCAGACTACACCGGCTGAAGAACAACATAGTCCTCTCCTCGAGGGCTCACTCCCTCCAACGCAGCCGAATGTAGCCCCTACTCACCTTCCTCTCCCAACCAGCTCCCCCACTATACATATACCAAGTTCAACCTCTAGTCACACCTCGGGGCAAGTCCTTGACCCAACCACCAGCCAACCCCCCATGTCCACTGGAGACCCAACCTGCAGCTCTGGACCTGAAACTACCGCAGCAGCAGGAACAGCCCCACATCCAGACACAGCCCAGAGTCAACAAACACTCCCAGGCAGAAGGGCTGACATCCTCCTCCTCATGGACTCTAATGGAAAGTTCCTGGATGAAAAACACCTGTTCCCAAGGCACAGAGCAGAAAAGATCTGGTGCCCCAACACGAAGAAAGCTCTGGAGCTGCTGACGGTGCGTGAGCTCGGTGAGCCGAGCCACATCATCATCCATACAGGCACCAACGACTTAAGGCCCCAACAGGACAGAGTGGCAGACTCTCTGAAGAGAGTGATCGAGAAGGCCTCCACCACTTTCCCCAACAGCAGGATCGTCATCTCCACACTGCTGCAGAGGAGAGACTTCCACCCCCGCACCATAGACAGAGTGAACTTCAGCCTCTCCAGGGACTGCGCACTCAAAACCAACGTCTTCTTGGCTCAACATCCAACTCTAGACCTGGACTGCCTTTATGACAACGTCCATTTGCACAAAGAAGCAGTCCCCATCTTTGCCAAGACCCTGAAAGACGTTGCCCTCAGCAGGAACCCTACAGATACCCCAAGGAACAACCGCACAGCGCAGATCCCACGCAGACCATCAAGATCTCTTCAACCCTCCAGACCACCCAGACCCCCACGATACACTCACCCCAGAGCATCAGAGAGAATGGCCGCCCACGACACCCGCCGCATCACCACCATCACAACGAGCAGCCTACACCACAGCTGATCCAACACAGAGCTCCGATACCCAGCCGGAGTACCACCCTGCCTGGAGGTCGCGTACCCCCCCTCCTCCCAACAGCAGAGACGAGACTACAAGAGCAGCAGAACATCGGACGGATCTACGCTGCAGCTGTGAGAGTATCATGGGCCTCCAACTCCTCTGGTGACATCAGGGTCATACAACACATGTTATACTTGCTATGCTCTCGCCTCATAGTGACGTGGTAGAAGAGCCCAGAGCTTAATGAGCAAATAATAGTTAAACATGATGTTTAGATTTTTAAATTGATTGTTAGAAGAGCAGAGAGCTTAATGATCAAATAATAGTTAACTGTTAAACATGATGTTTAGATTTTTTTTTTTTTTTTTTTTTTTTTAAGTGGTTTGTTAGAAAACAACAATTCCTAACAATATTTCAAACCACATATTATCAGTTCACTTATATATTATTTCGCTCCTTTTATTTATCTACACATGATTTTTCTTTTCTTTCAGTGTTCATCTTATGCTTTTTTTAACAGATCACAATTACAGATGAAGTCACTCACAATAACATGTTGGAACATTCAAGGTCTCAGAACTTCTGCTTTTGGTCTAAAAGCAGAAACTCTGACTTTATTAGAGAGTTAAAAGACTCTGACATCATTGTCTTACAGGAGACATGGTGCAGAGAAGACGTTTCCACTGGTCGTCCTCAAAAATACAATGAGATTATTATCCCATCAACAAAAATCCCACAATCACACAGGAAGAGACTCAGGAGGCATGATTATATGGTATAAATCAGAACTCATTCACTCATTAGAAATAATTAAAAAGTAGAATCATATATTTGGCTGAAAATTAACAAAAGATGCTTTGTGTTGAGCAACATGTCTACATGTGTGCAGTCTACATCCCACCATCAGAGTCCCCATACTATAACCCTGATGTTTTTCTATCCTTGAGGAAGACATTAACCATTATAAAAGCATGGGAAATATTCTGATCTGTGGAGACTTGAATGCTCGAACAGGGAAAGAGCAGACACTCTGAACACCCAGGAGACAAACATTTACCTGGAGGGATATACTCCCCCCTCCCTGAATGCCCAACCAGAAAGAGCTTTGATAAAGTCACAAATACAAGTGGCATCCAGCTTCTGCAGCTCTGTCGTGCACTGGGTCTGTACATAGTCAACGGCCGGCTGCGAGGGGACTCTCTGGGTCGCTACACTTATAGTTCAGCTCTGGGCAGTAGCACAGTAGACTACTTCATCACAGATCTACACCCAGTGTCTCTCAGAGCCTTCACAGTCAGCCCTCACACCCCTCTCAGACCACAGCAAGATCACAATCTATCTGAAAAGGGCACCATCCAACAACACAGTCCCCGACCATGTCAGCTTTATAACTGCACACACTCATTCAGATGGAAACCAGACAGTGTAGGGAAGTACCAGGAGGCGCTGGAAAATCAGCAAATACAGAGTTTAATTCATTTATTTCTGTCTGAAATGTTTCCTCATAATAACATTGGTGTAAACTTTGCTGTGAACAAAATCAATTCAATTTTTCATCATTTGGCTTTATTATCTAATTTGAAAATCTCGAACAAAAACATAAACAAATAAACAACAACAAATGGTTTGACATCGAATGCAAAAACTTGAGAAAAACTTTAAGAAGATTATCCAATCAAAAACACAGAGATCCAGATAACCAGAACATACGCCTTCAGTATGATGATGTTCTGAAACAATACAAATATACCCTAAAAACAAAGAAAGAACAGCACACCAAGAACCAGCTCTGTGAAATCGAGGAATCCTTAGAGTCCAACCAGTTCTGGGAGAAATGGAACACCATAAACAAAAACCAGAAAGATGAACTGGCACTTCAAGATGGCAATACCTGGACTAATCACTTCAGAGATCTGTATAGTAATATCACAAAAAATAATGATCAATACAATATCTACAATAAATGGAAAGCCCTGGAAGCTGCGCTCAAGACAAGCCAAAACCGCCGAGATTACCCAATAACAGAACAAGAACTCACAGAAACCATCCAATCCACAAAACAAAAAGAGCTGTGGAGTCGATGGAATATTAAACTAAATGATCAAATACTCAAACAATAAAATTAAATCGCGATTCTCAAACTATTCAACATAATTATATCAGTTGGCACTTTTCCAGACATCTGGAACAAAGGTTTAATAACTCCAATTCATAAATTTGGGGATAAATATGACCCAAATAACTACCGTGGGATCTGTGTCACTAGTAACCTGGGAAAAATATTTTGTAACATCATTAATAAACGAATAGTAAATTTTCTTTCTGAACATAATGTTTTACATAAATGCCAAATTGGATTTTTGCCAAATTCCCGCACAACTGACCACATATTTACTCTCCACACCTTAATTGACCAAGAATTAAATGTAAAGAAAAGAAAGGTCTACGCCTGTTTTGTTGATTTCAGAAAGGCCTTTGACTCGATCTGGCACGAGGGTCTTTTCTACAGGCTCCTTGAAAGTGGAATTGGGGGGAAAACATACGATTTCATCAAAGATATGTATACAAAAAGCAGATATGCCATAAAAATTGGAGACAAACAAACAGCCTTCTTCTCCCAGGGCCGGGGTCAGACAAGGATGCAACCTCAGTCCCATCCTCTTTAATTTATATATCAATGAATTAGCAAACCAATTAGATCGGTCCACAGCACCTGGCCTCATCCTGAAAGACACAGAGGTCAAAAGTCTCCTATATGCAGACGACTTAGTGCTGCTCTCACCCACTAAAGAGGGTTTGCAACAGCACCTGAACATCCTGCAGGACTTCTGTCAGACCTGGGCCCTGACTGTAAATACCACAAAAACAAAGATAATGATCTTTCAAAAGCAATGCACAAATCTAATGAACACACACAATTTCTATTTGGACAACACTAAATTACAACAGACAAAAAACTACACATACCTCGGCCTAAACATCACATACACAGGAAACACCAACATGGCTGTGAAGGATCTGAGAGACAAAGCCAGAAGAGCTTTCTGCGCCATAAAAAGAAATATAAAAACAAACATTCCAATTCGAATCTGGCTAAAAATATTCCAATTTGTAATTGAACCAATTCTCCTGTATGGAAGTGAAATCTGGGGTCCTAAATTAAATCAAAATTTACAAATGGGACAAAACAGTCATAGAAAGTTTCCACACTGAGTTCTGTAAGAACATCCTACAGGTCCAGAGAAAGACCCCAAACAACGCCTGCAGAGCAGAACTCGGCCAATACCCCCTTATTTTAAAAATACAAAAGAGATCAATTAAATTTTACAACCACCTGAAGTCAAGTCACCCACAGACATACCATCACAAAGCCCTCAGCTGCCCAGAGAAGAGTCCCCTCGGCCGGCTGGTCCTGAGGCTCTCTGCAGACCAAAACACCAACCCAATCAGACCCAACCAAATGATAAACCATCAGAAAGAAAAATACATTACATATTGGAAAGAAACAACCAAAACACAGAGTAAATTACAATGTTATCTGGCCCTAAAAAGAGAATACACGTTAGCAAATTATCTGAGCACAATCCAAAGTGCTTCAGTGAGGAAAGTGTTGGCTATGTACAGACTCAGTGGACACAGTCTTGCCATAGAAACAGGTCGCCACAGACAGAACTGGCTGCCAGAGGAGGACAGACTCTGCTCCCAGTGTGACAGAGGACAGGTAGAGACAGAGCTCCACTTCCTCACCTCATGTCCAAAATATCAAACGTTAAGAAACAAATATTTCACACATATAACACAAACATGCCCAGAATTTGAATTTAAAACAGACACAGAGAAACTCCCTTATTTACTGGGAGAAATCCCCAAATGTTTAACGACTGCAGCAAAATTCATCTGCTGCTGTAACGAGCTGAGAACGACCAGTGGACACTGAGATACACAACTAATACACACACACACACACACACACACACACACACACACACACACGAACACACACACACACACACATGAACACACACACACACACACACACACACACACACACACACACACACACACACACACATAAACACAACAATGTAACACTTCAACCCCCTCAGACACACATACATGTATATAGTTTAATGTTAAATTTTATATATCACTTGTTATTATTTATTATTACTATTATTTACTACTACTTTTACTACTAATACTATTACTATTATTGTTGTTATACTATTTTTACACTTATTTTATTTTATGTTATTAATTCTCTAAGTGCTTTGACAATATTGTTATTATAACTTTCATGTCAATAAAGCAAATTTGAATTGAATTGAATTGAGAGAGAGAGAGAGAGAGAGAGAGAGAGAGAGAGAGAGAGAGAGAGAGAGAGAGGTCTATATTTACAGTCCTTGTAACTCACCATCTACATTTTTCTTTAGTCATTTTTTTCCCTATATTATATATTGGTGTATTGTAGATTGGTGTATTTTGTATTATATAACATATATTTAATCTTTTTTTTATAGTTTTCTGACTTACTTTTATTATTGTACTTTATTTGTAAATTTTTAATGTCTTTGGCAATATTGTTAATCTACAGTCATGCCAATAAAGATTATTGAATTGAAAATTGAGAGAGAGAGAGAGAGAGAGAGACATGAGAGAGAGAGAGAGAGAGAGAGAGAGAGAGAGAGACATGAGAGAGAGAGAGAGAGAGAGACATGAGAGACATGAGAGACATGAGAGAGAGAGAGAGAGAGATCTATATTTACAGTCCTTGTAACTCACCATCTACATTTTTCTTTAGTCATTTTTTTCCCTATATTATATATTGGTGTATTGTAGATTGGTGTATTTTGTATTATATAACATATATTTAATCTTTTTTTATAGTTTTCTGACTTACTTTTATTATTGTACTTTATTTGTAAATTTTTAATGTCTTTGGCAATATTGTTAATCTACAGTCATGCCAATAAAGATTATTGAATTGAAAATTGAGAGAGAGAGAGAGAGAGAGAGAGAGAGAGAGAGAGAGAGAGAGAGATCTATATTTACAGTCCTTGTAACTCACCATCTACATTTTTCTTTAGTCATTTTTTTCCCTATATTATATATTGGTGTATTGTAGATTGGTGTATTTTGTATTATATAACATATATTTAATCTTTTTTTTATAGTTTTCTGACTTACTTTTATTATTGTACTTTATTTGTAAATTTTTAATGTCTTTGGCAATATTGTTAATCTACAGTCATGCCAATAAAGATTATTGAATTGAAAATTGAGAGAGAGAGAGAGAGAGAGAGAGAGAGAGAGATAGAATGTCAGAGCAGCAGAGCAGTCATGCTTCATGATAGCTCCTGAATCAACCAGTTGTTTTCTGTCGAAAAGTTGGATGAACACAGAAGATTTATGAGAAAATTGTAAAAGGAGTGATGAAAATCCATCAGAGGAGAGAAAGAGAGCAAAAGGAAGAGGAAGAAAGAGAGGAAATACAGTTGGAGGAAAACTTCAGAGAGAGAGAGAGAGAAAGAGAGACATCAAACAAAGGAAGAAAAAAGCAAAACAAACAAAGAAGGAAGAGGAAGGAGAGGACAAGGAAAGTGACAGCAATCAGCCAGCTACTGGACACTGAAATCAGTGAGTTTTGTCAATTATATCGATAAAACAAGCTCCAACTGAAATATTGAAGCTAACAGCTAACAAGCTAATCCTAGCTAAACAACAGTTGGCTGTGTGTGGTTGCCTAGCAACGGCATCAATAGCAGCAGCAGCAATAGAAGCCTCCCTATTTCAAGGCAAAACATACAGATACTTGAATATCAACAACTGTGTCAAGATGTCTACCTGCTCTGAAACAATCGATTATCCTCCAGCTGTTAAGAGCAAAACAGCAAGGAACAAATATAAACAAAAAACACTGCGAGACAGACCAGAAACCCTGTTCCTGGACCACTACAAAGATGGCAGGACCTGCAATCTAATCTTCTGGACTGATGAACCCTATGCCTGGCTGAATGTCATCAGCTCTTATTACTCAACAGTAAAGAGAGCAGGCATTTGTAATGGATGGAAAATCAGTATATTGGAAGACAATGATCCATACTCAACCAGAACAACAATCAACCTGTTCAAAAATGGAACTGCCATGATACAAGGATACCTTGGACAGTTTGAGCACGATTTTGCTGCTATGAAACCAAGTGTTGAGAAGGAGAAAGAGAATCTCACAGGCACACCAACAACCCTGGGAGTCAAAGCGTCCCTGTTCTCCTCCGGCTCCAGACAAACGGCCGACAGATGCCGACAGCGAGTTTCCTCTCCTAGAGCGCCTGAGGACCTGGACTGCATGAGGGAACAGTTCTCCCAAATGGAGAGCGAGTTAGTCCAGCTCAGGGAGCCGATGGACCCACAACAACCTGACTCTCCTCCCAAAAATGACATCGGGACAACACTCAAGAGAGAACTGGACAATGTCAACTCACAACTGAGAGAGATTCAACAAGAAGCAACCAACCAGAGGAACCAGCTGGATCATCTCAGGGAAGAGGTGAAGGAACTACAGAAAGACAGAGACGACTGTAGAGCTGAGCTGGCCACATTGAGAGAGGAACTGAAGGAGAGGGACAGAACATTGTCCAGTCAGCAAGTAAGACTGAACTCTATACAGTCCCTTATGTCCACAGACCCCCCTCAGATCCAGACCAGGTCCAGCCAAACTCAGACTACACCGGCTGAAGAACAACATAGTCCTCTCCTCGAGGGCTCACTCCCTCCAACGCAGCCGAATGTAGCCCCTACTCACCTTCCTCTCCCAACCAGCTCCCCCACTATACATATACCAAGTTCAACCTCTAGTCACACCTCAGGGCAAGTCCTTGACCCAACCACCAGCCAACCCCCCATGTCCACTGGAGACCCAACCTGCAGCTCTGGACCTGAAACTACCGCAGCAGCAGGAACAGCCCCACATCCAGACACAGCCCAGAGTCAACAAACACTCCCAGGCAGAAGGGCTGACATCCTCCTCCTCATGGACTCTAATGGAAAGTTCCTGGATGAAAAACCCTGTTCCCAAGGCACAGAGCAGAAAAGATCTGGTGCCCCAACACGAAGAAAGCTCTGGAGCTGCTGACGGTGCGTGAGCTCGGTGAGCCGAGCCACATCATCATCCATACAGGCACCAACGACTTAAGGCCCCAACAGGACAGAGTGGCAGACTCTCTGAAGAGAGTGATCGAGAAGGCCTCCACCACTTTCCCCAACAGCAGGATCGTCATCTCCACACTGCTGCAGAGGAGAGACTTCCACCCCCGCACCATAGACAGAGTGAACTTCAGCCTCTCCAGGGACTGCGCACTCAAAACCAACGTCTTCTTGGCTCAACATCCAACTCTAGACCTGGACTGCCTTTATGACAACGTCCATTTGCACAAAGAAGCAGTCCCCATCTTTGCCAAGACCCTGAAAGACGTTGCCCTCAGCAGGAACCCTACAGATACCCCAAGGAACAACCGCACAGCGCAGATCCCACGCAGACCATCAAGATCTCTTCAACCCTCCAGACCACCCAGACCCCACGATACACTCACCCCAGAGCATCAGAGAGAATGGCCGCCCACGACACCCGCCGCATCACCACCATCACAACGAGCAGCCTACACCACAGCTGATCCAACACAGACCTCCAATACCCAGCCGGAGAACCACCCTGCCTGGAGGTCCTGCACCTCCTCCCAACAGCAGAGACGAGACTACAAGAGCAGCAGAACATCGGACGGAGCTACGCTGCAGCTGTGAGAGGAGCATCGGCCTCCCCTCCTCTGGTGACATCAGGGACATACAACACATGTTAAACTTGCTATGCTCTCTCATAGGGACGTGGTAGAAGAGCCCAGAGCTTAATGAGCAAATAATAGTTAAACATGATGTTTAGATTTTTAAATTGATTGTTAGAAGAGCAGAGAGCTTAATGATCAAATAATAGTTAACTGTTAAACATGATGTTTAGATTTTTTTTTTTTTTTAAGTGGTTTGTTAGAAAACAACAATTCCTAACAATATTTCAAACCACATATTATCAGTTCACTTATATATTATTTCGCTCCTTTTATTTATCTACATGATTTTTCTTTTCTTTCAGTGTTCATCTTATGCTTTTTTTTTAACAGATCACAATTACAGATGAAGTCACTCACAATAACATGTTGGAACATTCAAGGTCTCAGAACTTCTGCTTTTGGTCTAAAAGCAGAAACTCTGACTTTATTAGAGAGTTAAAAGACTCTGACATCATTGTCTTACAGGAGACATGGTGCAGAGAAGACGTTTCCACTGGTCGTCCTCAAAAATACAATGAGATTATTATCCCATCAACAAAAAATCCCACAATCACACAGGGAAGAGACTCAGGAGGCATGATTATATGGTATAAATCAGAACTCATTCACTCATTAGAAATAATTAAAAAAGTAGAATCATATATTTGGCTGAAAATTAACAAAAAGATGCTTTGTGTTGAGCAACATGTCTACATGTGTGCAGTCTACATCCCACCATCAGAGTCCCCATACTATAACCCTGATGTTTTTTCTATCCTTGAGGAAGACATTAACCATTATAAAAGCATGGGAAATATTCTGATCTGTGGAGACTTGAATGCTCGAACAGGGGAAAGAGCAGACACTCTGAACACCCAGGGAGACAAACATTTACCTGGAGGGATATACTCCCCCCTCCCTGAATGCCCAACCAGAAAGAGCTTTGATAAAGTCACAAATACAAGTGGCATCCAGCTTCTGCAGCTCTGTCGTGCACTGGGTCTGTACATAGTCAACGGCCGGCTGCGAGGGGACTCTCTGGTTCGCTACACTTATAGTTCAGCTCTGGGCAGTAGCACAGTAGACTACTTCATCACAGATCTACACCCAGTGTCTCTCAGAGCCTTCACAGTCAGCCCCTCACACCCTCTCAGACCACAGCAAGATCACAATCTATCTGAAAAGGGCACCATCCAACAACACAGTCCCCGACCATGTCAGCTTTATAACTGCACACACTCATTCAGATGGAAACCAGACAGTGTAGGGAAGTACCAGGAGGCGCTGGAAAATCAGCAAATACAGAGTTTAATTCATTTATTTCTGTCTGAAATGTTTCTCATAATAACATTGGTGTAAACTTTGCTGTGAACAAAATCAATTCAATTTTTCATCATTTGGCTTTATTATCTAATTTGAAAATCTCGAACAAAAACATAAACAAATAAACAACAACAAATGGTTTGACATCGAATGCAAAAACTTGAGAAAAACTTTAAGAAGATTATCCAATCAAAAACACAGAGATCCAGATAACCAGAACATACGCCTTCAGTATGATGATGTTCTGAAACAATACAAATATACCCTAAAAACAAAGAAAGAACAGCACACCAAGAACCAGCTCTGTGAAATCGAGGAATCCTTAGAGTCCAACCAGTTCTGGGAGAAATGGAACACCATAAACAAAAACCAGAAAGATGAACTGGCACTTCAAGATGGCAATACCTGGACTAATCACTTCAGAGATCTGTATAGTAATATCACAAAAATAATGATCAAAACAATATCTACAATAAATGGAAAACCCTGAATCTGCGCTAAAGAAAAACCAAAACCCCTAGATTACCCAATAACAGAACAAGAACTCACAGAAACCATCCAATCCGTCAAAACAAAAAAAGAGCTGTGGAGTCGATGGAATATTAAACGAAATGATCAAATACTCAAACAATAAAATTAAATCGGCGATTCTCAAACTATTCAACATAATTATATCAGTTGGCACTTTTCCAGACATCTGGAACAAAGGTTTAATAACTCCAATTCATAAATCTGGGGATAAATATGACCCAAATAACTACCATGGATCTGTGTCACTAGTAACCTGGGAAAAATATTTTGTAACATCATTAATAAACGAATAGTAAATTTTCTTTCTGAACATAATGTTTTACATAAATGCCAAATTGGATTTTGCCAAATTCCCGCACAACTGACCACATATTTACTCTCCACACCTTAATTGACCAAGAATTAAATGTAAAGAAAAGAAAGGTCTACGCCTGTTTTGTTGATTTCAGAAAGGCCTTTGACTCCATCTGGCACGAGGGTCTTTTCTACAGGCTCCTTGAAAGTGGAATTGGGGGGAAAACATACGATTTCATCAAAGATATGTATACAAAAAGCAGATATGCCATAAAAATTGGAGACAAACAAACAGCCTTCTTCTCCCAGGGCCGGGGGGTCAGACAAGGATGCAACCTCAGTCCCATCCTCTTTAATTTATATATCAATGAATTAGCAAACCAATTAGATCGGTCCACAGCACCTGGCCTCATCCTGAAAGACACAGAGGTCAAAAGTCTCCTATATGCAGACGACTTAGTGCTGCTCTCACCCACTAAAGAGGTTTGCAACAGCACCTGAACATCCTGCAGGACTTCTGTCAGACCTGGGCCCTGACTGTAAATACCACAAAACAAAGATAATGATCTTTCAAAAGCAATGCACAAATCTAATGAACACACACAATTTCTATTTGGACAACACTAAATTACAACAGACAAAAACTACACATACCTCGGCCTAAACATCACATACACAGGAAACACCAACATGGCTGTGAAGGATCTGAGAGACAAAGCCAGAAGAGCTTTCTGCGCCATAAAAGAAATATAAAAACAAACATTCCAATTCGAATCTGGCTAAAAATATTCCAATTTGTAATTGAACCAATTCTCCTGTATGGAAGTGAAATCTGGGGTCCTAAATTAAATCAAAATTTCGACAAATGGGACAAAACAGTCATAGAAAGTTTCCACACTGAGTTCTGTAAGAACATCCTACAGGTCCAGAGAAAGACCCAAACAACGCCTGCAGAGCAGAACTCGGCCAATACCCCCTTATTTTAAAAATACAAAAGAGATCAATTAAATTTTACAACCACCTGAAGTCAAGTCACCCACAGACATACCATCACAAAGCCCTCAGCTGCCCAGAGAAGAGTCCCCTCGGCCGGCTGGTCCTGAGACTCTCTGCAGACCAAAACACCAACCCAATCAGACCCAACCAAATGATAAACCATCAGAAAGAAAAATACATTACATATTGGAAAGAAACAACCAAAACACAGAGTAAATTACTATGTTATCTGGCCCTAAAAAGAGAATACACGTTAGCAAATTATCTGAGCACAATCCAAAGTGCTTCAGTGAGGAAAGTGTTGGCTATGTACAGACTCAGTGGACACAGTCTTGCCATAGAAACAGGTCGCCACAGACAGAACTGGCTGCCAGAGGAGGACAGACTCTGCTCCCAGTGTGACAGAGGACAGGTAGAGACAGAGCTCCACTTCTCACCTCATGTCCAAAATATCAAACGTTAAGAAAAAAATATTTCAAACATATAACACAAACATGCCCCTAATTTGAATTTAAAACAGACACAGAGAAACTCCCTTATTTACTGGGAGAAATCCCCAAATGTTTAACGACTGCAGCAAAATTCATCTGCTGCTGTAACGAGCTGAGAACGACCAGTGGACACTGAGATACACAACTAATACACACACACACACACACACACACACACACACACACACACACACACACATGAACACACACACACACACACACACACACACACACACACACACACACACACACACATAAACACAACAATGTAACACTTCAACCCCCTCAGACACACATACATGTATATAGTTTAATGTTAAATTTTATATATCACTTGTTATTATTTATTATTACTATTATTTACTACTACTTTTACTACTAATACTATTACTATTATTGTTGTTATACTATTTTTACACTTATTTTATTTTATGTTATTAATTCTCTAAGTGCTTTGACAATATTGTTATTATAACTTTCATGTCAATAAAGCAAATTTGAATTGAATTGAATTGAGAGAGAGGTCTATATTTACAGTCCTTGTAACTCACCATCTACATTTTTCTTTAGTCATTTTTTTCCCTATATTATATATTGGTGTATTGTAGATTGGTGTATTTTGTATTATATAACATATATTTAATCTTTTTTTTTATAGTTTTCTGACTTACTTTTATTATTGTACTTTATTTGTAAATTTTTAATGTCTTTGGCAATATTGTTAATCTACAGTCATGCCAATAAAGATTATTGAATTGAAAATTGAGAGAGAGAGAGAGAGAGAGACACATGAGAGAGAGAGAGAGAGAGAGAGAGAGAGAGAGACACATGAGAGAGAGAGAGAGAGAGAGAGAGAGAGAGAGAGAGAGAGACACATGAGAGAGAGAGAGAGAGAGAGAGACACATGAGAGAGAGAGAGAGAGAGACGAGAGAGACACATGAGAGAGAGAGAGAGAGAGAGAGAGAGAGAGAGTGCATGTTTGTGCACAGACTTATTTTCAAGGGTATCTTGCAATTTTTATGACAATGAAAGATGAAAATTTAGTTGAATGTCCTTAAATTCAATACACCACGTTTGTACTGGCCCTGAACTCGTGTCATTTATGCATTTTACAGAAAAATAGTCATATGCTATTAATGATGGGTTGAAAGCAGACAAAATGACTTATTAATGACTGATGAATGAAGCCTCTTTGAGCAGACACATGGAGTTATTGTAGATGCGTGTTCTTTAATTTTAAAACACATCTGTTTATTCCATTTATCACAACGCAATTATACCCAGTTTAACATAACGTATATAACACGTGCCCTCTTCAGAACTTTGCAATAAAACAATCTTGACAGCACTGTAATTCAGGCATCTGCTCCAATTTAAGTGCAATGCAAACACGCACTTTGTGTTTCGCCTTTTTTTTTCCCCCACACACTTTTTCTGGTGTTTTGATCAAAGCTAAAATAAGGAGGCACTCTTTTTACAGTTTTGTGACAAAGACAAAAAAGCTCATATTACAGAAGAGGAAGCCTACAGTATTGCCTATGGAGGTTGTTATAAAACATTATATATAGGGGATAGTGAAAAGACTTTAGACTGCGTCACTGCTTCCTACAGCCAAACACACAACGTACTGTGTTTTTATCGACATGTAACAAATGGGTATTAATTAGGGCTGTAACAATACGTGTATTTTTATCCAACCATTCAGTGCGAGACTCTCGGTTCGGTACACATTACCAACCAAACAACACCTTGAACTATCCCAAACTATTGCATTTGGGAAATAAAATCTTCAGTTTAACTGTGTTTAATATAATGTTCTCAGTGCCACTACACTCAAAGCACCACTCACCACTTTTTGACTTTGAGGGCCAAAGAATTACATCCTGAACAAGCATTTTCTGTAATAACTCATGCTGTGAAAAATGTGAGGAATACTGAAAACAGATGAAAAGTTCCATTAGACCAGCCTGTGGTGATTGAGATAACATGGTCTCATAATATGGTCTAATGTCTGGTTGATCTCAGATTGTGAAATGTAGTTTGGCCAGGTGGTGTAGCCATATGTAGCTGGCCAAGATGACCTTTTCACCCATGCGTGACTCACATCAATGCACGAATCACATCATGTATTGACAGATTCTACTCCAATGAGCCACAGTGGGAGACGGTTAAGTTAAGATAGCTCAATGCAAGATGGTTTGTAGAGCCATTACCAGATCAGTAATAGAAAATAGGAGACCTACAGGTCTGGTGTTTGGAGCCATTTCAGTTTCACCGTCAATAATGAGGATGGAAAGAGAGAGTGGAAGATAAAAACACAACGGTACACACCAAGCTGAAGAATGAGCTGCCACACAGCTACAGACTCTTGTCAGGAGCTAAACCAGTAGAACACACAGTCTATAGCCCTATTCGGATGGGATTAGTTTTACATAGGTACGTGGGGTAAAGTAATAATTACCAGAGATTTTAGTCCCGTTCGAATGTGCCATGTCAGTAATCATTACCGCACGATGTCAGTAAAGATTACCGCGACTTTTACCTTCTGTAAAAGGGTCCCGGAAAATTACCTCAGGTAATACTAATCCTGTGCGAATAGACCAGCAGTAAATATGTGTGTAGATATTTCATTATATCCTGTTTACAAGTGGTTTTTCAAGCATGGAGGCTCTTGAAGAAGCACTCAGTTTTGCACTTCAGTTGGACAAGTCGGTGTGAAACCTCAGGTACTGTGGGCCTACAACTAACACGATTCATTGTGTTTTGCCTGGAAGGAGTGTGGTACGCACAGGAAGCAATGTCATAAGCACATGACGACAGGAGGGGACGGCGGTGCATGAATGGATTTACCCCTCCCACTTGTGGTAGTTTTACTGATATTTCTTATCCCGTGCAAATTGGCCATTAATATTACCAACGTCCTGTGGTAAAGTGACATTACCCCACGTGCCCATGTAAAACTAATCCCGTCCAAATAGTGCTTATGGTTGAACAGCACAAGCCCCCTGAACCAGGGAATGAGAACCACTGCGCAGCTATAGCCTCTAATTTAGCAGCTAACAGCAGTAAGTCCTAAATATTGGTGAGCTGGGTAGCTGATGAACTTTCATTTTGAGTTGATTTTTGTGACCCTGTGGACAAAAGCGGTGTGTTTTGCCAGAATAAAGGCTACATTTCCCATGAGCTCTAGTACATATTGTCGTAAAGACGCTTACCTGGCTCGCGCATGTTTTTGTTTTGGGGATGAATGAAACAACAAGACGGGAAAACTTTGCCCCCACTCCTATCGGGAATCCCAGCTCACCTCTGCCCGCCCCAGCTCCACCGCCACCGGGGTAAACGCAGCGGTCGGCTGGTAAGGCTTAAGGCCTGTTTGGCGAGCACTTCCACGGCTTTTTGGACTGAGTATGAAGCGGTGCCTCACCTCTTTATTTCTCGGCACTCGCTGGACCCTGCCGACGCCTGGCTGGTACCTGTCGTCAGCCCGGATGAGGTGTTCCAGCCCCGTGGCCCCTGCTCTCCTCGTCCCTGGCGTGGGGTGAATCTGCGCAACCTGCAGCCTCTGTGTGTGGCTCCCCGGACAGCTAACGCCATGGACCCACCGGCTCCTGCCAGGATTGGGCTGGTAAATGCTATATCGCTAGCGAACAAAACGTTTATCCTGAAGGATTTCCTGACTTCCCGAGGATTGGATTTTCTCAGTGTATAAGCAGCTAGGTAAGATGACGTGTGGCGTCTGAGTGCCCTAAATTGTTTCGTCCTGGAAGCAACCTGGGGCGGACCCGGAGACAGTTTCCTAAAGGTCAGTCAGTCAGTCAGTCAGTCAATCAATCAATCAATCAATCAATCAATCAATTTTATTTATAAAGCCCAATATCACAAATCACAATTTGCCTCACAGGGCTTTACAGCATACAACATCCCTCTGTCCTTTGGACCCTCACAGCGGATAAGGAAAAAAAACCCCCAAAAAAACCCCTTTAATGGGGAAAAAAAACAGTAGAAACCTCAGGAAGAGCAACTGAGGAGGGATCCCTCTTCCAGGACGGACAGACGTGCAATAGATGTCAAGGTATGGATATACACAATATAGAAATAGCTTATCTTCACATCAATGGTCTCATTTGCTGTTGTAGGTCACGCACAGACATCAGCAGAAATAAAAGACTTTTGCATATCCAGTTAAAGGTTCCTTGTAGCGGCTTTAACAGAAAACCTAAAACCACTACCTACCATAACAGAGCCAATCACCAGCAGTTAGAACCCTGGGAGCAGAGTGACAAAGATCTGTACCAAGGCTAATGTGTGTGTGTGGGGGAGCTGAGGCCTGCCTGAACCTACGGTGGCTCAAGAGGGACACAACTGCCTACACCAGCAACATGATGTCTATCTGTAGAATATGTCACAATATGTCCAAAAATATGTCCACCAAAGCCTTTTTAGCTTGTTGAAAAGTGGGAAAAAAAGTCTTCTTTTGTCTGGCATTCTTAAGAGAGCATGAACATGCTTTTCTCATGAGACACAGAAAGATATTGGCTGCAGCAAAAGATGCTTTCATGGACATGTGTCAGTAAAAATGGATGTTAACAGACACTGCTTGGTGTTCATTATTTTTAATTTGTAAAAATATAAAGCAAGATTGTCTGCAGTATGTTTTTCTTTTTTTTTTTTTTACTTAAGCATGTGACTGGAGCTTGACATGCTTTTTCCTCATTAGGTACTTTAAAGGATTTCTGTTTTTTTCATTAATTAACTACAGCACAATATAAATTGACATGCTTGTGTGTTTTCCACTGGATACTCTTTAGACATCTAACATTGTGTTACACCGAAAGACAGCAGCACTGAGGGGCCTGCCCATTTGTTCTGGGATGACACAACTACATTTTTCCTGACATGTTTGGTAAGTAATAGTTACAGCAGTAAATATATTTAAAAAATGCAAGTAATATTTCTCAGTATAAATTCAGCATTTAGAATATGATCTCATAGCATACACTTATTGGAAGATTTTATTTTGTGCGTGGACATATTTTAAGGAGGGGTTCATCCAAAATGAAAAAGAAAACACACCTTCTGCCAGTGCAGTTCATGAGTTCGGATAATTTTGGTGTGAGGATTGGAGTTTTCTATGGCTTTAGCTCCCTTTTTCTGTTGCCAACAGCCAACCTATTGTTTGCTGCTTTCTTTGGCAGAAAGCAACATGCAAACAGATGCTCAGTCTCTTTTTGGTGCAAGGAGTAAAATGCCCCATTTCTTAAAAAATACAGAGGTGGTAAGTGTGTGTGGGAATCGACTTTATTTTCTTTGAAGAAAATACTTTTTAAAGGGATAGTTCGTATTTTTTGAAACGTGGTTGTATGAGGCACTCCTATGGGGCCATTATAGTAGCAAAATAGCTGCAAATGCGTACCTCAATCTGTGTGTGCGTAATCAGATTTGTACATGTGTAAAATAATTTGTAAAAACATAATAAAGTTTGTGAATGCGTACAAAAATCTGCAAATGTGTATTAGAATCTGTGTGCGTAATCAGATATGTAAATGTGTAAAAAAAATCTACAAATCAGTATTCAGATTTGCAAGTGTATTGCCATCTGTAAATCTGTACAATGATCTGTAAATGTGTACAACAATCTGTTGTACGCATTTACAGATCGTTGTACACATTTACAATCTGTAAATCTGTACAGCAATCTGTAAATCTGTACACAGATCTGTGATTTTTGCTACTCTTCTGCCGTGTGAGATCTGCAAATGCGTGAGAAGATTTGTGTCTGTAACTCAGAGTGTGCGTCACCCTGAGCACAGGCTGACAGGCTCAAGCTGCCGCGACCTTCCAAAAGAGGCTCAATCCCAAACCACTCCATACCCACTACCACTTAACTACCAAGTGTCACTCCAAATCACGAGTCACACTTGCAGCTACAGAGGACACTCCTGATTAAGGGGAAGTGTATGAGAGAGAAGCCAAACCATGGGACACCCTTGCCACTCTACCGGAAGAAGGAAGCAGATGTAACCATGAATACCAACAGATGCTTTGTGAAAGCAAAATAGAGCAACAGGCTATTAAAAAAAAAACAAAAAACATTTAAATATTAATTAAAATGAGTTAAATTAAAAAAAACTTTAAGTCAGATAAGAGATACAGTGCAGTGTAATCAAAGTAATTAAATTGTTCATATTTTCTAGACATAGTTTACACATACAGATGAACTTTATTAATTAATCTAGGCAATCTTACTCCCATCCCTGCTTTGCAGCATTCCTCTTTTTAGTGAAGAGACTCATTTTTTATTCTTAGATTGATTGACTGCTTTGTTTTTTTCTTCTGTCCCTATGAACACATAATTATATATTTTTTAAAAATCATGAGAATGGGATGAGGATTTTTTTAGACAGTTTTAAATTGTTTATTTCAGTATATGGACATGTAGGTTTTCATCTTTTGACACCAAACATCTGTGAGTTTGTTTGAGACTGTAAAGTTAGTGTGAGGAAAACAAATGTGTGTGTTTGATCTAAAATATTTTACAAAGTAGAAAGACGGAACTCTTACATTCCTCTATTGTTTCCTCTATTGTGATGTTACGCTTCCTGCTGGGCTTATCAGAAGCCTGCACTGATGCACACTCGCTATCTAAGGGCTGAGAAGTCCACTCACACTCAGCGATAATTGGTTTGGGATGGCCCTTAATATGGCAGAGCTCCGCATGACTGCACAAACGGAGGGGGAGTGAATAGGGTGATGGGATAGGGGCTGGTTTGGTCGCTTCCACTGCAGGCTCCTCTCTCAGGCCGCCTCCAGTGTCAGGACACTCAGGACAGGAAGTGCACGCAAGAAACTTCAAAACAAAATCACATAGACACTTTTAGAGGAAGCGGCTTTGTCGCTGAATTATAATCAATTAAACAACACTGTAATGCGAAACCATTCATTTCTTAAATGTACATGCATGTGTATGTAATTTCTTAGATATACATGTTGATGTTTTTGTTTTTGTTTGCCTATTCTTTATTACGTGGCATTTAACATGGGTGTAAGTCTGCCAGCAACATTATTGCATAAAGTCAGCTGTCAAAATGGGTTATAAAGTCTGCCAATATAGCTGTAGCTAAGTTTATAGAAAAACATAACGCTTGTCGACTGGACAGTTGGAGCTTCTCCTCTGGTCAAAAAACAAAACCACCTCTCATATATAATTTACCATTGAATAGTTTAATGTTCATTTATTGCAAAGATCTGAACTTAATGTGGAAAATATATTCCATGACAAGCATCATGCATCTGCTTACAATGAACTTGCAGCTCCGTTGAAGAGAAGTTACATGAAACCATCAATCGACAGAGCAACATAATTAATCTCAGCTTTTTTTTCATAGCCTCAACATCTCATATATAACATTTATTTAAGTTAAATACATTATTTTGTCTACAATTACATTAAATGATTCCACCATTGTCTTTTATATGATATACTTTACACCTGAAGATCATTAGAAGACATAGAGGCCAATCAGATTTTCAGCCATGCTTAAATTTAAAAATGTCAGCATGTGTGGGAGAGAGGAATAGTTCAAACTGTATTCATTTTCTTAAAATGCACTAACTTACCTGTGTTCTTCATGGTATAATGAAAATAAATTATTAGGTGCATGATTGAAAAAAAAAATATGAAAATACATAAAATGACAAATTTTCATTTTGTTTATTCTGCCTTTTATTGAACATCATTAGTCTTCAATGTCACATTCGGTGTATGCCAAGTACCCTCGTTTGTCAGCAATCTCCTCACAAAAGGTCCACGTGTTCCATTTTGTAGAACTTGAATTTAAATGGCTCCAGGATTGCGTCTTTCTCCATGTCATCAACCATGGAACTTTCATCTTCAACCCTGAGTCTGTCATACTGCTGCACAGCCTCCGACAGTTCCTCTTCTCCCACTGTGATCACACTGGGTGACTCCACTTTGTCTGTTTTTTTTTTTCAGTTTCAAATCTGTTTTTTGAGTTTCAGACTTTTGACCCTGATGTGGCATGGGGGGTGTGGCATTAACTCAGAGGAGTGTGGAATCATGAGTGACAGTGCCTTCAGGGAACGTAGGAACTAAAAAAATTCTGACTCAACACTTATATACACCATATTCATGTGACTGGCAGTGTAAAAATTGATGCCAGTGACAAACTTCCATTTAGAAATCTGTTTAAGACAGTACTGAGCACAAATTGCGGTATAAGAGCAATAAATTATGCCAGATTTTGCAGTTCAACAGCCACATTTTAAGTGTTGATATGTCCGATTTCCACTTAGCACTGTGAACGCGGCATAGTGTTCACTTTGCTTGCGATGATGGCGTCCGGTCGGTCGGCTCAATCTGCTGGAGCCTCATACATCCAGCACACAGGTGAGAAATGTTAACTACGTTTTGGGAAATCATAACAAATATTAAGGGGTTGTTAAGTACATAATTTACGTGCATAGAGCGGCTGGTAAAACGGCAAACATATGCAACCCGTGCATTCGTTTTTTGGGATGTACAGTGGTGGAAAAAAGTTTTCGGACACCCTTAAAATTTTACACAATCTCAAATATTATCATGAAATATTTGTGTTTCAAAAGGTGTGGCTGCATTAGACAGATACAAACAAATACAAATTATATTTTTTTTGTTTATTGTTTACAAGAAAAACTAAAAAAACTAAATTCTTGACAGTTTCAGTATGTCAGTTCTCAACATTGTCGGTATCAAAGTCAACAAATAACAGAGAATGTGTTCAAAACTGAACAAAAAATAAATAAACCATCACATCATCAAATTAATATTTAGTAGTCCTGCCATTGGCACGTAGTAGAGCTCTAATCCTGGCTGGCATGTTCCCCACGAGCCTTTCACACTGCTGAGGGGTAATCTTGTCCCATTCTTCTTGAATTACTGCTTTTAATTCTTCTAAATTCTTTAGTTTATGCTTTGAAACAGACCTTTTGATAATCCACCACAGATTTTCAATGGGGCTCATGTCCAGGGATTGAGCTGGCCACTCTGAGACCTGGATACTGTGCTCCTGCAGCCAAGTTCTACTGGCCTTGGATGTGTGGCAAGGGGCATTATCTTGTTGAAACATCCGGTTTTTACCTCGACGGAACAGTGCACATGCAGAAGGGAGCATGTGGGTTTCGAGAATGGTACAATACTTGGTAGAGTTCAATGTCCCATCACAGACAGTGAGATGACCGACACCAGCAGCACTCATGCATCCCCAAACCATGATGCTGCCTCCACCATGCTTGACAGTAGGTACTGTACATGCTGGAGATAATGCTTCGCCTGGCCTTCTGCGTACCCTCACATTAGTAGGAGGAAGATAAAGCTGGAAACATCTAACCACAAAATCTTCTTCCAATTCCTGGCTGTCCAGTTCTTGTGTGCCTGAGCCCAACGACGCCGGGCTAACCTCTGTCTCTCATTGATCAGGGGCTTCTTGATAGCCTTGTAGGACCTTAAGCCATGATCTAAAAGTCGGCCACGTACAGTGCGGGTGGAACACTGGACACCAGTTTGGTTTGACCACTGCTGCTGAAGCTCCTGTGATGTCATTCGGCGGTTTTGCCTGCACGTGCGGATCAGGATGCGGTCATTTCTTGCTGAAGAAACCCTTGCACGCCCAGATCTTGGTTTGTCTTCCAAGCTGTTGGTTCGTCTGTATTTCTGCAGAGTGTATCCAACTGCTGAAGGACTGCATCTGCACTTCCTGGCTATCTGGCGGCAGCTGTACCCTTCCTGGCTGAGAATCTTTATCTTCAGGCATGTTTCCTGCGTTAGGTTCCTTGTTTTAGCCATTTTTGTGTCTGAAGAGCTTTCAAATGTGCTGGCTTTATGTAGACACGAAGCTTGGCAACAAAAATTGTGTCTTTTAATAAAAAGAACGACCTTCATCACTGGTACCAAAATGACCCAATACTCAAAATTTCTTATGTATTTTTATAGAACCAATCAATTTTAAGTTTTTAATGGATTTTTTAGGATTTATTTAGTATTTTGGCTGTGACTGTACTAAAAGAAATTGCACTTGAAGACCTAAGAATGATTCTTAATGCAATATTTCACAAATGCATGGGGTGTCCGAAAACTTTTTTCCACCACTGTATAAATTGTCATTGTCACTTACTCTCACGGTGGTAGTCAACTGGCAAAATTTGGACACGGCGGCAGTCAAATAGCAAAAGTCCTTTTGGAGATGCACAAAAAGTTTGTTATTTCGGGGCCTGACGCTGGAGGCGGCCTGAGAGAGGAGCCTGCACCGGAAGCGGCCTCATGCTGGAGGTCTGCAGCAAGACTCTCTTGGAAGGTCGTGGCAGCTTGAGCCTGTCAGCCTGTGCTCAGGGTGACGCACACTTTGAGTTACAGACACTAATCTTCTCACATTTGCAGATCTCACACAGCAGAAGAGTAGCAAAAGTCACGTGTACAAAGAGAGCCAATTGACAGGCCCGACTGAGTTAAAGCTGAAGACATAGGTATTTACAAATCTGTCTGCATATTAAAGGATCTCTGTATGCATTTGCAGATCTGTGTACAGATTTACAGATCTATGTACGCATTTACAGATCGTTGTACAGATTTACAGATTGTTGTACGCACTTACAGATCATTGTACAGATTTACAGATCGCAATACACTTGCAAATCTGAATACAGATTTGTAGATTTTTTTACACATTCTGATCACATTCAATCTGATTACGCACACACAGATTCTAAATACGGGCGGCACGGTGGTGTGGTGGTTAGCACTCTCGCCTCACAGCAAGAGGGTTGCCGGTTTGATCCCGGACGTGGGAGCCCTTCTGTGTGGAGTTTGCATGTTCTCCCCGTGTCAGCGTGGGTTCTCTCCGGGCACTCCGGCTTCCTCCCACAGTCCAAAGACATGCAGATTGGGGACTAGGTTAATTGATAACTCTAAATTGTCCGTAGGTGTGAATGGTTGTTTGTCTCTATGTGTCAGCCCTGCGATAGTCTGGCGACCTGTCCAGGGTGTACCCTGCCTCTCGCCCGATGTAGCTGGGATAGGCTCCAGCCCCCCCGCGACCCTCAAAAGGATGAAGCGGTTAGAAGATGAAGATGAAGATTCTAAATACACATTTGCAGATTTTTGTGCGCATTCACAAACTTTATTATGCTTTTACAAATTATTTTACACTTGTACAAATCTGATTACACACATGCACAGATTGAGATACGCATTTGCAGCTATTTTGCTATCATAATGGCCCCATACACTTCTCTTATACATGGTCATGACACCTACAGTAGATGGCCATCAGCACACTCCTATTTTGGAGAAGCAACAGGAACACCAGAGTAGGAAGTTAAGCAATAAACTGCTGTGGACATTGTAGCAACCTAAACCAAATCAGTATCAGTTTAAGTGTATGCTATATTTAGAATATTTCCACTGCTTTACCTTGCTGTCAGACAGCCTCTACCTGGCAGAGCACAGGAGTTGCTGGTCTACCATTGCCCCGATTGGTGTGAAGTTAAATTACTGTTTTTTCCAATCAACTCTAGTTGCTTTGGAGAGAGTGATATTTGGCTTATATATAATAGCAGTTTCCAGTCACAAAAGGCTTTCTGTCAGCAAGTTAAAGCAGTGAAAATACTCTAAATACAGTGTACACTTAAACAATTGTTTGTTTTTGTTGTTTTTTAACGGTGGCTGCTTCTCCAAACTGGGGGCATGCTGACTACCATCTGCTTAACCTTTCTGTTGTGTTAGGGTCGGCACCAACCTGTTTTAGGTTTTAAATGCAAAGTACCACATAAATTTGTTTTTTGTATGAAGGCTTTTTGACTTTGTCAGGAACCTTTATTGAAACAAAATCAAACAAAAAAAATCAGTTTCACTAAATTCTAAAATGCTCTTATAAATACTGGGCACCAGCAACTGCCACATTGTCTTGCCAAGGCTGGTGAGCACCAGGCCTGATAGAGCAGTCCATTACGCCGGACCAGGCTGGTCCTCTGGGAGCCTTTACCTCTGGTGCTTGTGCCGAGACATCTTGCCAGGGCGGGCGTTTCCCGGCGTCAACCCACCCACCCAACTTTCACGAGGATGGGGTCCTTGTCCTGTGCTGCCTTCCACTCCTGGGAGCCGACTGCTGTCAGTCACTGCTCTGTTACTCCAGCTGGTTGAATGGCTGCTACTAGGTGGACTGCTTGGTTCTGTTCCGTTCTGGTGTGAGCCCCTGTATGCCTCTCTGCGGCAGCGGTGGAACAACTGGTAACGCATGCTGTCTGTCGAGGTCCATTGACCAAAGCATCTCTCCAGTGCCCCTGCCATGGTCGCATAGTCCTGCTGCTGGACTGGCGTCAGGTCCAGTAATACCTGAAGCGTCTTGCCTTCCAGGGCCAAGGCCACATGGGTAGCTGTGTCCTTAGTGCTCCAACCATTTTGCCGTCCTGCCAATCTGACCTGGGTATGGCTCTGGTGACACCATGCCAGCATACCGTGGCAGCTTGAAGGTGGCCCTTGAGGGGTTGGGGGGGCACTATCACCGCCGTTGCAGGGGATGGCGGCACTGTGGCAGCTTGTGAACACTGGTGGCGTCCGCAGCCACTCGTCGGCTTCGAGCTCCGAGCTGGGCCTCCTCAGCGACAGTGTGTTGGGTGGCACAGCTAGTCTCCACTGCCAGCATGCCTCCAGGATGATGAAAGGCTGTGTTCTCTCGCCGCACCACACCTGAGTGAAGAAGCCGTGGAGCACTGGCACCATCTGGGAGTGCTGTTCCACTCTCTGGAGTTGATGCCTCTCTGCAGACTTGCTTTCCCAACACTGGGATGGTGCAGCGGTCGCTCTGGGGCAGGTTTTCTTGAAATTTGCAGATGAAGTCTTCCATCATCTGGAGCGTTTCCTCTATGTCTTTCTTTGCTGCCATTTTGGTCATTTAGGATTCTTCCTGTCTCTCAAAAAAGAAAGCTCACTTCTGACACCAGTCTGGCAAGTTTAGCTTTCACAGAGGACACACTGTAGCTCCAATCACTGTCAGTCTTTAATGACAAACAGGTGATGAACAACAGATTCTAATCTCAGCTGGCAGAGGAGAGGGGGCTCAGAGCTGAATGATGAAGACCTGAAGGGCGGCGGGAGCAGTTCCAGGACGCTGGTTCTACTGTCAAGCCTTACTGAGGTGTCGTGGGCTAGTTGACGAAACACCGGTGAAGTGGGGTGCCCAGTTGAAAACCCAGTGAAGTCTCAAGGTCTGAAGCATACAGCTCTGCCCTCAGTTGAACGACGTCTGAAGGGAGCGACGTCTATGCTAACCATCCACATAAGGAGCAGGAGGTAACTCCTGCCAAGTGCAGTGGCTGCAATATACCCTATCGTTTAAAGACATTCCACATTTGGTGACCCAGTGACTACTAGGAAAGACTAGTTGGCAACCACGGAAGAGTGGTGACAGTGGGGAGAGACTGCTGGCATCTGGGGAAGACCAGAAACGGGGTGCCAAGGCTTGGCAAGCCGAAGAGGAGGAACCCATGTTAAGTCACTATGGAAAAGTTCATTGTAAGATACCCCCAAGGTCATGTGAGGGGGGTGGTGAGGGGGGTTGAGCAACCTACAGGACAGACAACTGTTATGACCATGTATAGACCATGTATAGAATAACAGAACAACTAGAGTCTGTAGATGTGGGAAGGTCTGCAAAGGCAATAGGGGTCTGAAGATACACCAGAGTAGGATGGGCTGTTTACGACACAGTAGTGTGCAACGCACAGGGCAACCTCATGAGACGGAGGAGAGGCAGGGTCAGGTGTCCAACCACAGTACCCAGAATCTCCAGGCACACAACAAAGTCGGCAGCCATCTCCCAGGCAACAACACTGTATCAGACAACCTACAACAACAAGAGAGACAAGCTAGTGATGTAGCCAACAGCAGCGGCCAGGAAAGAATGGGAGTCGTTCGACAAAGAAGTAGATCAAGTCCTGGAGTCTGTCCTCACCAGTGACACTGGCAGAAAGATGAAAGCGATGTCTACTATCATCTGGAAAGTGGGAGCGGAGCATTTTGGGATGGAGAAGAGACAGACCAAAGGCCCACAGCACGCTGGAGAGAACAGATGCTCAAGGGAGATTGCAAAACTCAGAGGCGACTTAAGAAGACTGAAGAGGGCTTTTCTGCAAGCTTCCGAAGATGAAAAACCTGCCCTAAAAGAGATATGAGATAACTTGAGGGAGAGCATAAAGACCTTGTGCTGAGCAGAGTGCCAGTGAAGAGACAGAAGGAGACGGGAAAAGGAGAGGGTCAAATTTACCAAAAACCTCTTCAAGTACCTGTCAGGGCTCCTGGGAGTCAAAAGATTAGGAGTACTAAATGCCTCAAGGAGGCAGAGGTAGAGAGGAGGTAGAAGAGCACCTCCGCAAAGTGCACAGCGACCCAAGGCGAGAGGAAGAACTCGATCTTGAAGGAAAGCTGTGTTGCCCAGAGGAGCCAACCATCTCCTTTGACGATGGAGAGCCCAGATGGCAGGAGGTCAGCGACTTCAAAGCCAGGGGAAGATCTGCACCGGGGCCGAACGGGACTCTGTACAGAGTTTATAAGAACTGCGAGAGGCTGAGGAGACGCCTTTGGAGGCTACTGAAGGTAGTGTGGAGGAAGAACCATCTGCCAGACAGTTTTCTTATTGCCGAGGGGTGCTTCATCCCAAAGCAGGAGGACTCATCCAGCATGAAAGACTTCTGCACAATCTCGCTGTTGAATGTGGAGGGGAAAGTGTTCTTCGGAATCCTAGTACAAGTACAAGTACATTGACACCTCTGCACAAAAAGGCGGAGTACCAGGAGTCCCCGGTTGCATTGAACACAACAGCGTCATCTCCAAGATCATAGAGGATGTAAAGAGGAACCGGGGAGATCTAGCAGTCCTGTGGCTTGACCTAACGAATGCTTATGGCACAGTACCACACAAGTTAGTCAACTACACACTCAAAGCCTACCACATCCCTCAGAAGGTGCTGCTTCTCTGGAGCTACTTTGGGCACTTCAAGATGAGCTTCACCTCTGGCAACTTCACTACCAACTGGCAGAGGCTGGATGTCGGAATCGTGACCGGATGTACAATCTCAGTGATTCTGTTTGCAGCTGCGATGAATCTCCTGGTTAAGTTAGTGACAACAAAAGAGGACATTTGCATTATGGAACAGAATACAGCACATTTAGTTGCAACTACAAACTACTTAGTCCAGCATGCTGGGAAATGTGGGCGTTGCTACAATATTATGACCTTTGTGTTGTTAGTGTCAGTTTTGACCCAGCCATAATATAAGTAAGATTATAAAACAACAATAAGTGCCAAAACTGAAATCATAAACACATTTTCAGCTCACTAACACTGTCAGCCAACAGCCCACTGACAGCCAGCTCCTCTCCCAACCTTGTGAGCTTTAGTTAGGGGCTCCTGTCTTTGCCCATTTGTCTCCTTCCCTGACAAAAAAAGAAACAAACAAAGACAGACATGTCCAGACATGTAAGGCATGCATAAGACCAATTCAGTTTAGAGTTGGTGACTTGCAAAGTACACATCTCCAGCTTACAGCATACAAAAATAAGAAGATTTACAATAAGCCAAGCTCTCGATCATATTTTTGTTAAAAATGATGAGGACACACACAGAGCAGCATAGCAATATGGATGAGCAGGTTTCTGAAGAGGAAGGGGATATAGAGTATCAACCAGAAGACTGACCAGACACATCTGATGCTTCTGATGAGGGATTCCTGGACAAGCTGACTGCCATCTACACTTGCCAGTGAATGACAACGAGCTGGCCAATGGTTGTGTTTTATAACATCCTAGATGTTTCTGCATACAATGCATTTGTGTTGTGGACCCACATCTACCTAGGGTGGAACTCAACCAAAAACAAAACAAGAATGTTTCTTGAGGAACTAGGAAGTACCGAGACCTAGCTGCTGCAGCCTTGGTCAGACAGCTGCAGAGCTCACCTATCCCTCCGTCCATGCCATCAGGGACACAAAGAGCATCTGCACCAGCATCCTCCTCAGCCAGCCCTGCCTCAACATCAACCAGCACAGCCGCAGCCACAACCCCACTGAGGCCACCTGATTTCCAAAAGAAAGAGGTGTCAGGTCTGCCCAAGCATGCACAAGAGAGAAAGACTTTTTTTTGGAACTAGTACTTGATTTCTATTGGTTTGATTTGCTTGAACTTAAACAGAGTTGGTGGTTGATAGCAACAGTGTCATTGTTTTTTGAAATAGATGCTGCTGTTGAATCACAAATTTTGGAAAGGGTCTGTAGCATGGTACTAAAATTAAAGTTCAAATCAGTAGAAATGTATTTTGTCTTTCAGTTTTCCTTAGCACTCAGTCATGCACATGATACTTTTCCTCAGGACACTGACCATGAACAAAGGATGCTAAGAAGTGTGTCTGTTGCCTTCACTATCGTAGAAGATAATGATGCCACCATATCACCAAATGTTCAAGATGTGGCTGTTGTGCTGGAGGAGGGCGTCGTACTGCCTGACCTACCAGACCTCTGTACTGCTTTTGCATACTTCTTTGGCCTTCTGTATGCCATGAACATTGAATATCAAAAGCAGATGAGGCACACCTTTGGAGCAGTCTAGACTATCTTTTACGAACTCGGCTCTTGATGCTCATAGCGCCCGAGGTCTCTGAAAACAAAGCTTTTGCTGTGAATTTGTATGGGCAACCCAGATATGACTTTATCTTTTGCCTGTTCTTGTGCATTGTGGTTCATGCTCATGTAAACCTTTACAGCTATTCAGTCAGTCATTTTAGGCATGTAGGTCCCTTTTGGCTCTGAAATAGAAATTCATGAAATTTGTGGAAGTGTCACATAACCAGTGTTTTACCTGTTCAAGTTCAGTGTTAGTATTAGCACAGCTTTTAATAAGTCTAGTTCATTGTAGTTAGTGCTCATTAAAATGTCAGTGTATAGCTACATTTCCACAGCTGATTCTCTGTATGTTTGTTTGTGGCATTGTCAGTAGCTATTTCACATGCTGCTCTGGATTTTTGGTGTTTGAGGCCCGGTAGGATTTATCACTATATTCAGTCATGAAGAGAAGACTCTGAGCATTTTGTTTACTGTCAACAATATAGTATGGTGACAAAATGCTAAATCTGTATGTATATTGAACTTGAGGCCAGACTTTTACTTAATCGTGTTCAGAACATGAATGTTTAGAGCAATAAACCAGGCTTCAGCTAATTTTCAGCTGTATGCTCTTTATTGTATTTACTCATTTATGTATTGAGCACTCCTTAAATACAATTGAAGCAACAAAAATTGTTATTCAGTTATAAAGGCAGAGGCTTAAACTCAGAATTGTATGTTTATACAACAATTAAATCCGTGTTCACTGAAAGTAGAAATGCATTTCATTGAAGCAAGAATTCCATTGTTAGCCTGACAGGAATGTCATAATTAGGTGAACAAGAAGATCCAAGTTGGCAATACTCTTGAACAACTTGAAAATCTTAGTTAAGTCAATAACAGTAGTCAGAAATGTATTGCACTGCAGCACCAGAATGTTCTTTGGGACTGACTGAATGACACTTCCTCAGGCCATGGTCATCATCTTGGAGCTTGTGAACTGCTCCTGTAATAAAACTGTTGATAATAATGATAGTAATAGTTGTTATTATTACTTTTATTATTATGTTTGATGGTCTAACTTGTTTTTTCCCCTTGTCAGACTTCATTATGAAAATTAAACCCAGGTTGTAATTACACAACAAATGTTCTTTAATGCTAAAGGTTTTTGGGTTCCAAAACTTCCATTCATACAATCCAGTAGAAGCCTTGTTTATAATACTTATGCTATATTTAAATACATATTTTATACAATGCATTGTGGCTTTAAAGGGATAGTTCGACATTTTGACAAATTCACCTATTGCCATAATCCCTATAGTGATATGAGTAGGTACATTACCTTTAATTGTCAGTGCCTGCTGTTCTGAGATCGGTGGGGCAGAGCTGCCCACTGAAATGGAGGTTAATGGTACAGCCCCCTCTCTCCCTCAAAAGTAATCAAATACACCATCAAATGATTCCAAAACGCTCTAGTGGACAACACATGGCTTGCGCATTCCCCACGCTATGAAATAATAATGTATAATTAAGTAACATTATGACACATGAAGCAAATACTCAGAACTACTTTCCTGAGTAAACCACTGGGCAGAGTGACACAGTGCGCACCTGAGACACCTTACATTTGTGGTATCATCAGCTGGACACACCAGAAAGTTTGAGAAAAGTTTGTTGTAAATCATGGTTTATACATGTATTGTAAAAGTTTGCGGTAACAAGCCGGAAACATGGAGCAGAGTGAAGTTTCACCTAGTACCAACCAAAAATACGGACAGGATGAAACAATGGATATTTGTGCTGGGCATCGACCCCAACACGCCTGTGGAAATGGTCCGGAAAATGTTTGTTTGCTCCAACCATTTTTTACCAGAGGACTACAGTGAAAGGATGGGGCACAGAAATTTAGGAATGGTGGTAAGTGATCACTGTGTATTTTGCTCAGCAATCTCTCTGCTGTAACGTTACCTCCATGTTGAGTAACATTAGTCTACAACCCTAGTATGGTAAATAAGGCTAAAATGCAAATGTTGTTGTGGTTATGTTATGGATAAGTGCTTGCCCAGAGCATATAGAGAAGTGACTGGCATTACTTCTCATTGTTGGGAATAAACAGCCTGCTAGGGAACATTTTATGTTGTTGTTCCCTCAGGAGTTGTGGTGATCTATGAGTGTGGAGTTAGCATGTTCTCCCTGTGTTCCGGTGATTATTTTGAGGCGTACTCTCGTCCCATCCCACCATCAACATATGTTATGTATGTAACATACAGTCACTGGCCACTTTGTTAGGTACACCTGTGTAATCTAATGCAATCCAGTAGAACGGCTATACCATGATTTTTTCCCCGAAGCTTATAAATATTCGTTTATTGTTGACATTGTCTAGAAAGTGATGATTCTACTTTGTTTATTATTGAGGTCATAGTGAATGGTGATGGTGTACTGGGGTGGCCTCCTAATTTTGTCTAATTGAGGGGGACAAAATATTAGAAACACTTTTCAATATATTGCACTCCAGTACACCAGCACCACCCACTACGACCTCAATAATAAAGTAGAATAACCACCTTTCTCACAATGTCAACAAAAACTGAAAATGTAAAAGCTTTGTAAAGATTGCACAGGTGTACCTAATAAAGTGGCCAATAAGTCCCACATTTACACCACCAATCCATGCTGGCTCTGGGTCTCCCCTCAGCCCCTGGTTACTCGGCAGCCTCAGCCTCTCTTCTTGCTCTCTCTTCTTCCAAAACCTGTAACTCTTCCTCTGTATATTCTGGCTCAAATAAATAGGGTTCTGGGTCTTGGTTAATATAAAAGAAATCATCATCGTCATCCACCAGAAAGTCCGCCATGATCAGCAGTTGACTTTTTCTCAACAAACTTGTTTTGATGACGGGAGTAATTGCACTAAACATATGCTGTTTGAAATCACTCCACCCAGCAAATACTGTATGTCTGGAATGTAGTTCCGACTCTGCATTTGGCTTCAAAACAACTCTGTCTCATAATATTACATTATTATTTCATAGCGTGGTGAATGTGTAAGCTATTTGATGGTGTATTTGATTAGTTTTGAGGGAGAGAGGGGGCTGTACCCTTTACCTCCATTTTGTGCACTGAGCAGCAAGCAGCTCTGCCCCACTGATCTCAGAACAACAGGCACTGATAATTAAAGGTAATGTAATCCCTATACTCATATGAGTAGGTACAGCAATAGGCGAATTTGCCAAAATGTCGAACTATCCCTTTAAAGAACAAAAAAATGCTGCTGTTTGTAGACTATTAGTTTCATGACCAATACTCATCCTTTGAAGTAGTCCATTCAAGAGCTGGAATTTCTCCTCTGTTCTGCCAGAAAAAAAGTAGAGACCTTGTGTGAATGTCTGAAAAGCTCTGTATCCTCAAAAAAAAAAAAAATATATATATATATATATATATATGTATATATATATATATATATATATATATATATATATATATTCCTCTAAAGTCAGTCACACTTAATTGCCTTGTCCTTCAGCTCAAATGTGTGGGTATGGTATGTGGATATACGGTCAGCATAAAAGGCCTTTGGTATTGGGCTAAAAATACCACATGCATAGGGATGTCAGGGCATGGAAAATTTAAGCTGTGCTTATAGTTTTCAGCCCTAAATGCACCAATACATGTAACTTGGTACAGAAAATATCATGTGCAGGGCTGCCAACTTTCAGGCAATGTCCATGAGACTCACATGATTGACACTTTTCACATGTTCTCAAGCCGTAAGACTATTATCTCACTTAGTGAAAAAGAAAATTGTGACTGTTATTGTTGCAGCACAAAATGAGGACACTGCACAGTGCACAGACAGAAAAAACAGAGCAGCATGGCTGAACAGCAGCACTGTGTAAAACACAGTAGTCAAGCCACCCACCACTTGGATTGTCCTGGGCATCTATCCATGCTGCTATGGTAGTGTTACCATGAGCCGCCAAAGATGACAAAGAAAGACTTGCATTTCAGCAATTATACACTGAACAAAAATATAAACGCAACACTTTTGTTTTTGCTCCCATTTTTCATGAGCTGAACTCAAAGATCTAAAACATTTACTATATACACAAAAGACCATTTCTCACAAATATTGTTCACAAATATGTCTAAATCTGTGTTAGTGAGTACTTCTCCTTTGCCGAGATAATCCATCCCACCTCACAGGTGTGGCATATCAAGATGCTGATTAGACAGCATGAATATTGCACAGGTGTGCCTTAGGCTGGCCACAATAAAAGGCCACTCTGAAATGTGCAGTTTTGCTTTATTGGGGGGGTCAGGAAACCAGTCAGTATCTGGTGTGACCACCATTTGCCTCAGGCAGTGCAACACATCTCCTTCACATGGAGTTGATCAGGTTGTTGATTGTGGCCTGTGGAATGTTGGTCCACTCCTCTTCAATGGCTGTGCGAAGTTGCTGGATATTGGCAGGAACTGGAACACGCTGTCGTATACGCCGATCCAGAGCACCCCAAACATGCTCAGTGGGTGACATGTTCAGTGAAGTATGCTGGCCATGCAAGAACTGGGATGTTTTCAGCTTCCAGGAATTGTGTACAGATCCTTGCAACATGGGGCCGTGCATTATCATGCTGCAACATGAGGTGGTGGACATTCCTGCAATCAGCATGCCAATTGCACGCTTCCTCAAAACTTGCGACATCTGTGGCATTGTGCTGTGTGATAAAACTGCACATTTCAGAGTGGCCTTTTATTGTGGCCAGCCTAAGGCACACCTGTGCAATAATCATGCTATCTAATCAGCATCTTGATATGCCACACCTGTGAGGTGGGATGGATTATCTCGGCAAAGGAGAAGTGCTCACTAACACAGATTTAGACAGATTTGTGAACAATATTTGAGGGAAATGGTCTTTTGTGTATATAGAAAATGTTTTAGATCTTTGAGTTCAGCTCATGAAAAATGGGAGCAAAAACAAAAGTGTTGCATTTATATTTTTGTTCAGTGTATATTACACAACATTAAAAAAAAAAACCTTGTTGAATATCTGATATAAAAAAGTCCTGATAAAAAAAGGTTTTCATTAAACAATTTGCTGAGAAGCAGAATGGATTTCTACTCAGAATATTCCATATAAATGACCATATAAATCTGAAGTAGTTTACCTTTACATTACACTACAGGAAAAGTCAGCTTGAATTATATTTAAACACATTGAAAATGTCCTAATTTTTAAACTTGCATAAATTAAACATGTTTTACTCAGAAATGTGCTGAAATTCTTAGTCTGTCCTGTTTTGAGAAAATTAAAGGGAAAGTCAGCTCAAATTACATTGGAACACACTGAAGGTGTCCTCATATTTTAACTAATATAAAAAAGAAATTGGCTGGGTGGTCAATATTGGATTTCTTTGGTTTGAAACAGACCATGGCAGAAGTGCAGAGAAAGAAGGATAGATTCACCCAAAATTGAAATGAGTTGGTTTATGAGCAGAAATTATTATCGCTAATTGACACCTCAATAATGCAATTCAGCTAAAACAAATTAATTATTAATCAGTTACTCAATCAACTGTTAATACATTGCCAAGAAATTTGAAAATCATTTAATCTTTTTAATTATAATTTTTTTTTTACTCAAAAGTGCCGAAAATCCTCTGGTCAAAATATAATAATTTGCTGCTCCTCTTTGTCTTAGATTACAGTAAAGTAAATGTCTTTGGATTTTGAACTAACACTTAAAAATGACACTTTTGGCTCTGGGAACTTTTATCAAAATTTTCTGATGTATCACAGACCAAACAATTAATTGATAAATTCTGAAAATAATTGTTAGTTGCAGCTGTAATTGTAGTCCACTAAAATCATTTTGCATATTATGGCAAACCTAGCAGCAACATCAGCTGACATAAACTCAAACACAGGTTTTATATATAATTCTTTGTAACTCTTAATAGCCAAATATCACCATTAAGATCATGTATATGTTACAGAGTTGAGGCGAATTCTGGTTTTGCTGGTCCGGTCTAGTGCATGAGCTTAACTGATCTGATTTTTTTGCAAATCAGCTGAACCAACATTTGTGATTATGACATGTTTTGGCAAATTTAAAAATAGCCTAAATCAGCAACCTGTGCTAAAGGCGTCACATGGCTAAATCCAACTCAAGCAAGTAATAAGCAAAATTACAATGTGATTAATATAATAAGCCTATTGTGTTTATAAATGGAGTAAGGGAGCCACTTGTGTCTCAAAGGCCATGTGTGATTTACTGCTGAGCTGAGGTTGATTCAAAATTTCATTATAGGTGGGAGGGGGAAGAGTGGTGCATGCCGTGTTTACTTATTTGAACGTTCATGTGATTTTTGGGTTGATGAGAGGAGACATGGCAGAGTTAGCCTCTCAAGAAACTAAAACTGCACCTATATAACAACATTTTGGTTTTGAAGCCCACAGAAGCCCTAACTGGCTGCTGGTAACATTTTGAATTGAACTGTGGTCAGACATCCTTTCAGTATTTATTGCTGTTGCTCACTTCTGAAGTGCCAAAATTGACGTAAAACGGTTGATTAATGAAGATGAAATGAGGAATTATTTATATGATACCTCATTTCACTACAAAAATTTAAACACAGTGGCAGCTGGCTGGAGGGAAATCAGCAAAGAGCAGAAACTCTGCTAAGGTAAATGACTATCACTAAAAACAAGCTAAGCTAACGTTGCTTGTTGTTGGCCTAATTACATATGATTTTCAGTTATATAAAATGTGTCTTTCCTGATTTAAAGTAACATCCTATTAATTATCTTGCAAACAAAAGCAGGAAGATAGCAAGTAGATGAAGATGATGAAGATCCTCTGCAGTTCACATCATTTATGAAGGCGTTAGAACACTGCGTGGAAGCAAAGACTAGCTGCAAAGGAGACTGTCTGTACTACCTTGAGCAGTTCACAAGGGGGCAGCCAAGGGATATTGTACGTAGCTGCCTTCATATGACTGCTGAGAAAGGATATGCTGTTGCCAAGAAGCTGCTAAAGGAGCACTTTGGAAATGAGTTTAAGATAACAGCAGCATATATGGAAAAAAGTCACTGGCTGGCCAAGTGTTAGATCTGAGGACACTAAAGCGCTCAAAGGGTATGGACTTTTTCTGCGTGAATGTTACAACGCTATGGAGGAACTACGGTACTTGGAGGAGCTGGTCTGGCGACCTGTCCAAGGTGTATCCTGCCTCTCGCCCGATGTAGCTGGGATAGGCTCCAGCCCCCCCGTGACCCTCAAGAGGATGAAGCGGTTAGAAGATGAAGATGAAGGATTATTCTGAGTTCTAAAGGAGGACTCACATCGCTTTCTTTGAGTGCACGTCAAGCTAAATAAGGTAGCCCAGTTAGCATTAGCAGCCAGTAGTGGCTACAGTATAGGACTTAGCCATTAAGCTGCGTTCACACCAAACGCGAATTCGCAAATTCGCGCGTCAAGATTACATACAAAGTCAATGCAAAGACGCGATTAGACGCGAATTCGCGCTGGGCGGCGCAATGGACGCATCTAGTGCGACGCGATCGACACGATAGAGGCGTTCAGCGCGACGCGATAGACGCGAAATTCGCGTCCAACGCCTCATCGCTTGAGTTGAAAATATTGAACTTTTGAGGCGAATTCGCGTGACGCTGTGCCGCGAAAGCCAATCAGCATTGAGATTCTCCCGACGTCACTGGCGTGTGTCAACAACAATAAACTGCTACTCACAGGAGACAGATCAATCAATCAATCAATCAATCAATTTTATTTATAAAGCCCAATATCACAAATCACAATTTGCCTCACAGGGCTTTACAGCATACGACATCCCTCTGTCCTTAAGACCCTCACAGCGGATAAGGAAAAACTCCCCAAAAAACCCCTTTAATGGGGAAAAAAAACCAGTAGAAACCTCAGGAAGAGCAACTGAGGAGGGATCCCTCTTCCAGGACGGACAGACGTGCAATAGATGTCGTACAGAACAGATCAGCATAATAAATTAACAGTAATCCATATGACACAATGAGACAGAGAGAGAGAGAGAGAGAGAGAGAGAGAGAGAGATGCAGGTAATGACAGTAGCTTACAACAACATTAATGAAAGTAATATTATAGTTATAGTTCTGGTTACTGCGGTACAATATGTTGAAAGTATGTATTAATATCTGGCAGTATACATGTGTGACAATAATCATATGTGTATAATAACAGAAGAAGTGTGACTAATGACTAATGATGGCAGCAGCAGCAGGAGGCATCTGGCGGGACCACGGCAGCAGCACAACCACACACGTCACGCTGTCCAGGCACCGCTGCGGTATGAGTTAATCTGAGAGACAGTGGAGCACAAAGGCTCCGGAGAAGAAGCTGAGTTAGTGACATCCAGAATGGCCGGGTTAGCTAGATGCAGTAATAGGATACGAGAGAGAGAGAGAGAGAGAGAAGGAGAGAAGGGGCCCGGTGTATTATAGAGGGGTCCTCCGGCAGACTAGGCCTAAGTCAGCCTAACTAGGGGCTGGTACAGGGCAAGCCTGAGCCAGCCCTAACTATAGGCTTTATCAAAGAGGAAAGTCTTAAGTCTAGTCTTAAATGTGGAGACGGTGTCTGCCTCCCGGACCGTAACAGGAAGATGATTCCACAGGAGAGGAGCCTGATAGCTAAAGGCTCTGGCTCCTGATCTACTTTTGGAGACTTTAGGGACCACGAGTAACCCTGCGTTCTCAGAGCGCAGTGTTCTGGTGGGATAATATGGCACTATGAGCTCTCTAAGATATGACGGAGCTTGACCATTTAGAGCTTTATAAGTTAACAGTAGGATTTTAAATTCAATTCTGGATTTTACAGGGAGCCAGTGCAGAGAAGCTAAAACAGGAGAGATATGATCGCGTTTCTTAGTTCCTGTTAGTACACGTGCTGCTGCATTCTGAATTAGCTGGAGAGTTTTTAAAGGACTTACTAGAGCTACCTGATAATAGAGAGTTACAGTAATTTTTCTGCATCTTTTCGGGTCAGGATAGGCCTAATTTTCGCAATATTACGCAGATGAAAAAATGCAGTCCGTGAGGTTTGCTTTAAATGAGAATTAAAAGACAAATCTTGATCAAATATTACTCCGAGGTTTCTTACAGTAGTGGCAGAGGCCAGAGCAATACCATCTAGAGAAACTATGTCATCAGATAAAGAGTCTCTGAGTTGTTTGGGGCCAAGAACAATAACTTCAGTTTTGTCTGAATTTAACATCAGGAAATTGGTGCTCATCCAAGTTTTTATGTCTTTAAGGCAATTATGGAGTTTAGTTAATTGATTGCTTTCTTCTGGCTTCATCGATAAATACAACTGAGTATCATCCGCATAACAATGGAAATTTATAGAGTGATTTCTAATGATGTTACCTAAAGGAAGCATATACAGAGTAAACAGGATTGGTCCGAGCACAGAACCTTGCAGAACTCCAAAACAAACTTTAGTACGTAAGGATGGTTCATTGCGAACGTCAACAAATTGAAAACGATCATATAAATAAGATTTAAACCAGCTTAGTGCTGAACCTTTTAAGCCAATTGAGTGATCCAGTCTCTGCAGTAGAATTTGATGGTCAATTGTGTCAAACGCTGCACTAAGATCTAATAAAACAAGTACAGAGACGAGTCCTTTGTCTGAAGCAATCAGAAGGTCATTTGTAATTTTAACTAGAGCTGTCTCAGTGCTATGATGCACTCTAAATCCTGACTGAAATTCCTCAAATAAATTATTATCCTGGAGAAAATCACACAGCTGGTCTGCGACTACTTTCTCAAGGATCTTTGACATAAAGGGAAGATTAGATATTGGTCTATAATTGGCTAACACCTCTGGATCCAGGGTGGGCTTTTTTAGCAGAGGTTTAATTACAGCTATCTTAAAAGACTGTGGTACATAGCCTGTTAATAAGGATATATTGATCATATCTAATATATGAGTGTTAACTAAAGGAAAGACCTCCTTAAGTAGCCTAGTTGGGATGGGGTCTAAGAGACACGTTGATGATTTAGATGAAGAAATCACTGCAGTCAATTCTTGAAGAGAAATTGGGGAGAAGCAATCTAAATATATATTAGATTTTACAGCTGTGTTTGAGGTTAGATAGGTACTATCTGAGGGCAGGAGGTCATGAATTTTGCCTCTAATAGTTAGAATTTTGTCATTAAAAAAGCTCATAAAATCATTACTGCTAAGGGCTAAGGGAATACAAGGCTCAATAGAGCTTTGACTCTCAGTCAGCCTGGCTACAGTGCTGAAAAGAAACCTGGGGTTGTTCTTATTGTCTTCTATTAGAGCTGAGTAATAGTTTGCTCTGGCATTGCGGAGGCCCCTCTTATAAGTTTTGAGACTGTCTGTCCAGATTAAACGAGATTCTTCCAGTTTGGTTAATCGCCAGTTCCTTTCAAATTTTCGCGATATTTGTTTTAACTTCCGGGTTTGACAGTTATACCAAGGAGCGAACTTTCTTTGCTGGATGGACAGACGCTCCGCAGCTGAAATGGAGCGGCTGTAGTTGGTGTCCTGCCGGGAGATCCTGGCGCCAACCCTCGCCAACAGGTCCTCAAACTGGGCCCCAGTCAGCCTGAAGTACCGCTGAAAGCGGCTATCATCCAGACGGAATTCCTGGAGGAGGTGGTGAAACTCGCTGAGCTGGATGCACTTCTGCAGGATAGGGTGAACCCAAAAACAACAGCGTTTGGCCCTCCGACGCATCTGGGACTCCACTCGCGTCTGGTATGAACGCACAGTTACAGTTCTCATGGGAGCATGTTTATTTATTACATTAGCCAGGAACAACAGAAGTCGTCCCAAGCATCATCAACATAGGGAATTAATTGAAATCTGTCCCAATTAATATTGATTAGATCATATATGAAAAGGTCAAAGTTTATCTTTTTACACTGCCTAAATTCAATGTACTTAGGGGGAGATCGAGGAATTTTAATTTTCCAAACACAATATATAAGACAATGATCACTAAAGCAGTCAGACATTACACCAGATTTGATTATCCTTTCAGGATTTGTAACAAGTATCCAATCTAATAAAGATGAAGACCGAGGATCAACTCTAGTAGGTTCATTTCACTTACCTGTTCAGGCCAGGGAAGTCAACACAGGGCCGGAGGTTCTTATCCTTCTTTTCCACTAAGAAAAAGCCAGCCCTGAGAGGAAAGGAGGATGGTCAGATTAAACCGGTGGCGAGGGAATCAGCAATGTATTTCTCCATTGCCTCCCTCTCGGGACGAGACAAGTTGTAGACACGGCTGGAGGGAAACGGCACACCAGGCAGCAGATTGATTGCGCAATCATAGGGACGGTGAGGTGGCAGGGACAGGGCTCAATCTTTGCTGAAAACCTCATCTAGGTCGTGATATTCAGGGGGAACCTTAGACATGTCAGGAGGGGGGGTTTCAGTGGTGGGCTGATCTCAAACAGTTGGCATGACAGTGAGAAGAAAACATCCCGGAATTTTCCCAGCAGACCAGTCTGTGTGTGGGTTATGTTGTTTGAGCCAGGGGTGCCCCAGCACCAGTGGTGTCAGGGGTGCAGACATTACATGGAAGGAAAAGGTTTTGTGATGGTTACCTGAGAGGATCAGAGTGAGGGGTGAAGTGCGGTGCGTTACTGTAGCGAAGGCGCTGCCGTGCAGCGCATGAGCCTGGATGGTCTTTCCCAAGGGCTGAGTAGAGTATCCCAGGAGATTATCTTCTGCTCCTGAATTGACAAAAGCCTATGGCATAGAAATCTTCCCAACACACAAGGACGCAGGGATGAGAAAACCTGAAGGTGACGGGGAGTTAGACATGGGAAAGTTCTGGCTCGTCAGTACCCCCATTGACGAGTCACGCGTTTTGGCCGTGACGGACAGGTGTCACGGGGTAAAACCCAAGTTTTAAATTGACTGTTCTGGTGGGGAGCACTCTGTTCAAAACAGCAGACAGACAAGTTCAAGGTGTGCAACAAGATCAGATTTATTAAAAGCAAGCCACTTGATTAAAACCCAACTTAAAAGAAAGGGCCCCAGCTAAAAGTCCTTTTCCTATAATAAAACCAGTGTCCAAGTCTTCTTCCTTGGGGTCCCAAGAGAAGCAGAGTCCAGGAGACAGTCGGTACAGAGCCTGAGTACATTAAGTTTTGTTAAGAATTGGGTTCGTTTGTTCGGCAGCTTCGAGATGTTATAGACTACTCAAATAAATAAAACTAGAAGTCCATGCACTGGGTCGTTAGTTATAAAAACACAGCAAAGTAAAACAAGTAAAATTTGGATTTAAAAACACAACAAATAAATGACCCAGGCTAGTAATTCTGGTGAATAAAAACAGTTCTAGGACGTAGTCTTTTCTTCGCGACAGATGGCTTTAGAATCAGGAAAAATTAAGGAGAGGTACTTAGCTGACAGGAGAGGCGAAGCGTGCTTCACCTCTCCATGTGTCTCAGTGCGTCTCCTCTCCGCATCGCTCTCTTTCTTCCGCTCCCTCGCTGGAGCCGATCCGCTGCCGGGGCACCGCTTCCGCCGTTCTCCCAGTCGGCCCCTCCGTTGCCACTGGTGCTGCTGCTGCTGCTGCTGCTGCTTCACCCTCTCGCCCTCTCGCTCTGGTACTCTTCGTCTGTCTCCAGCTCGCTCCTCGTGCTTTCTCCTGTAGCATCTTCCCCCTCTGTTTCTCTTGCACACCTGTGTCCGATTGCCTCCCAGCACCCAGAGAGAAAACCCACACCCCTTAAGTGCGCGCAGCAGGCACGCTCTCCCAGTGCCGACAGGTGTTCCAAATCAAAAATTAAGGGTGTGCACTTGGAGAAAGGGGAAGAGGATAGACTTGTGCAGAAACAAAAAACGAAATAAGGAAAAGGTTCCGTCACACACACACACACACCCTGTGACACAGGTATTGACGAAGTGACCGCGCTTACCACAATACAGGCACTCACCAGCTCAAATCCTGCGGAGATGCTCCTCTGGTGTTAGCTAGGCCTGGCCCACTTGCATGCATTCTTCCTCTGCAGGTCGAGCTGGGGGATGGTCCGTGAGGCCTGACTAGGCAGCAACACCAGTCGCCGGTAGACGAGCAGGGCGGGAGCAAGCCAAGTGGGTTGATCTGGGGGAGCAAGCAGCTCTCACCTGGCACCATTCGCGGAGCCGGTTATCCAAGCGGATGGCAAGGGAGACCAGAGCAGAAAGGGTGGATGGCTCATCCTGAGCTGCGAGTTCATCTTTAAGTTGTTCATTCAAACCTTTCACAAATACTTCCTGCAGCGCAGCATCATTCCATCCAGCATCCATGACTAGAGTCCAAAAATCCACAGAGTAGTCTGCCACTGACCTGCTGCCTTGACGAAGGCTGAGGAGTGGGCTGGACGCATTACTGCGGTGATTGGGGTGGTCAAACACTGCTTTCAGCCTGGACTCGAAGTCAGAAGAAGTTAGTGAGCTGAGAGCCTCAGCCCAAGCCAGTGCCCTGCCCTGTAAAAGTCCAACAACAAAGTATATCTTGGCAGCGTCAGAGTTAAAAGAGCGAGGACACTGCTGAAAAATCAGTCCACATTGCAGCAAAAAACCCTGACACTTGTCTAAATCCCTGGAAAAAGATTCTGGGTCACAACGTGTCTCACCGGTAGGAGCTGGCGGGTTGGTGCGTGTCGCTCCCTCTGCCTGGGTGGAGATGGCGAGACTGGCGAGCTGATGGGCAAGCTCGGAAACCTGGGTGGTGAAGTTCTGGTTGCACAGAGCGCGCAGCATTTGTTCATGGTTTCCAAGCAGCATGCCCTGGTTTGACAGGATCTTTTGGATAGGATCTGCGGGGTCCATAGTATGGCCAGTTCATACTGTTAGGCAGTACTTAAAGGATGGACTGAATCCATAATGCAGACTTCAAATGTTTATTCCAAAAGAACACACAGGTCTGGGAGATGGATTCTGGGGGAAGTCTGGGAGACAGGGCAGGTTAAGGAATCCAGGGATGTCCTTGAAAGGGCATAGGTTTCAAACCAAGTACGAAAACTCATTTTGAGTTGGAGGGGAAAGAGGGAGAAACATAAACAGAGCTAGTACACCCTCATGACTCAATATATAACCCTGGTGACTCTGTCATTACAGAGGAATCCAAGATGATATACATAATAATATATAAATTTTTTTTGTATGTTTCTAGCAGAGCTTTTAAAGAAATGTTGGAAAAATAAAGCAAAAATGTATTCTGTTAGTTTTATTTTACTCTCAGAAAACATATATACAGTAATTTGTAAAGAACTGTATTGTTATTACCAACATAATAACAAATATATACAAGGAAGGTGGATGAGTGGGAAGCGCTTAATTAAAAAACACAAACAAATCAATATTATGTAATATTTTACAGATTGTAGATCCCCTGATGAGGTTCATCTTTGTGGAGGTGTTTGAGATCCCAGTGCCATTTGCTGAGGAGATGCAGAAAATCCCCATCCCAAATGACCTCACATCCCAGTATGAGAGACCCTAAAAGGACAAAAAATTTGTTTTACACATTTCTCACTTCAGCCAAAGGGCAGTTGGAATCCAACACAGTGACCAGCTGAATCAGGAAACTCCTGGCATATCCAGAGTACAACACAGGACGTGATGGATGCCTGAATGGACAGGGTTGGAAACTATTAGTGCTGAAGATAAAACACTGCTGTGCTTATATTTATGTATCTATCTGTTGTGCATTATTTGTAATTTTTTTTGTCACTTCCATTTTTTACATTTGCTAAAAGTATAGTTCTTTGGGAAAATACTTATCATTATTAGGGGCCCGAGTGATGACGATATTGAAATCGTGCTGTTTATTATTAGGGCCCGAGCAGGTGTCGACGTGCGAGGTCCGTATTGTTTTTCGAATGATTATTATTATTATTAGGGCCCGAGTGATGACGAAGTCGTCCGAGGGCCCCATTAAAATCGCGTTATTTATTATTAGGGCCCAAGCGACGAGGAAGTTGTCCGCGGAGGACCCTATTGAAAATCACGCTGTTTATTAGGGCCCGAGCGACGACTAAGTCGTCCTTGAGGACCCTATTGTAATCATGCTGTTTATTAGGGCCCGAGCAGGAGACCTGCGTGGTCCCTATTGTTTTTCTCCCGATTATTTTTACATACATATATATATTTTTTTTTTTTTTTTCTTCCGCCCATATGATCGCATTTTTCATTGCCTGAACATACCTCAAAACTCACCAAACTTGGAATATAAGTCACACCTGGCAAGAAATTTTATAATCTATAGTCGTCCTGAATTTCCACCACTAGGTGGCGGTATTATTAAGGAAAGTGCATTTTAGCTCATAACTGCCATATACTTTGTCGCACATTCAAAAACCTTATATCCACGCGTTCAATGAATTGTGGTGAATCTTGTGGTATAGGCCACACCCATTTCCGCCTACCGTTTTTTTTTTTCGCAAATTCACAAAATGTCGCAAACCTACTTTTCGAACTCCTCCCAGGCAATTTCACCGATTGGCAACTTTGCACACAGCATCTGTGGATCTTCCCGACAAAAAGTTATTACAAGAATTTTGATATTCCAAAGAATACTCAAGTTATTAAATAACAACTTCCTGCAGATTTCGTTGTAAACAGGAAGTGCTGCATATCGCCACATTGGTGTATCTGAATGACATGAAACTCAGTTTACTACTTCCCCATGAGCCCCTGAGGCTCTGTGCAAAATGTCAAGTGATGACCACCAGATGGTCAAATTGAAGTATTTTATATCTTATATATTTTGGGCAGATTAACATGAAACTTAGTATAATTATTGTCAATGCCCTCCTGAGGATATCTGACGAAGGACTAACCGATCTGCCACTAGGTGGCACTCTGGTGGCCGTCTAATTTAATATTTGGCACTGTGTCAACACCATAACACTCATGGAACTAAAATTGATAGGGGTGGTGTAGTCTGGCCCCTGTAACTCACACACCAAAAATGACCAGCAGGTGGCGCTATTTTCAATGCAAAAGCATTTTTGGCTAATAACTCCCACATAATATGTCGCACATTGTTAAACCTTATATTTACGTGTTCTCTGAAATCAGCTGAATTGTGTGGTGTAAGCCACGCCCACTTTCGCGGTAACTTTCCATTCGCTAAATCGCGACGAATGAAAGACGTACTTTTTCGAACTCCTGCTAGGCAATTTGACCGATTTGCATCAAACTTTGCATGGAGCATCTGTGGACCCTCCTGACAAAAAGTTATTAAAAGAATTCTGATAGTCCAAAAAACAGAAAATATACAACAACAAATTCCTGCACATTGTTTTCAAAACATATCTTGACCAAATACAGTTGGATTACCACAACACTTTTGCTGATTGTGTTCCATGGCCCGATGAGGGTTTGTGCAAAATTCGGTGCAAATCGGCCAATAGGTGGCACTCTGGTGGCAGTCTAATTAGTGTGAATGGAAGTAAATTGGAAAATCCTCAAATCCTCTTCAAAACTCATCGACTTTCAACCTCTTCTTGCCCCTCATACTTTGAGCTAGAGACACCATGTCAACTTTTAAAGAGTCAGAAGACCTTGATTGACCTTGACCTTTATTTTTTGATTTATTACAGCTGACAAGACATCTAGGTGCAGGCCCCCCGACGGCAGCATGCCCTGACGCGCGTGGACTGCGAGGGCCCGAGCACCTAGCGGTGCGAGGACCCTATTGAAATGCAAGGATTTTTTATTCTTCTTCTTCTTCCTCCAAATGAATTGCCTTTTTGGGAGGCTTAACATACCCGAAAACTCATGAAACTTTGCACACTGGTGAAAAATTTGACATTTTAAGGGTCTCGTGTGCGGGTTCCAAAAAATGGCTCATTAGCGCCCCCTACAAAAGTTTGAGGAAACAGCCCCTGAAGCTAGTTTAACCTACATGTATGAAACTCGGGAGGCTTATGTAACACCCAGAGACGTACAAAAAAGCCTCGTGGAGGCATGCTCTAAACCCAACAGGAAGTCAGCCATTTTGAAGTTAATGTGCAATTTTGGTGCATTTTTGGCCATTTCCAGGGGTCATAAATGAACGAACTAGTCCTAGAGATTTCATCCGATTGACTTCAAACCTTGGTCTGTCCCATCCCAACACCTTGAAGATGAAAAGTTATCAAAAGCTTGAGTTTTCGTCAATGCGTGTGACTGTGGGATGGCGTCAAGTTAGGGGTCTCCTAACTAAACAGGAAGTAGTTTATAACTCCAGCATACATGGTCCAATTTTGGCCAAACTTCACAGAATTGATGCCAGTCCCGCCCTGAACACATCTACATGTCAACAATTAGTGATAAATATAGCACCCCCTACTGGCAACAGGAAATGTCATGTTTTAGACTTTAATGTACATCTCCTACAAAGTTGACCACATCCACCTCGAATTTGGTCAAAAAAGCCATAAGACGTTGATGACGCTTCATTGTGGAAACTGTAAGTTTTTGTCGAAGGGCGTGGCCAGGGCCTGGTGGCGAACTTTGATGTTTCGCCATGATGATAAATGTTGCTGTAACTTGACTCCATGTGGGCATATCTTGCCAAAATGTCACACATATGATGACAATCCAGCCCTGAACACATCTACAGAGGAATTTTGAATCACCGTCATAGTGCCACCTACTGGCAACAGAAAGTTACTGTATTCATTCTTTGATGTCCTTCTTCTAGCAGGTTAATCAGACCCACCTCAAACTTGCTGGTCTAAGTCCTTAGACCTTGATGATACTTAAAAATGAAGCTTTTGAGTTTTCATCAAATGCTGTCACTGTGGCACTGCTTTGTTTGCCATTAAACATGATGTTACTTTGAAGGGACAAGGGATGCTTCAAAAGTCACCAAACATGGCATACACATCACAGGTCACAAGTCCTGTTGCGTTAAGCAGGCCCCAAAGCTGGTTTGACTTGCATATATGAAACCTGGTAGTCACCTGTAACACTCAATCACGTTCACAAAAGCCTCTTGGAGCCATGCTACAAACCCAACAGGAAGTCCGCCATTTTGAATTTACTTGTGCCACTTTTGTGCATTAAAATTCTCAGGAACAGTGTTACCATTGTTGGGCATCGGGCATCCGGTGCCATAGACTTGAGGCCACATATCCCATCCGTGCTATCGCGGATAAATGGCTTACTGGGACATAGGTAATGGATATCTCTGGTCAGGGTGCACATGCGCAAATTTGGGGCTTGGTACAGGTCTGGGCTATTATCATGGTATGCGATGGCTGGAGGGTTCTGCACTTTAACGTGCACATCACCCTGCCGGAATCCGACATTTACTACATCCTTTAGTTGATAGATGTTTTCGGAGGCCACGATTGGCAGATTGATAATAAAAGCCAATTCTCTGTCTTCAGGATTGACGTAGATTGGGACCGCATTACCTAAAGTGTAGGCGAAATGGGCTTGAAGGGGAGTGACCAGACCTTGTGTAGCCACAGTCAGGAGCCTCTGTACCAGAGAAAGAGGGATGAAATATGGAGGAATCCTACCTATAACTAAGCTGTCCACGGAGGATCCAATATCTCGCAGCTTGTCTGACATCAATGCGCTAACAAGTTGCGTACAAGCATAATCAACTTGCACAACAGAGAGGAGGGAATTAACCGCATGGAGTGTTTTGTTTAATGTCTCACTGTGGGTGTTTACCATTAGGACGGTGCCTTGCACTGTCTGTCCTGCGGTTTGAAGTTGGCTTTGTTGTTGGTTAATTTGTGCTTTGATGTCTGGAATTTCATCCTGGAGTTCGCCTATGTGGCGCTTAACGGTGGACAGGCTTACTGCATTGACTGAGGAGAGTCCAATGCTGAAAAGGGAGCCAACAGCAGCAGCTGCGGTTAGCAGCCCACCAATAAATCGTTTGGATTTCTTGTTGTGTCCACCTAGTTCTGACTGGGTAATTGTGAAGTTCTGTAGCTGCTGCAACATGTGGGTCGTGTCTGCCTCGCCATGGCATATAACCTCCTTGTTCCAGCTCGTGCCAGCCCAACTGGTTAGCTGAGCTGTGACAGGGACGTTCTTTTCACATACCTCCAGGGGTTTTAACCTAACAAACACCCTTTGTGTGTGTGGGCGACAGTCAGTGATCAGCAGCCCGGATTGTTCTTTCAGAACAATCCCAGAGTCAGGTCCTGGTTCTATGATCTCGGTGATCAGGCCAAGGGTCAAGATGATGAGCAGCAAAATCATCCTGATGAGGGAAATGTACATGGTTAGGGAGAAAGTTGGACTGTGCTATGTAGATTGGATTAAAGAATCAGTAGCGGGTGAAATATAGTGTCACCCCCACTTATAACAAAATGATAAGGTTGGGTTGGACAGAGGGAGAGACAATAACTCGTGGTGAAGCTGGTGGTGTCAGACTAAAGTATGAGATACCTGGCTTTAAGGTAGTTTTGGTACCGGTGTTACACAATACTGGCACTCTTGTTTTATTGTTTAGCAATTCACGATTTATTTTCCACTACTAATTGTCACCCCAAATGTTTGACTACTCCCTTCAAAAACTAAACAGAGACGTTGGCGTCCTCATTACTTCCCATGGGGGTTTTGTGAGGCTTGATCTGGCTAGGATGAACCCATTTGAGAGTAGGTTCTCTCTGGCCTCTTTTGATTCAGATCTGGTACACAACAGCTGAGAGCTTTGTAGTGTAATGTACCGATTTACTGTTGTGTTTATACTGTACCTTTAAGCTGACCTTTAAAGATATGTGTTGAAGCAATGTACTCTGTGCACTGACAAGTCACACACTGGTTTATTATTTCATGTATTCCTCTGATTCCTCTGAGAAGTACCTAGGATTCACTGTGCATCATTTTTTTTTTAAAAATAGCATGATGATGGGCTCAGAAATATTGGTGGAAAGTTAGCGGAATTCCAGCTTGGCCTGATATGACTCTGGTAATAGGAGGCGGGCCTAGACTGCCCAAGAAAGGCATTACACAGTGAAATTGGCTCCAAGGGAGAAAAGGAGAGCGGGGATACTATTATGTATTATGTAGAATAGGCTGTCTTCAAGGGAAGAACGGAGAAGCCGTGACACCGTTATGTTCAGCCCAAGTGGGTAGGATGAAAGAAAAAATGGTGAGACTCAGCAGAATCTTCACCTTAAAAGCAAATGCAGAGACAAAGAAATTCCAGTCTTGCTCCGGAGCTTGACTCATTGAGTTGATGTGCTGATGCCTGCGTGCACATTAAACTCTGTTGTACCTGATTCTACGTGTCTCCAGTGATTTTTTGACCTCTGAGTATTCAAGTTTTTAATATTTAATAGAAAACAAAGAAAGTTTGTTCAAGAAGAAGGGAACGAGGTCACAAGCTTTCTGGCCCAGCTCCAGACCTTAAAGGGAAATTTTGGTTTATTTCAACCCGTCTCCTATCGTCCTAAATTTGTTTCAAGTCACTAGTGACATAGAAATAATAGTTAGCATGTTAGCCGTTAGCCTAGATACAGCCGTAGCATCAGACCTGTTAAAACGTAATTGAAACGGGCATCCTTTCAAGTGCAAAGTTAGTCCACTAAACAAGCTTTTTCTCAACAAAGACTGCCTCATATCGTTCGGATAAATGTCAGAAAACGACATGTAAATGTCTTGTCTTACCGATGTGCTGCCATGTTTGTTGTTTACCATTTAGCTAAGGCTGCAACTAGTCCCATTCCTTGCAACAGAGGTATTCCTCTTCTGTGGGCATTGGGGTACAGCATTCACAGGTAATGATACACCACCAATCTCCAGAGCTAAAGCCTTCCAGCAGTTCTCTGACATTTATCCGAATGATATGAGGTGGTCTTTGTGGAGAAAAAGCTTGTTTAGTGGACTAACTTTGCACTTGAAAGGATGCACGTTCAATTATGTTTTAACAGGTCTGATGCTACGGCTGTATTTAGGCTAACGGCTAACATGCTAACTATTATTTCTATGTCACTAGTGACTTGAAACAAATTTAGGACGATAGGAGACGGGTTGAAATAAACCGAAATTTCCCTTTAAATTTTGTTTCTACAGCTTCTCTGTGATCACGTAAGGACCTTCCCAGTGGGGAAGAAAGTTGCGAACGAGTTTTCCTGGACCCTGGTTGCTCGCTCCAGTTGGTTGGGCAAAGATTTAGTACCAGACTTTGTCCCCCACTTGGAGTTCATCATAGGATGCTTTTTGGTCATAGTAGGCCTTGCATCCTTCCACGCTGTTTTCTAGATTTTTCTGGGCAAAGGCGAATGTGGCCTTTAAGTGTCTGTTCAAGTCAGTCATTTACTGATGGGTCATATATGCTGTTGCAATGTTGCTTCACCTGGCTGGTAGAGCAGGTGTAGGGGGAGGGTCATTTGTCAACCCGTTATCATTTGGAAGGGAGAAACTCCTGTTGTTTGGTGGGGAGTGGCTCTGATGGCCATCAAGAACAAAAGCAGTTTTACATCCCAATCTTTGTGGTTGCATGCCACATACTTCTTTAGTATTTGGACTATCGTTCGGTTCGCTCGCTCTACCTGTCCCGAAGCTTGAGGGTGATGACTGACGTGGAAGTTAGCCTTCACGCCCAACATCTCCCAGAAATGTTGCATGGTTTCAGTGGTGAAGTGTGTACCCCGAGAGACTATGTGGTTTATCAGTAAGTATGCAGTGGTTTGGGCCGTGTCGTTTGGGACTGGCAGGCCCTCCACCCATTTGGTGAAAGCGCAAGTGACTGTGAGGAAATAGGTGTTTTCTCGGTTTGATTTGGTTAGAGGCCCCATCCAGTCAATCTGCAAGTCTGACCATGGGAAAGCAATGCCTCTTCACTGTAAGAGAGCTCTGTGCAGCGGTCTTGATGGTTGAAACTGGCAGCAGACTAGGCAGCCTCTGATGTAGTCTGCCACATCTTTCTGCATGTGTGGCCAGTATGCCACCTGCTGGAGAGCTTTATATGTTGCTTTAGTTCCTTTGTGTCCTGCACATGGGGAGTCATGGGCATGCATTAGCATCACCCCCCTGTGGCTCTGAGGAACTACAAACGCAGGTGAAGCGAGTGTATCAGAGACATGCACCAGAAGGCTGTTGATGACACGTAACGCAGGACATGCAACGTACAGGTGCCACAAGCCAGGAATGGATTCAAGATCATTGCCAGAGATGGTATGGACAGCAGGATCAGACAAGGAAAGCAACATTTTATTGATGGCAGGATCAAGAGACTGGAGGGAAACCAGATCAGAGTCAGTAAAGGCAGGAGTGACTGCGAGAGGGGCCCGCACAGGTGTGGCAGTCGGAGTGGAGGCTGCCGCTCGAGCCCGAGTGATTGCATAAACCGAAGGGGTGGGAGGGTTGTGGAAAGCTTCTGGGCAGAGTCGCCAGGGTGTCCCGTTGATGGCACCTTGTTTTTAGCCAGAGAGTCCGCTTGGTCATTGAGCTTTGTCTTGGCCAGGTGCACCAGAGTGGCCGTTGACTTTTTTCCAGTAGATCTGCATGTCATATGTTTCGACCAGGTGATCACAGGCCATGAAGAGCTTTCTGTGTTGAACAGGTTTCCTGTTTGACGTTATGAAGCCATGATGTTTCCATGACAGCAAATGGCAGGAAAAACTGAGACACGCATAGTTGGAGTCAGTGCAGATGACAATAGTTTTGACATTTTGTTCAGCAGCCAACTGAAGCACAATGAGAATGCCGCAATTTCGGCACATTGGGAGGTTTGCGGACCCAATTGGAATTCCTTTGGTTCGTATGGTATGTTGTTGACCCATATCACACCAACACCGGCACGGACTTGAGCCTCGTGATGAAAGGAGCACCTGTCCACGTATGCTGTGATCATGTCTTTGCAGATGTTCTGATTGATGGTGGTGGTGACGTGAGGGTTCAGACGGAGGAGGCTCACAAGTCAGAATGGAAGTTGAAGGCACATCGTCAGCACACCGTTGACAGGCAGCGAGTTCGGTGCCTAAGGGGTTCTTTCGGTTTTTGTTGTAATACACTTCCATGTCAAAGCTCTGTAAAGCCATCAGCCATGAGGCAACACGAGCATTGGTCACCACATCTTCTCGAATTCCTTGACTGTTAAGGAAAGTTGCAGGTTGGTGGTTGGTCTCAACAATCACTTTCTGGCCACCAAGATAGCTCGAGAAATGCTTGACAGCCCACACCGTGGCAAGCAGTGTTTTTTCACAGTCTGTGTACTTGAGCTCAGAGGCCAGCAGAGTTTTGCTGGCATATGCTACGACGCGTTTGTCCGCGTCACGGAGCTGGTATACACCTGCACTCATGCAGTGGTTAGAAAATCCAACTTCCAGATGGAATTCTTTCTGACAGTCAGGGTAAGCCAAACAGGGCGTTGTACAGAGCTCATCTTTTAAAGCTTGCATAGCTTGTTCCTGTGGCTGGTCCCACACAAATGGAGCATCTTTCTTTAGCAAGTCAGTCAGGGGTTTGGCCAGGTCTGCGTAGTTCTCGATGAAGTGTCGAGAATAGTTGCAAACTCCCAAAAAGCTGCGGAGTTCAGACATGTTTGATGGTGTCTTGATGGTTGCAATGCCTTGAACTCGGCTCACTTGTGGTTCTACACCCTTTGATCCCACAAGGAGGCCCACGTAGTTCACTTTGGTTTTGCACCATTGGCATTTGGATAAAGAGATCTTTGCTCCAGTGGCCGTGAGTTGGCCTAGCACATGATCTATTTCTGCCAAGTGAGAGTCCAGAGTAGGACTTTGTACTAAGATGTCGTCAACGTAAATAAGGGATCCCTGGCTGCTAGCATCGGGGAATGCCTTATTCAGAAAGATGCTGAATTCAGCAGGTGAGTTAACATAGCCAAATGGACACCTGGTGAAGGTGTATTGACGACTCGCAAAGGTGAAGGCCAGTTTATGTTGGTCTGCAACATGCACTGGGATGGTCCAGAAACCTGATGCCAAATCCATTGAGGTGAAATACTTGGCATTTCTGACTTTAGGAAGATCCTGGTCCAGCTGTGTCATAGGCCACCTGGACAAGGGAACTTGTTGATGAAGTTTGCGGTAATCAATGGTCAGTCGCCACTTGCCATTTGGTTTCAATACTGGCCACAGTGGTGCTGAGTAAGTGCTGTTGCATGGCCGAATGATTCCTTTTTCCAATAAGTCATCTATTATTTCCTGTACAGGCTCATGGGATGCCAAAGGAATTTTGTATTGTCGCACATATGTCGGGGGTGTGTTCGGCGGTGTGGGGATCTGCACCGAGTGAATAGTGGTCAGGCCACAGTCAAAAGACTCTTTGGCAAAGGAAGTTTGATATCTGAGGAGGATGGCACAGAGTTTTTTGCGCTCCTCATCACTGTTGAGAGCGTCGGCGTTGGCTAAAACTTGTTCGACTTACGATGCAAAGTCCGGTTTGTTCTCGATCGTCGAATCGGAGGAAGCCCCTGTGGACTCCTTTGTTGTGTTTTCATGAGGTAACACAGGGCCGGAGTCTGGTGCGGAGTTGACAGACATGACAGTGACAGTTTGAATAGCCATTTCTTTGTCGTCTGCAAGGTTGACACGACAGACACAGTCATTGTAGAGTGTTGTGGAAGGAAAAAGCGTGATGGCCCCTGATGGTTTAGTGTACACTACTTCGCCATTGGGGTCACTACTGATTTTATGTTCTCAGGGTTAGGAGAGTCAGGTTCATCCTGGGCTCCGGTTAAAGACCAAAGAATGTTGTTGGTTGTGTCCAACTGGGCATCCAATCGTACCAGTATGTCACTGCTGACTGCAGACTGCATGTGGCAGGTTTGGGATGACAAGAAAGACATGGAATAATTGTCTCTAACCCCACTGTAGTTTTAGGGCACACGTGCCAACAGCTTTCATCGTCATCTTGGGCAAGGGGTCTAGAGGGAAACGAGAGGATCCCTGTAACAGCTGCACATGGGGATTTTGTTGTGTCAATGACTCATAGAGCTTTTGAATGATAGCTGATGCATCGGCCCAGAGAGCTAAGGTTATGTCATTGATGTTGGCATTTTCAAGTTTGATGCCGTTTACCACTTTTGGGCAGTATTCGCTTTCTCCATCAGAATCAGCGAACAGAAAGGTGTCTCGTTGTGCCAACGATTCGTTTTGATGCCATGGTGATGTTGGCAAGGTTTCAGAAGTTGTGCTTGGCGTATTGCCTTCCCTAGTAACCTCCAGTGGGTAGACTTGGGCCTTGAGTGACACTGACTCTGTGTCAAGAACACAGCACTGAGCTGCACCATGTTGAGGAAGGGAGATAGTCAGAGGTTGACGAACCTGTGCCCAGATGTTTAGTCGTTTGAAATCAATTAGTGGTTCAAACCAATTGAGAAGATCCTTGCCGACTAGAAGAGGAATGGTGTCGAGGGATGACACGTACACGGGGTGGACAAGAGTCATTGGATAGTCAGCTGCACCAGTGCCATGACTTTCAACATGGTGCTATGGGGACCATACAGTTGGAACTCGAGAGAGCAGGTCTGCAGTTTCAATTCCTTGTTGGCGCAACGTGCTATTGCTCGCAGTGTATTGAACAGGGTCGCCGACATCAAGGTGATATCTGCGGCAGTATCAAGGAGTGTTTCATACACAAGTTTGTCTTCAAGTGTCATGGACAGATAGAATTTACAAGTGATCCCTTTCTCGGTGAGGTGGCACAAGAACTGTTGGAAGGGTGGTTCACCCTGTATGGTTCGGGAGTTCTTCTTGGAAGAATCATCTTTTGAGTCCAGCTGAACCACCAAGACAGCACTGGGAGGTGTAAACTGATTTTCAGTTTTGTTCAGGAGAACTGGACTGGACTGTCGTGACCCGGTTTGAAAGCAGTGCAGGCTCAGGTTCATAGGGGTCCAGATAGATTTCTTCAGCCTCTGCCTCAGGTGAGTGGGTCAAAACGGCCTGAGGGGAGGGTTCAGAGCATGCGGAGGTGACGGAGAAGAGGTCGGCGTTAGCCTTTTTCTCTCTACGTATGTTCTGTATGACGCGTCTGATAGCATCAAGTTCTTCCTCACTAAGATCAACTTTTGTAGGCTTACCTCTGGAGTCATTGTCCTTCTTTGTTTTTTCTTCAGACGGATCCTGCTTTAGCGGTTGTTTGTCCTGTAGGTAAGTGTCTTGTACCTTGTACCATGTCGGTCACTTTCTTTGTGGTCCTGGGCTGGGCAGTTTCTCCCGTTGGTTTGGTGAAAACTTATCTGACCCGTAGTTGGGGAAATGGTGATTCCCCTTAAACTTTGGTTTCTGGTTCTGACTCGACCAAGGTGGTTGTGAGTAGCCATTACTTTGATGGGCTGGTTTAGGTGGAGGTGGTTTTTCTGTCCAACCAGGCTGATGAGTTTTGGGAGGGGTTTTGCAGTGGTCATATGGTTTGCTGTTGGAAACCCCCTCCAACTCCAAAGTTGTAGCTTTGAGACTCAAGATTGTATTGGGTTCTCCATGTTTAGTCATATTTAGTTTTTGTTTAGCAAAACCCTTTAAAGTGAGTTCTCGTAGGTGTCCACTTGTTAAAGTGCGAGGACATGCCACGACACCAAGATGGACACTAGTGGTGGGATGGAGGTTCTGGATGAAGAAAGCCTTGAAGTGCAGGTCCTCCTCCATCCCAGGTTCATTTCTGGAACCAAAGTAGGTGAGATGTAGGCGATGATAATATTGTTGAGGAGATTCATTTCTTCCCTGTTTGACTGTCATGGCAGAGGTCAAGCCAGTTTGTGAAAGGTAGTCAGAGAATTCTTCAAGCAGTGCTTGGCAACGAAGGGGGTAGTCAGTCCTGATATAATCAGGCTGGCGGTCAATGAAAGCACTGACGTCTCGACTAGAGGTCACCTTGATAAGGTAAATCTTGTCGTCGACTGTGGCATTCGGAAATTTACGTAGATAGAAGTCAATATCTCTGAGGTCGAGATTGGTGTGATGTGAACCACCAAGATTGGGTTCAAAGTGAGTTATGTTGCGTGCGATTTTATTGAGGTCTCTGTCTGAGGGACCCTGCACAAGGTGAGCACCAGTCGCTGGGTCGGGATATCGAGTGAAGGCCCCCCCGGTTTGATCACCTTGAGGCCGGATGTCCCAAGAACGGGAGGCATGTTCATGCGAGAACAATGGAGAAGATTGTAAGAGTAGGTCTTCCTGAGATGATTTCAGAGACTTGATATTTCTCTTGGCTTCAAGGGGAGGTTCATCAAGAAAGACTCTGCGGCTTTGCCTCTGTTCAAAGGAGTACTGTAACTCTCTCTTTGCATCTGCAAGTTCTTCTTCCTTAATAAACTGTTGGCGTTGCGACTCAGCAACTCTGCCTTCGGCGGCCGCCAGTTGTTGTCGCAGATCGCTGATCTGCTCTTGATCAGTATCTTTATACTTAGACTGGACTTTGACTTGGGCTTTCAAGTCTCTTATTTCATTGAGGGCTTTCTTGAGGAGGATCTTGGCCTCATCACGTTCTTCGGTTCGTGGTTGCAAATAGGTCACGGTCATGGAGGTGGCTGACCAACTCTGCATTCTTACCTTGCAATTCAGTATTCTCTTCATCTTTTGAAGTTGCACAATCAGCGTCCCCCTGTGAAGTATTGGGCCGAGCTTTCAGCTCACTAATGTCTCTTTCTGCTTTGGCCAGAGCCTGGTGAGTGCTCTCCAGTGTTTGACTGAGGGGTCTCCGCTCAGCTGCCATCACAACTGCCATTTTTCCCAACATCTCAGTTAGTGTCAGGCCTTTTAATGGGGTGACTAAAGCTGTGGTTGTCAATAGTGACATTATAGCTTCAAGTTCAGAAGGTTCAGTTTTCTGGATGTCAGTTGCAAAGCTAGGTATCAAGTCTTTAGTCATGTCTACTAGGGCTGCACGGTATATGCGGTAGACGTATATATATATATATATATATATATATATATATATATATACAGTACAGGCCAAAAGTTTGGACACACCTTCTCATTCAATGCATTTTCTTTATTTTCATGACTATTTACATTGTAGATTCTCACTGAAGGCATCAAAACTATGAATGAACGCATGTGGAGTTATGTACTTAACAAAAAAAGGTGAAATAACTGAAAACATGTTTTATATTCTAGTTTCTTCAAAATAGCCACCCTTTGCTCTGATTACTGCTTTGCACACTCTTAGCATTCTCTCGATGAGCTTCAAGAGGTAGTCACCTGAAATGGTTTTCCAACAGTCCTGAAGGAGTTCCCAGAGGTGTTTAGCACTTGTTGGCCCCTTTGCCTTCACTCTGTGGTCCAGCTCACCCCAAACCATCTCGATTGGGTTCAGGTCCGGTGACTGTGGAGGCCAGGTCATCTGCCGCAGCACTCCATCACTCTCCTTCTTGGTCAAATAGCCCTTACACAGCCTGGAGGTGTGTTTGGGGTCATTGTCCTGTTGAAAAATAAATGATCGTCCAACTAAACGCAAACGCGCCATGGGATGGCATGTCGCTGCAGGATGCTGTGGTAGCCATGCTGGTTCAGTGTGCCTTCAATTTTGAATAAATCCCCAACAGTGTCACCAGCAAAACACCCCCACACCATCACACCTCCTCCTCCATGCTTCACAGTGGGAACCAGGCATGTGGAATCCATCCGTTCACCTTTTCTGCGTCTCACAAAGACACGGCGGTTGGAACCAAAGATCTCAAATTTGGACTCATCAGACCAAAGCACAGATTTGTTTGGGCCAAGAAACACAAGGAATGGACATTAGACCAGTGGAAATCTCTTCTGCTTGTTGCCTCTCCTTAGCAGTGGTTTCCTAGCAGCTATTTGACCATGAAGGCCTGATTCGCGCAGTCTCCTCTTAACAGTTGTTCTAGAGATGGGTCTGCTGCTAGAACTCTGTGTGGCATTCATCTGGTCTCTGATCTGAGCTGCTGTTAACTTGCGATTTCTGAGGCTGGTGACTCGGATGAACTTATCCTCAGAAGCAGAGGTGACTCTTGGTCTTCCTTTCCTGGGTCGGTCCTCATGTGTGCCAGTTTCGTTGTAGCGCTTGATGGTTTTTACGACTCCACTTGGGGACACATTTAAAGTTTTTGCAATTTTCCGGACTGACTGACCTTCATTTCTTAAAGTAATGATGGCCACTCGTTTTTCTTTAGTTAGCTGATTGGTTCTTGCCATAATATGAATTTTAACAGTTGTCCAATAGGGCTGTCGGCTGTGTATTAACCTGACTTCTGCACAACACAACTGATGGTCCCAACCCCATTGATAAAGCAAGAAATTCCACTAATTAACCCTGATAAGGCACACCTGTGAAGTGGAAACCATTTCAGGTGACTACTTCTTGAAGCTCATCGAGAGAATGCCAAGAGTGTGCAAAGCAGTAATCAGAGCAAAGGGTGGCTATTTTGAAGAAACTAGAATATAAAACATGTTTTCAGTTATTTCACCTTTTTTTGTTAAGTAAATAACTCCACATGTGTTCATTCATAGTTTTGATGCCTTCAGTGAGAATCTACAATGTAAATAGTCATGAAAATAAAGAAAACGCATTGAATGAGAAGGTGTGTCCAAACGTTTGGCTTGTACTGTGTATATATATATATATATATATATGTATATATGTGTGTGTGTGTGTGGGTTTTTTTTTCAAAGTGTGTAGGGCATGTAAATATTTTATTTTATTAAGTTTCATTTTATTTTAATTTGAATTTTATCAATGATATCAAAATTGTGTAGATTGATTTCTATCTCTCTCTCTCTCTCTCTCTCTTTCTCTCTCTCTCTCTCTCTATATATATATATACATACATATATATAGATCGATAGATATGTGTATGTTTGTTAGCTTTATAAATCAATAGTGCTGTTAGTAGTTATAGAAAGTCAGATTGGTAAATCTAAATTTTTTTTTGTTTGAGATGAAAAATAATTATTCTCCTTTTCAGAAAGTAATTTTCTGCAGTAACAATCACATAAACAGTCAATAGTAATTTGTGAGTTTTCAGTAACTAGAGTGGTTAGTCTATTTAAAATTTCCTGTGAAGGGGAAAAAAGGAAATCACAGCACCGTTTGTAATTAATCACAATTTAGATCAAAACACACAAAATAAGCCACTTATCTATGAATGGTAAGACAACTCTGTGTGTTTAAATACCCTTTAAAATGAAATCAGGCTTAATATAGGTTAACTCAGATTTAAAAGAAATTGTTTTGTATAATGATAAGAATATAAGAAAATGGGATGGCAAAGTTAACAAAACTTAACTTAAATCAATGCTGAGGACTGGTGGTGCTCCTGTGGTTGCTGTGACTCCATGCCCACAGAGGAAGAATGTCTGTGTTGCAACGAGTGGGACCTGCTGCCCAATATTCATGGTCTCGATGTGTTCTGGGATGATACAGAAACCACCAAACGCTGTGTAACTACGTTAGAGGATTTCCCCCCTCTGATCAACAGGGCTGTGCTGGATACCTTTTTTCATGTGCCCAAAATAAATTGGAGGCAAAAACCACAGGGACCAAATGGTCAACCATCCATCGAGTAAGTATAACCAATATGTCTTTATGAATGTAATACTAATTCCTAGAATTGTCTCCGAGAGGCATATTTACTGTTGCATAATTTGCCCTCATATATATTTCATCCCCTATTTTCTTCCATCAACAAGCAAAGCTCTCGCAACATGACGTCACGGCCGGGAAGAGGTGAAGGGTCAGGGAAACGCTTAGCATGATATTTTCAGCAATAGCACTGACAATCTGAACCGGTCAGTGGCAAAAGAAAAGCACTTTTATAAGCAAACTTATATGGGACGCATTTGCCCCCATGTCTACCTCGCAGCTGCCGGCTCCCTCAATACTGAACCAATTTTAGAATGAGTTGTACCTATGAATCATACTCACACATACACATGGGGAAATAGAGCCCAGGCTGAAAAATACCGAAGTTGTCCTTTATGGCTTACCGTAGTTTAGCTCTTAAGTTCCGTGTTATAACACAAATATATCATTTACCATGGTCTGAGCGCGAGTATTTAAATCATCTAGCTTTTGGGTTTAGCGTCATCCACCCAAAGGTTATACTTTACTCCCGTTATTAATGCTCACACACAAATCAGAAGTACAAAGAGTGAAACACACACGATCGATCCTCCAGTGGACAACCTGCTCAGAATATGCTCATATGATAAACCTTATAGGGGCTATCGGGAAAACGTATTTCCACTATTGCCGTTAAAAATGCCAAGGTTTGTCTGCTTATATAACCTGTTTACAGGAACAATGATTTGATAAGGCCTCAAACGGATGGCACCAGATATGTAGGGGAAATACCTCTTTTAGAATATTTGCACTCGTAATAATAAATTTTGGGGCACCACCCTCCTAACGAGGGAAGCGACTAATCAAATTAATAACTACGTAAATCACTTATTAATTCGTCAGCACGCTTATCAATAATGAATCAATCTCAATATCTGGGTTATAAATCCACTATACAGTGATCTCAGCTCCTGTCCACAAGATATATACACAGACAACGACTTGGCAATAAATGAAGATTTATTTACTAAATAAGTAACAACTGAATAAATGAATAGCAAATGATGATTATATGACACAACACAAAATTAACAGTATATAAATGGAATGAAATGAGAAAGAACACTCGTGTGATTTACTTAGTTTGGCGAGGGAGAGGGAGAGTATATTAAAAATAGCCTATATTATAAATGGGGAACGCAGGAATGCGCAAAACCATTCACTTAGACCTAATGAAACCTAAATTAAAATCGGAATAATTAACTAAGCCTCCTGTTCGACGTCCCTCTTCACCACACAGCGACCCACTCAAGTTATGGAAGTTTTGGCACTTTTAGCAGCGGGGGATCACAGGTGAAGCTCCTTTAGGGCCCCTGGACTGTTGCTTTGCTGCTCTTAGATTTTCGAGCAGACTGGCACGGCTGTTTCACAGCAGGGAGAGCAGCTGTATGGCTACATGTTAGAGAGTTGAAACTAATATTGAATTCTACACATATCAATCTTGTGCTTTGACAGGGTTCAAGCAAAGTACCATTCAGATAAAAACATGATCATGTGCGTGTATAAGCCAGGACATGTCAAACGGTCAACAAAGAGGAACAAGAATAATCACTTGCAACATACATTTCAGTCTTAGCACACAGAAACATTTGTCTCCCCCCCGGGGTCACATTAAGTGGCAGGATGCGGTCATCAAAGGGTGCATTGTTTTTCAAAGCAGAGCTGGTAATCAAAGCGTTACCTCCGGGTGTAAAAGGGGACCCCCTTTATAAGTTAATGACTTACAAAGTCATTTGAATTATCTCACATGATCTCCTCTTGGTGCCATGCAGACTGTCTTTCTCCTGACCGGGGTCAGTTCGGGGGCAGGGCAATAAACATTTGGCCTTGCTGAGGATGGATTTATCAATATGCCCCTACACCTGAACACATTTTCATCACCATATTTCCTGATACTCATAGTGCCACCTTGTGGTGACAGGAAACAGGTCTCATCAAACACTTATCTTTAGATTTATGTGAAAGTTAAATGCTGTGGTGTATATTTGATGTATAAAAACATGATGTATAATTAGTGCGCTCTCCAACTCCCTCTAGTGGAAAGAGGAAGTGATACAAAATGTGGAATATTTCATTCCAGCACTGTATCAAGAATATGCCAAGTCACTCCTGCATGCGATGTCTAACTTTGACAGAAATGAACTGACGGCCAGAAGGCGTCCTGCCAGCCCCCCCGAGTTGCATGAAGGTGCGAGGGCCTGTTCATTGCTGCTTGCAGCTTTAATTATTAGGGCCCGAGCACCGAGTCGGAGAAGGCCCACATGAAACTGAAGGAATTATTATTAGGGTCAGAGCGACGACCAAGTCGTCCGTGAGGACCCTATTGTAATCGCACTGTTTATTATTATTATTTATTATCATTATTCTTATGAACATTTAATCCCCAATTTCGCCCCTTTCCCAGTTTCAAAAACTCACCAAATTTGGCACACGCCTGTGGTCTGGCGAAAAATTTGATATAATAAAAATCATAAATCATAAACAGACGCCTTCTGCGAGGACTTTGCAGACCACTTCAGAAGTAAAATCGATGATATCAGATCCAGTCTTTTATCTCAACAGAATGTAATTTTTTAACACACCTGAACAGTTGCTTTTACCTGAGGAAACACTGGAGAGTTTTGCCCTGGTTGATGCAAGGACACTTGGTCAAGTTTTCTCCCAGGTAAACCCAACAACCTGCCTTTTAGATCCGATTCCCACATCACTTTTAAAAACAGTTTATAGATTCTTTAGGAACCGATTTTAAATATAGTAAATTACTCTCTTCAGATGGGTGTCTTCCCTGCTGCCTTCAAAACGGCAGTGGTGAAGCGCCTTCTGAAGAAGAGTTAGATCCCAACATTTTTAATAATTACCGACCTTACCATTTTTAAGTAAAATTTTGTATTTTGTAAGTAAATGGCTTTTTAAATACAAACAATATTTTAGACAAGTATCAGTCCGGTTTTGGGATGAATCATAATACCGAGACAGCCCTTTTAAAGATGTTAAATGATATCAGGTTTAATGCAGATTCACAAAAACTCACAGTCTTGGTACTACTGGATCTAAGCGTCGCCTTTGATACAGTAGATCACCACATTTTATTAAACAGACTCAGGAACCTGGTGGGCCTCTCTGGTACTGTTTTTAACTGGTTCAGCTCCTATCTCACAGATTGATGTTTCTTTGTAAGTATGGATAAATGTTCCTCCAGAACACATGAAATTAGGTGTGGGGTGCCCCAAGGGTTAATTTTATGTCCAATTCTTTTTAATCTATACATGCTTGCCCTTGGGGACGTCATTAGGTGGCACGGCATCAGCTTCCACAGTTACGCAGATGATACACAGCTGTACATCGCTGTGTCTCCTGATGACACAGGGCCAATTCATACCCCTTTTAACTGTATTTTAGATATCAAGTCATGGATGGCAGTGAATTTCCTACAGCTCAACCAGAGCAAAACAGAGGTACTAATTATTGGTCCTGAAGGCAAGAGAGAGAAACTTTTACCAAAACTACAAGATTTTAAACCTTCACAATGTGTAAAGAACCTGGGCGTCATTTTTGACTCTGAGCTTAGTTTTATTCCACACATAAAAAATATAACAAAGATAGGTTTTTATCATCTTATAATATATAGCTAGAGTCCGCCCGTTTCTCTCTCAGGCTAACACGGAGATGCTAATGCATGCTTTTATCTCTTGTCGTTTAGATTACTGAAATGCCCTGCTCTCTGGTCTTCCCAAAAAGACCATCTCTAATCTGCAATTACTTCAAAACTCATCTGCACAAGTGCTGACGACCAGAGGACGGGGGCACACTACACCAGTTTACACTTGTGTGTTTCAGGATGGATTTTAAGGTTCTTTTATTAGTTTTTAAATGTCTTGGGCCATCTTATTTATCTGACCTGCTTTTATCATATCAACCTCCGTGGATCCTGAGGTCCTCCTTCGGCACCGGCCTTTTAATCATTCCAAGAGCTAAAACTAAAACCCATTATTCATTCAGCCATTATTCCTCACTTATGGAATAGCCTGCTGGAGAGTATCAGGGCTGCAGAGACTATTGATGTTTTAAAAGGAGCCTCAAGACTTACCTTTTTAGTTTGGCTTTTAAGTGATTTCTTTTAATTTAATTCTTCTATTATATGTTATTTTAATCTCTAATGCCTGTAAATGATCTATTTTTAAATCTTTATGCATTTTATTATTATTACATTTATAAATCTTCATTTTTTATCCTATCCTATTGCCTTTTAGTCTATTAGTTTTTAGCTCCAGTGGTGGGGGGCCTCCACACTGGGAGATGTGTCTGGTCTGCCCGCAGGGATGTCATCCTGGAGATCCCTCAGGCCTGGAGGACTGGGAGGCTCTGCACCATGTGTGGAGTTTACCCCAGTCTATCTGGGTCGGGCAGTGCTTAATTTATAAAATTAGAAGTAGGGGAACACTTTGGGCCTCTGAGAGAGCAGTGTTCCCCCACTCCCAAAAGTGAGGGAATACTTTTTTAAGCGGCACCCGAGCCGCCTCACTGCGCAACTCCGAATGGAATGGTTGTGACATCTAGTGTTGTCACAGTACCAAAATTGGGACCCATGGTACGATACCAGTGAAAGTATCACGGTTCTGAGTAGTATCACGATACCACAACAAAAATTGGGCAGATGTGCCTTTTGTCATTTAAAAAAAGATCACTTTTCTATCATACATCAATGATATTTCGATGGAATAAATTACTTATTGACTTATTCGTACTTCAAAAACAGCATCAATAAGTGATTAACATAGGGGGGATTGAAATAAAATAAATAAATAAAATAAAAATCAACCAGCCACCCTCCTCCCCTGACAAGTAAAGAACAGTCCCTAAAGTGCGGTGAGATTTGTGGACCGTTACCTGCCACAAAGAGAGAAATGTGAATGGCTCATTTCTCCTCTGACATGCCACATACCTGTGTGCCGCCATGGCTCGGTTGTCCGGGTACTACTGGGCAGTCATTCTGGCCAGGATTCGCCTTTCGTTTCTGCTGCTGGTTGAAATCTGTACTTGCACAGCTTGCTGAATTATGTATTTTGTTCACACAAAACTATTTTTAGTTGCAAATGCAAGTAAAATGCTCGCACGTAGAGCTCTGTGGAAAACAAATCACTGCCGACAAGTACAAAGAAATAAATAATAACTTTCACTGCTCAAAGATACTCAGATGTCTGGAAAACAAACCACTACAGCAGCATATTGAGTGCCAGGTGGCCAGCGTGCACCGTTATTGGATGGCGCATGGACACTCACCCTCTTGCAATTGGACTTTGAACTTATCCCACAGTAGTGGTATGTGAGGCACTGTAGTACTACGGTACTCCACCCTGCAACACGAGTGACATCAGCCAATACTGTATGTAGTTTTTAGATGTGAAAAGTTCTAGACCCATGCAAATTAGCTCCGGAATGCAGCAGGGCCTTTTCTGAAAAGATCCTGGTATGCGTTCCAGTACGTTCCGGCTCAAATTAAGCACTGGGGTCAGGGTGGTCTCTGTGGCGGCGCTCCCTGTGGCCATAGGCTGTGTCACCTCTCAGTGTGGATGAGCTCCCCATAGGTGTTTCTTAAATCAGTTGTTTGTCCATTTTGGTGCTTTTAAAGTGAATAACAGGAATAAAAAGAAACAGGATGTCCAACAAAAGTTCAGCACAAACAGCGTGCTGCTCTGCGTCGCTCAGGCCAGTTAGGACATTCCAACACCTGAAGCAATATAACGGTGACTGTTGTCTCAGTCCTCAGTCCATAATAATTATGCTACTATAGTGGATATAGTTGGTAGATTGCTGTTTGTTACCATGTCCTAACTCAATGCAACATGAGCGCGCATCAGCTACAAAATAAGGTGGAGTGCATTTTTTTCTGTTGGATTGTCCTAACTGGCTGGAGCGAAGCAGGACAGTATTTTCAACTGATTCTTTTTTTTTATTGTCGGACCCCCTGTTTCTATTTATTCCTGTTGCTTGCTTTAAAGGTTCAGCAATACATGAGAAATGGCTGGTTGATGAAGTTGAAATGAGGAGTTATCTACACAATACCACCTTTTTTCACTACAATTTCCTGAATAAGGTGGCAGCTGGGCAGAGTGAGACCCCCAGGGAGCTTAAAGTTTCTAGTAAATGACCATCACTAGTAACAACTTACTTGCTGTTGGCTATATTGTATGTCGTTTCCAGTAAATATCACAATATAAAACCTACTACTGCTACTGTGCTTAAAATGTACAAATGTATGAGTATAGGAAGTGGTCACCCACCTTTTAAGTATATATTCCTTCAGTCTGATTTTAGGTTCACAGCTGATATTTACGTTGCTTACATTACATAATAATAGTGCATATTTAACAGATTCAGTGTGGAAAGAGAGTGATATGCATTGGTTCTTAGGTCTGTCTAAGTGTTATGCCTACATATTCTCAGAAGGAATTGTTTTCACCAGGCAATATGAAGCTTTAATATGCATATTTTATCTGAATGATACTTTTAACTGAATGATACTTTGCTTTAACCCTATTAAAACAAAAGATTGATAAGTTGCAGTTTCAACTCTATAACATGTAGCCATACTGCCATCTTGTGGCGGAGTTAAGAAGAGTTACCGCAAGGAGGTCAACTTCATATATTTGAATGGAGATATAATTAAGGATTATTAATCAACCCGTTGCATGAATATGTGCTCCTTCATTTTGTTTTTCATTATATATTGTCATTGAGTTAATCTAGAGTGTGTGTATTTGATGTAGGCTAGCTGATACCATGACATAATAAATGTATTTTGATTTAATGTTACTCTGTATGTTTAATTGGATGTTAAGAATCAATGTTGACCATAGTTGGAAGAGAATGTGTCCCTAGGCCAAAACTTCCATAACTTGAGTGAGCCGCTGTGCGATGAGAAGTGAGGTCGAGCAGGAGGCTTAGTTAATTACCCTGATTTTAATTTAGGTTTTATTAGGCCTACATGAATGGTTTGCGCATTCCTGCGTTCCCCATTTATAATATAGCCTATTTTAATATACTCTCCCACTATCGCCAAACTAAGTAACTCACACGAGTGTTACATCTTATTTCATTCCATTTATATACTGTTAATTTTGTGTTGTGTCATATAATCATCATTTGCTATTCATTTATTCAGTTGTTACCTATTTAGTTTAAATAAATCTTCATTTATCGCCAAGTTGTTGTCTGTGTATATATCTTTTGGACAGGAGCTGAGATCACTGTATAGAGAATTCATAACCCAGATATTGAGATTGATTCATAAGTGTGCTGACAAATTAATATGTTATTTGTGGAGTTATTAATTTGATTAGTCGCTTCCCTCGTTAGGAGGGTGGTGCCCCAAAATTTATTATGGGTGCAAATATTCTCAAAGAGGTATTTCCCCTACATAGGTCTTTGAAAAGTCATGGAAAAGTTTTGAAATTTTATCCAAATATGTTGGAACTTTGTAAAGTTTACTGATCCAACAAAACAGGCTGTTGTCTCAAATTTGTACATATCCCACATATTCTGAAGGGCGCTGACGGCAGTAAACAAGGAAGCAGTCCTGAGTGGTCTTGTAAAGAGGCAGCTTGGGGTGGTGGATGGCCGACAAAAACCCAGACTTTCCCCCAGGTCTTTCACCCAGACTCAAGGTGTTCAGAACATTGGGAATTTTAAGTGAACCCTTAGTCATTCTAATGTACGTTCTCACCATGTTTCTTTTCCTAAACCTAATCTCTATAACTTTAAGTTAATTATGAAACTGTACATTAAGGACGTAATGTCATTCAGATGCTAATTTACCATTTTCTTGAGGGGACCCGCAAGAAATGTAGTGTTCCTTTCTCATCAAATCTGAATCTTTGTATTATTTTATGAACACAGTTTTTTTTACAACTTCTGTTTGACTTCCACTTCCATTTCCCCTTGTCCTTTAAACTTGGATCATTTCAGTCAAACAGTAATTATTGTCTTAGTTTTGACAAAGGGAAAATAAGAAATAACCACACTTTGCACCAACCCCATTTCAATACAACTTCTTTCTCTTTCCAATATAATGTGTCGCTTTTCCCTAGACTTTGCACTAAAGTAAGAGGACAGGAGAACTGGACTACTGTTGAACACCCAATGGGATCCATTTGATACTGTCAAAAACAATTTGCAACTGGTACAGCGCCGAGAAGACAATCAAACTTGACTATCTAGAGGAAGTAAAAGTCGTAACAAGGTTTCCGTAGGTGAACCTGCGGAAGGATCATTACCTGATTTAGGTTTCCTCTGTTGGTGGACTGGCATCAGGGTGAGTCCCTCTCAACTGACCATGACTGGAGCTGGCTGGCAAATTCACAGGGATTACCGTCACACCGCAATTGGACACACGTACACACATTTGAAGTGAACATCAACATGTATGCACACATACTCAATGTTCACACACTATCTCTTGTGATCACAGTGCAGGTCTACAGGGGCTTACTGAGGTTGGAGGAGAAAAGTGCACTAACATTTCACAACATTACAGTGAATGCTCCGCTCTGCAGAGAAGCTGGAGATTCATGAAATAATTCAGCACCTCACAGTATGAGGTAGCCAAGCAAGGGCTCATCTCAGGGAGAGAGTAAGAGGGAGAGACACCACTGTGGACTCATTCAATTACATTTTATTACATTTGTATGAATATATGTGATATAATATGGATTATGCCTTAGTGGCTTGTATTGAAAGGATTTGAATTCTTGATACTTTCTTTGCATGTATGTTTGGCACACACACACACACACATACAAGCAAACCTGACCAACAGTGCACTATCGAGTTACATTTGCCAACAGTGGACTTCAGTTTCTGGGCATTTTAAAAATACAAAAATAGAATTGAACATTAACTTTTAAGCTCTTTTACCATAATATTACTGCAAATGTGCTTTTTAATTTTTTTTAAAGAAATTGCCAAGAGGGGACTTTTATCCTTGAGCGATGTCTACCTCTCAAAGAGGGGACCTCCATATGCTTCACTGTAACTGTCTGTGCTCAGTCTTTCACAGTGTTTGTTTACTGCAAAGACTTTCTTTGTTTCTTTCAAAAACAGATTTCACTTTAATGTTATCAATATTTACACATTTCTCTGTGATACACATATTAAAACAATCATGAAGACATTTTTTAATTTCAATTTCTAAATGTTTCTTGGGGGAATTCATATTCTTCTGTGTTGTGGTCATCTTTATGACCTGTGTGTGATGGATTATAGAGAGAGCTCCCTTCCTCCTATGGTTTATATCTTATTTGTATATCCTTTAAATAATGTAAGTGGAGAAAAAACATTTGTCAATCTAAGACAGGTTTTGAAGCATGCATCTACTACACTTTGCTGTGGCTGTTCAGGCATCTTCAGGCATTCATTTCAGACTCATTCATGAGGTCAGATGAAATTCTAAAAATTCTAAAATTCTTTTTTTTTTTTTTTTTTTTTAAAGGATAATGTGCTGATTTGCTCTTGTGTTCTTACTCATGAATAATTACGTGTAAATGTTGGCTTCTGTCAGTTTTGACAGTACAAGAGGGGACCCTCTAGTACAATCTGTAGTGAGTATACAATGAATTTTCTTGAAAATACACATTATGTAGAAATCTTGCATTGCATGAATCTATCTTGAAGAGAAAAACTAATCTATTCGGATATGAATCACAGATCCCATACTGTAGTCAAAAATGTGATATTTACACTAACTGCTAATGCCTCTCTCAGATCCATCATAAAAAGACCTCATAGGGTGCTGAAATATTCAGTGTCTTGATGGAGTTAACCTTAATCCTCTCTCAGAATCAAAACAACAGGATGCAGACCTTTGAAGAAGACTTCATTTATGGAATCTTGTTTTGAAGTTTGACTCTATAACAAAAAAGATAGATTTTATATATTGACTCAAGTCCCCTTTTTGCTTGTACAAAATGACACAGGTCCCCGCTTGAATATGATGCAGCGACATACACACTCCTTCATGGATGTGAATAAAGTGTCTGGCTCCTGTGAACAATATTGAAGTTAAAATGAATGATTTAAGATGTAAGATTTGCAGGAAATGTCACTCAAGCCTGCATGACCAAACAAAAAAGATAGATTTTATGTTTTTAGGTGTTTTGAGGAAATGAAGAGGAGACACACCGGAGGGAGGGATGTATCGATACACTAATACTGCATAGATTATTTTTTTTTCGATTCACGTTCATTTTTTTTCTTACAGATAAAGGCTGTCTGAAGTGATGCACTCACATCTTACATTAAAGTCTGATGCATGAGTGAATCTTTACACTCTATTGACATTGACTGACAACAGTTACTTCTGATATCTTAGCGTATCTACTACCAAGGACAAGGGAAATATTGTTGCAGTCTGTCATTATAAGAAACACAAACTTAATTTTCTAAATTCAGGCACTGTGTCATTTAACTTGTCTTGTGTTTGTGTTATGGTAATGATGAGCATTGAAAGGTTCAGTGTCTGTCATGATGGAGTTAACCATTGTATAGATGGACTGAAGTCCCCTCTTTGTTTGAACAAAACAACACAGGTCCACTGTTGATTACTATCGAGCAATATTCACACTCCCTCATGGATGTAGATCTGAAATATAACTGAGATGATTTTTTTTTTTTTAATATATTTTTGGGGCATTTATGCCTTTAATGCACAGGACAGGTAAGTATGAAAAGGGGAGAGAGAGAGGGGATGACATGCAGCAAAGGGGCACAAGCTGGATTTGAATCTGGGCCGCTGTGGCAACAGCCTTGTACATGGGGCGCCTGCTCTACCACTAAGCCACCGACACCCCAACAGAGATGAATTTTATGAACATACTCAAAATTATCAGATATTTAAGTATATGTGTTTAATACCTAGCTGTCTACAGGTTTGATAGGCTACATTATGCTGTCAGAGAAAATGATATGTTTTGCCATGGGAATATGGAAAATGTTTGGTCTTGTTTGCTATGAGCAAAATTTGCTAAAGTTTTTTTGTAATTAATTAATCAATTAATTGATCATTAATGTTACCAGTGTTCAATTGAGGAAAGTGCTTAAAATTGTCAACCCTAGTCAATAGCCTGCTACAGTGCATCTATGCATGTAGATTCTTTATTATACAGTACAGGCCAAAAGTTTGGACACACCTTCTCATTCAATGCGTTTTCTTTATTTTCATGACTATTTACATTGTAGATTCTCACTGAAGGCATCAAAACTATGAATGAACACATGTGGAGTTATGTACTTAACAAAAAAAGGTGAAATAACTGAAAACGTGTTTTATATTCTAGTTTCTTCAAAATAGCCACCCTTTGCTCTGATTACGGCTTTGCACACTCTTGGCATTCTCTCCATGAGCTTCAAGAGGTAGTCACCTGAAATGGTTTCCACTTCACAGGTGTGCCTTATCAGGGTTAATTAGTGGAATTTCTTGCTTTATCAATGGGGTTGGGACCATCAGTTGTGTTGTGCAGAAGTCAGGTTAATACACAGCCGACAGCCCTATTTGACAACTGTTAAAATTCATATTATGGCAAGAACCAATCAGCTAACTAAAGAAAAACGAGTGGCCATCATTACTTTAAGAAATGAAGGTCAGTCAGTCCGGAAAATTGCAAAATTGGAGTATCATCTCAGTTATATTTCAGATCTACATCCATGAGGGAGTGTGAATATCGCTCGATAGTAATCAACAGTGGACCTGTGTTGTTTTGTTCAAACAAAGAGGGGACTTCAGTCCATCTATACAATGGTTAACTCCATCATGACAGACACTGAACCTTTCAATGCTCATCATTACCATAACACAAACACAAGACAAGTTAAATGACACAGTGCCTGAATTTAGAAAATTAAGTTTGTGTTTCTTATAATGACAGACTGCAACAATATTTCCTTGTCCTTGGTAGTAGATACGCTAAGATATCAGAAGTAACTGTTGTCAGTCAATGTCAATAGAGTGTAAAGATTCACTCATGCATCAGACTTTAATGTAAGATGTGAGTGCATCACTTCAGACAGCCTTTATCTGTAAAAAAAAAAAATTAATGTGAATCGGGAAAAAAAATAATCTATGCAGTATTAGTGTATCGATACATCCCTCCCTTCGGTGTGTCTCCTCTTCATTTCCTCAAAACACCTAAAAACATAAAATCTATCTTTTTTGTTTGGTCATGCAGGCTTGGGTGACATTTCCTGCAAATCTTACATCTTAAATCATTCATTTTAACTTCAATATTGTTCACAGGAGCCAGACACTTTATTCACATCCATGAAGGAGTGTGTATGTCGCTGCATCATATTCAAGTGGGGACCTGTGTCATTTTGTACAAGCAAAAAGGGGACTTGAGTCAATATATAAAATCTACCTTTTTTGTTATAGAGTCAAACTTCAAAACAAGATTCCATAAATGAAGTCTTCTTTAAAGGTCTGCATCCTGTTGTTAATAAGGAATAAGGTTAACTCCATCAAGACACTGAATATTTCAGTGCCCATTTCATTAACTCAAGCACAACACAATTTAATTGGCACAGTCCTTCAGTTAAGAAAAGTTAGTGTAAATATCACATTTTTGACTACAATATGGGATCTGTGATTCATACCCAAATAGATTAGTTTTTATCTTCAAGATAGATTCATGCAATGCAAGATTTCTACATAATGTGTATTTTCAAGAAAATTCATTGTTTACACAATTCATACAAATACAAACATACAAATACAAATCAAAGTGTATTCCTATAAATACAGCTTTTTTTAAGTCTCCCTTTCTTCAGATTATTAAGTACTTATTCTATTATCCTATAGGTTTGGGTAAAGCACAAAGTCACTTTCAAAAAATGACTTAATTGACATCCAGTGCTTGTGAAAAGTAGGAAGAGGAAGGTTTTCCTTTTTGACTGAAAAGTTTTATGTGACCACTCTGATGCCCACTTAAAGTCTGATAAAAGTTATACTAATTGTTTTCTTTATTCTGATTATTATTCTGCTGCTCTCTGGATGGCCCTTCAGTTTAATATAGTCTAAAGCTTGAAATTAGCTAGTAAAGGATATTCACCAAAGTTGGGCCTTCATGATTTGTTACAAAAATAAAACATATCATGGTTCAAGAGGGTATTATAAGTATTGTTAATTTAACTTGACTTTTTAATTCATCCATGCTGGAGTATGATTATCGCTCTATGCTATCCAAGTGGGAACTTGTGTCATTCTGTGCCAGCAAATAGTGGACTTGTTGTGGACCTGTTGTTTCATAAAGTGATAATATACAAAACGAAGTGTATTCTTATAAATACTGCTTTTAAAAAAACTTTCCTTTCTTTTGATTTTTTAGTATTTATTCTGTTATCCTATGGTTGTAGGTCAGCACAAAGTCACTTTCAAAAATTGAGTTGATTGACATCCAGTGCTTGGGAAAACTAGGAAGAGGAGGGCTTTGCTTTTTGACTGACAAGTTTTAAATGTCCACTCTGATGTCCACTAAAAGTCTGATAAAAAGTCTGAAGCCTGGCTATTTTATTTCTATGACTATTGTGGTTGTTTTTTTCCTTTGTGTTTTGTTTCACCAAAGTTGGGCCTTCATGATTTGTTACAAAATTAAAACATATCATGGTTCAAGAGGCTATTATGTAGAGATTTTTATATCTTTCTCATAAGTATTACTAATTTGACTAATTTCATTAATTCATCCATTCTGGAGTGTGATTATCGCTCTATGCTATCCAAGAGGGAACTTGTGTCATTCTTTGCCAGCAAACAGTGGACTTGTGTTGTTTCATAAAGTATAATCCTCTGTGTGTAGAGTGAGCACAAAATTACATCACATTCTTTTTTAGTTTTTAATTTTCTACCACTGAATAGTTAGTGATTATTGAAAATAATGTAAAGTGGTGTACAATTGTATTGAAAAATTATTGACATTGAGTGCCTGTGAAAACGAGGTCAGGTGAATATTTTTGGACTAAACTTCACAGGTCTAGTCAAAGTGTGATGTCAAATTAGTTTTTAGTTATTAATTAAAAGTGAAATGAAAGGATTACTGCTGGCCATTTCATACATAATTATTGTTTTTTTTTGTTTTGTTTTGTTTTTTCTATTTTTCATCCTTTTTAGATTCATAAATATTGTGCTGCCTTTTGGGTAGCCCTTTATTTTAATTGTGTTGAACATAAAACTTCCACCAAAGCTTAGCCTTTATATTTTGTTACAAAAACATAATATAAAAAATCATGTTTCAGGGGACTAGTTGCTGCACCAAGTTGCCAGTTTAATAGTCCATTTACATACTAATAGACTTTCTGTGGCTGCAAGCCATTCACACTATGGGGAGTGTTAAAAAGCGACGTGTGTGACTGAGGCGTTAAAATCCCGGCTCCAGCCAGCAGAGGCACTGCTGAGTATGCGCTTAAACACTCACACACCTTCAGGTCCCCTCTTGGCAAAAGTTAAAAAAAAATTACCAGAGGGGTTTAGACATGATTTTATCATGATTTAAAGCATGACCAAAAGGGGACTTAAAAATTGTCCCCTGTTGGCCGTGTTTGTGAGTGTGTAACGACGATGACGTGGAAGTCCACTGTTAGATATGTTGGTAAGAGCACACACACACACACACACACACACACACACACACACACACACACACACGCACATTAGCTCTTGCTTCTGCCTCTGTTGCTGTAATTACCTTAAGAGCTCTTGACTTCACACAGTACGTTTCCTTCCTATTACAGGTGAGTCATTGTTGTGGTTACCTTGTGGCCTGCTTATGTGCACACTAAAATGGTTGTGCGTAGACCAGGCCTGGAGTTTCGTCATTTTAGGGGCAAGGCCACTTGGCCTTTTGTGTTGTCAGGGCACAAAGGCCAAAAGCCAGGGCAGCAAGGCCATAAAATAAAACAATGATTTTAAGTCCACGTCCATAATGAATTTAATTTAAGGACTAAGGATGGGACTAAAGATGTATAACTATCTGTGAAATGAATAAATAAAACAGGCTCAAACAAACAAGAAATTTTTAACTTCTAGTTTGTCATACATTTAATTATTTGCACAAAGGTCCAGTTCTATGGCAGATTGTCTCAGCTGCAAACACAAACCAATAGGTCTGCTGGTGGCGCTGCAGCAAGCATCTAAAGTTTTAAGTAACTACACAGATTTAAACGGTACTGTAAACATATACTAGCAAAGTGACTAGCATCATCAAAGTCACTAGACTCGTTTGAAGATGGGATGGGGAGTCAGGGAGATTTGCAGTGCATGTTTTGGAGTTCCTTGGACCATATGGATGAATGTTTGGCCTCCTTTTGGTGATGCCAGCTGCCCACCATCTTGACACAGATTCTTGGCTTTGATAATCTGCAGGAACACAACCCTGTGACTTGATGAGGAGATCTTCAATGGTGGATGTATGCAGGCTTAAGGCCAGTCTCCCTGAATTCTCTTCATGACAAAGAACTGCCGCTCTACTTGACAGGAAGAGACAGGGAACACTAAGACGATTCTTATGAGGCGTAGCAGGTTGGGGTGCACGCTTCCCTTCTCCATCAAAAACCTTGACCATAGCGGGAGGAAAGTTTGGTCCTTATGGTGGTGCACTATGTCAGCTTTTGCTCTAAACCACTCTCTGTCTATCTCAGCCACATTGCAGCCATTGTTGGTCAGAAGAGGCTCAAAGTGCTTGCACAGGTGATGTAACTCTTCCTCACCAAACTCCTCCAAAAGCTTTTCTTCTGTTGGGAAATTCACTGGATCAAACATCTCTGCAGCCAGGAGCACAGGATCAGTGGAGAAAGTAGAAAATCTCTTGCCAATGCATGCAAGGATGTTGTCCACTGTGTCTTTCCTATGGCGACAGAAGGCTTCTGCAGTTACGTTGGAGTTTCTGATATTCAGTCCATTGTATTGAAATCCCTCAGTGGTGGTGGTGAAGGATTCAAGGACTGGGCGGAGATAGGGACCTGGCTTCTGAATTTGCTTACGCAGCGCAGCCTGGGCAGCCGGGATCCTACTACGCACACACGACAGGGGCAGTTGATCTCCTTGGAAATTAAGCGACAGTTCAGCCAGGTCAGATAAAAGATCCTGATACAGTGCCATATTGAGAACAAACTTTGGCGAGGTTAACTGCCATAACATTGCTCTGATCTTGTCCTTCTCTGACGTGGTCTCGTCCTGTCTTTGCTGGAGGTGGATGACAATGCTCCTGCATTTTGTGGTGGCAAGACGGGAAACAGCCCTCCTCCTGTGGTCTATCCACCTTGTCCCCTGGAACCGAGCTGGTTTCACAACGTGTTCCTCAACGAACGACGACAGAGAGAGTACAGTCTCATCAAGAGGTCATCAATCTTGGTCAAGGAAAAACAGAAAGGCTTTTATGAGACATTTTATTACACATTCTATTACGGGAGAACTAGCATGAGCCCTCTGCAACAGCTGCTTGTGAATAGAATTATTGCCCTGGAGAGAAAAATCAGAAATGCCTTAACTGGCATAAGCCTATCTGTTGCAAAAGAGGCACGTTTGAATATTTAAAGTAAATTGGTTGTATAACAGACTTAGCAACTCCTCAAATCAAAATGTCAACAAATTTCTATTTTGCATTTTAGGTAGGAATATTATGTGTTATTAACAAGTTGCTTTAATGGGCTGTTATCATGACTGATTTCTGTAGGTTAAATGACAAAGTGATATTCTAATAAATTTTACCCAACCAAGGACGTTTTTCCACAGAACTTGGGACAGGTATGTGCAAGGATTTTCTTGAATTTCTCCCAACAGGTCATTATGACTGACGAGGCAAATATAAAGTGAGCTCAGTTAATGTAGAATAAGCATCAGAAAGGCATCACAAATGTTGGGAAGTATGAATACACTCACCAAATATCATGGTAAATTGATAATAAATTAGTTATGTCATGTGCAAAGTTGACATTTTGGCCCTATGGTGTGCTAAAGGAAAGTTTATGAATTAACAAAAAATAACAAGGTTGATCCTTTTGGGGGCATGATTATGCACACCAAATTTTAGATTTCAAGATAAATTGCCATGGACATGGCAGTCCCTACACCCTGCCTGCCAGCAGAGCAAAACATGAAATGCGTTGCCAAAAAACAACAACTTGCATTGAAAGTGTTATTTGCAGAAACAACAGTAAAGTACCTGTTCAATGTATGTGCTCTTGAATGCATCATTCAGGCACAATTCCAGTCTATGGGCCACACAGTGCACTTTCAGCATCCATGGCACAGATTCTTGTAGTTTGGTGAGGACACCATTTGTCTTTCCAAAGCTGATGGCTGCTCCATCAGCTGCTGTTGCAGTCAAGCAGCCACTCAGATTCAGGTTGTTTTCTGCACACTTTTGCATTATGGCCTCAAAAAGCCCATCAGCATCACATGTTGTTGGCTCTGCAATACTTTAAATATTCAGCAGAGACTATTAATCTACATTATCCTTACCCAAGTAGTCTGATTCTGGGGGAGCCATTTTCAACAAGCTTTATGCTTATGACTTCTTTATCTGATGTTCCTTTGTCTGTGCTTCCATCGAACAGTAAGGAGCAGTATAAAGGCTCACATTTTGTAAGAGCTTGAAGTTGGTCTCTGATGTTTCCAGCAATGTGCTGGATAAATATGCGGCAGGACTTTGAGTTGTGGTAGGTGACCCCCAGCTCTACCCCATGCTTGCGCTCCACAGACTTAAGTCTTGTTCAGACCAAAAGGGTGCTCAGTGTATGCCACAGTGTATGCAATATCAAATAATTTGCACATCTTTGTTTCAGTTTTGTCATTAAGTTTCTGGAGCTGTGTAAGTGTATTAGAATTAATTGGAGCCTAATTTGCTTACTGGCAAGCTGTGATGTGAGCTTTTGAGTTAATATGTGTTTTAGCTGTGCATTTTTCAACATTTGTGCTGCCAGTTATGTATGTATTCGTATTATGTATATATGTTGTGCAGTGCACTTTTTATAGTGGTCCCTGCAGATGCAGCACCACACCTTTGTAACATAGCCTTTCTTGTCCTTCTCAAAGTGCAGCCAGTCATAACCCTAGGACTCTACAGTGGTGGCAGTGGTTTTTTCTTTTCCTGACTCCATCTACCTCTTGCTCATCCCCTTGTCCCGGTCCTTCCATGTCTCCTCCCTGTTCTCTCCTCTCTCCCTTGTTTCTGTATCCTGTCTCGTCTTCTCCCGCCTTTTCTCCTCCTCTCTCATCCCTGTTTCTTGGTCCTTCATTGTTTCCTCCTGTCTTATCCCCTCCTTTCTCATCTCTCTCTCCGACTCTAGCATCTCTGTGTCTTGGTACTTCAAAATCTCCTCCTGTTTTTTCTCCTTCTCTTTCATAATTTGGTCCTTCATTGTCTCCTCCTCCCTCATCTTTGTGCACTGGACTTTGTCTCTCTGCTCTTGTCTGTTCTCCTTCATGTTCAACTCTCTGTTGTTTGTTTTCTGGCTCTCCTGTGTCACTACTGGTGATCAACTGGTCTGCCTTACTCCGACTGACAAATATTGACACATAATCAACTAGGTAAAAATGGCTAACAGAAAATTACATTAAAAATATCAGGCCTAATATTTAATATTTACATGTATGTATTTCAATTGCATAAGAAATTTCCATCCATTTGGATTAAATAGTTTTAACAGACTAATAAACTTAATGTGATGCATATTTGTAAATATGGGCGGCACGGTGGTGTGGTGGTTAGCACTCTCGCCTCACAGCAAGAGGGTTGCCGGTTCGATCCCGGGCGTGGGAGCCCTTCTGTGCGGAGTTTGCATGTTCTCCCCGTGTCAGCGTGGGTTCTCTCCGGGCACTCTGGCTTCCTCCCACAGTCCAAAGACATGCAGATTGGGGTCTAGGTTAATTGGTAACTCTAAATTGTCCATAGGTGTGAATGTGAGCGTGAATAGTTGTTTGTCTTTATGTGTCTGCCCTGCAATAGTCTGGCGACCTGTCCAGGGTGTACCCTGCCTCTCGCCTGATGTAGCTGGGATAGGCTCCAGCCCCCCCGTGACCCCTCAAGAGGATGAAGCGGTTAGAAGATGAATGAATGAATATTTGTAAACATTTGAAAAAGTAATTATGATTTATGTAATAGCACTAATAAACCCAGTGTGTTTTAAATATAGAACAACCAGGTTTATGTATTTATAAACAAACAATCTTTAATATTAGGCCTAAATATTTTTTGAGTATACATGATAAACTGATTCACTGAACAAGACTGGCTTATAATTATTTTTGATGTGATGTTAGATAGCTAACAAACAAACAAACTACAGTATATCGTTGCCTCTAGAAACATAATTTACCACTCACCTCCTAAAAAAAACGTCCATGGTTTTGCAGTTTTTAGCTGCATCTTGAAAGTTTTTTTTAAGGCACCTCTCCCTCAGTTGCTTGTTTGGCATGATAATTGCTGGGGGTAAATGAATAAAAGTAAATGTTATTGTTATAATGAAACCAGCCACCGGTGTGAGCCTTGCTGGTTAAAAACTTGACAGCAAGCTAGCAAGAGTTTGTTGACGTTAATGTTACAGGCTACAGTAAGCACGTTAAAAACTGGGTCAGCGTTGTAGCAATATACTGTACAAGCAATGCTTATTGCGTAAATTTAACCTTAACTATATGTTGAAATTCCTATCTTATTCGTTCGCTAATTTATCACACTGTCTTACCTCAGCTCCGGTGACTTTTCTCCCCTCCTCAGTCTCAGACCCAACGTCAACTTCACAGCCTTGCGGACACAGACACACGGGCTGCGTTTGATGAAGTCTCCTGGTTGGCCAGTGATAGATTGGTGTCAAACTGTTGTTATAGCCCTTCCGAGCAGTTCATGCCAGGCTCAAATCAAACCCACCCACCACTGGTGATGTATGTATCGTCTCATGTGATGTTTCCCAGTAAGAATCCAGAATGTCATCGCATTTCTTTTCTCAAAAGACACAGTTGTCAAAGCTGTGTTGACAGAAAAGAAGCAGTGGAGAAAACCGCAAAATCACCTGGGGCAGTGAGGGTGGGGCATCAAGGCCCTGTGGCCTTAGGGCCATGGCCCTCGTGGCCCTCGTGAAATTCCTGCCCTGGCATAGACTCTACGCACGTCGCCTACGCACGTCACCTACGCACGTCACCTACGCATGTCGCCTATGCTGGTGTGAGCATTTTTACTTCTTTGGTGGTGTGTGTCACTCTGCAGTTACACCTTCAAAACACGTGTTAGCGTCAGCGGCGGAGGTTTCTGTGAAGTGCTGTAAAGTTCAGTTGATTCAAAACACACATTAAATTTCAACACTAGTACACAAATTGGCTTCACTATAACTCGCAGCATTCACAGACAATCACTTGTGTTAATCCGTACACATTTTCCCCTCAGACACAACATGCTAACATTAATAGCACAAGCCTATGGCATTTTACATTGTATAAATTAGCCTAGCAGCTAGCGATCTTTTCATCTTCTCACATAAAACCAGGGACAACAGCAACATTTAACAAAGGCGACGGCAAACAGTTTGGCTTCATTTCAAATCACAACGTTCACTGACAAAACAACTGTCCTGTACTAAACACGTTTTTTAAACAAAAACAACATGCTAACGCTATTAATACAAGCCTATGGCATTTTACATTGAATTGATTAGCCTGGCGGCCGGCGATCTTTCCCTCTTCTCATATAAAACCAGGAAAAACGGCAACATTGGACAAAGGTAATGGCAAACAGTTTGGCTCCATTACAACTCACAAAGTTCACTGACAAAACGACAGTCCTGTACAAAACACGTTTTTTTAAACAAAAACAACATGCTAACGTTATTAGCGCCAGCCTATGGCATTTTACATTGAATAAATTAGCCTAGCAATGAGCGGAGATTTCCTCTTCTCACATGAAACCTGGATGAATCCCTAAGTATAAATCCCTGAAGGATAAATCACACACAAGACTTAAAATGCTATTTTAGTGGAGGCTTTACGGTCCTCACAATTTATTGTTTCTAATCTGTGAACTAAAAGTAAATACAAGCTCTGTTTCCCCTGAGGGAAATGGTGTCACTATACAGCGACAGACCGGAGGTCTGTGTCACCGCGACGTGTAGTTACAATTCTGGGGAGGTGTCTGTCAGGAGCCTACACCATAGCTACTGCTTTGATTCAACACAGAACTATAAAATACGTGTTAGCCTACTGTGTGTAACCAACACATTCTCATCCGAAGTCGTCACATATCGCTACTTTGTCAGAGGACTTCCATGTCTACTTATTACGCACTAGGTAACCTCTGGCATCTGCTGTTGACCTTCCAGGATGCCACAGCCACTGCCACCACCACTGCCAGGACGTCAACAAAAACACATGGTTAGGTTTAGGCAACAAAAGCACATGGTTAGGTTTAGAAAAAAACATCATGGTTTGGCTCCACATTCATACAGAAAGTGAACACTGGGCTCATGTGAAAGTCTGAGGTTGGACCCACCCCACCAGAACTATAGGAACTTTACCGGTTCTCATTTTACGTTGTTACCAACAGCATTTCAACTAATGCGGTCCAGCAGCATATCATATTCTGTGACAGGTGCTATCCAGCCGCTCTATGAACTGACGCTGTCCATCACGTATCATACTACCATGACAGGTGCCAATACATGTTTCCCTCCTATGAAGAGTATGTCATTGTAGTGATTACCTTGTGGTCTGCTTACTGTGCGTAACCAACACATTCTCATTCCAAGTCATCACTTATTGCCGCTTTGTTAGTGGATTTTTATGTCTACATATTACATGCTGGGTGTCTTCCTGTGTTTGCTGTGCTGTGACACTCCAAGATGCCACAACCACCGCCAGGACGTCAAAAAAAAGCACATGGTTAGGTTTAGGCAAAAAAAATGGGGGGCTTAGAATGAACTGTTGATGGTTATAACTAACATTCTAACTAGTAAGAATATTGGCCTAATTTTGACTAGAAGAAATGCCATTATGGATATCTAGAATATAATTGTGGACAGTCAGTGACCTCTTTTTATGTTTAAATGGCTCTATCTACACGTCAACAGATAAAACACATGTATTGATAGCTGTAATAGCATTGTTACCAGTCGTAATTCTTATTTAGATATCTGGCATTGCATTTTTACTGGTCAAAATGCTAATTGTGGATATCCACAATGCAATTTTTACTAGTCAAAATGGTAACACTTTATATTAAGGTACTGTAATAAGTAGGGCTATACCCAAATATTGGGATATTTGTTTCTATGGGTAGGTATTCGTTATGAAAATTTGGTATTCGATATTCGTTTTTTTATTTACTTTTTTTTTATTATTATTATTATTGTTATTATTTATTTTACATATTTTTTGGTGCTAAATGTAGTCTTTTTGTTGTTGGTAAATGTAGGTTATCAATAAAAATCAAAACTTTTAAATTGCATTGTTAAAAATGTGAAAATATAGTATCGCCTACCAACAGAGCTTGTGCACGGCACGCTTGAGCGCATCTGTCTGAGGCTGTGGATCAATGCCAAGTTTTACCACTTTATCACTATTCCCTCTAACTTGTAGCTGTTTTTTCGTTATCTTTTGAATTTAATATGAATTATGGAACCATTTTTGTCAACGTTTGTTTCCCCCGTTTTGTACAATAAATTACTGTTTAAAGTTTCAACAAGTTTCTTTTGGAGTGTGTGACACAAGTGTGTTTTGAAAATGGCGGCGGACTGTCACCTGCTCAACGCATCAGAACCTTCAGATGCCATAACAGTAATAGCCAATAGTGTCAACATATCATTTACAGACTGATTTAACAGACAATCACTGCTGCCCAACCCGCAGGTCCATTTGCGGGTCCCACGGGTTATGGGTCGACCCGTGCATCACTACTCAGCTCAGTCTATAAAGGCTGTACACAACAGTAGACATTATATTCTATTCAGGCTGGCAGAACCAGCAGCGCATTAGCTCTACAGTGCACGGCACTGCTGATTAACCATTTTATTGCAGCACAGAGTGTCTGCCAGCAACCAATTACTTGCAGAGGCTTCCTACAACTTGTTTCAGCGGTTCCGATTTAATCAGAAGACAAATTAAACAGGATGACTAGCCGATGTGAAAATCAAAAGAAAGCATAGAATAATGTACTGAAGGAGACTGTTGTGCCATCACATTTTTTTGTGGTTTGAGAGCAAAGATCCGGTCGCTGCAGTGCAAAACTCTGCAATACAATTAGGTCCAAAAAACCCCCAGAGGAGTGCTTCACAAGGAGTCTTTGAAAGGAGCCGAGTCTGGCGTAAAACCGGAGAGAGCAGGCAGCACGGCCACAGCAAGGCACCAAACCCCCGAACCGCTCGGAGCACCTGTCATGGGCAGCCCCACCCTGACTATCTCTCCACTTAGTGCATGGCATGTATTGTTGTGTTCGGACCAGTGTGTAATTGACAACAGAGTGAAAAAATTGAATTTCTCCTTGGGGATTAATAAAGTACACACACATATATATATATATATGTATATATATATATATATATATATATATTACGGTTAATAAATGCTTAATTATGCACTTATTAACAGCTCATAATGCATCTTTGCAGCTACTGGATCTAAAGTGGGAAGTGTCTTGTCTTGTGTCTTGTTGACATTCATAAACTCTATATTATGCACTCACTGAAGTTAAAGAGTGAAAACAGTACAGATCTGAGTTCATTTGGCTTTTTCAAAAGTTTTGTTACTTAGATTGACTGTTCGGGAATACAGTGTTCCACAAAGCTCCCTGTAACCCATCAGTTTTCTGAAAGTGAGTGACAAAAGTCTCTACATCTGCCAGGCTAAAGCTGGCCAGGTCAGTGAGGTCTTCAGGCCAGTTGCTTGGGTCAAACATGGTGGCAGCGGTCTTCAAGACACCCTCATCAAGGTTGCCAAACTGCGTGATGAGGTTGTCACAGAAGCCATTAATTAGTTTATCTTTCACTTTGTGGAAGTCATCATCATCCACTTGCTTCCTGTTGATTGTTACACCAGAGAAGGTGTTTCCAGGAACTGCTTCAGATGCTGACCTGGGACTGTCCGAAATACAGAAGAAAAAAACGTTCACTCTCACGATTGTTAAACATACACCATAGCATATGAATTCCTCTCTAGGGAGTTTATTTTGTTTACCTGCATGGCTACAAGAGCCAGGGTCATCTTCTGCCGTCCATCTGACACCATCTGCAATGTCAGCCCATCCCTCTGAAAGAGAAGGCTCAGAATTAAACCCATAAACACATTTAATCTATCTTCCCTTGTTTTCAATCCACAGCCTAGTACTGAATTACTCTCATGATGGTTTCACAAGAGTGATAATAAAACACTCACACACTGGGCCTGATGCAAACTTCAATTACCAAAATATATGTAATGCTCCTTTAACTTTACTGGCGGAGAGGAATGAAGTCAGGCTATGGCGTTAGCAAATCAGCAGCATGAACATGACACAGCCTATATCCATTAGCCTGCTCAACATAACACACAGCTTATCGATGCTCCTAACACATTCACTCTGCTCATCCTGCTTCACACAATTTACTCTCACTCTTGTATCTCAACCGCATCTTAACACACATTTCACTCAATTTAACTCACACAGAACGTCATTAGCGACGCACTTAGCTACCGAAGCTATTTCAGCGGCACCCTCCACGAGCTGCGACACACGCACACACGCACGCACACACACACACACACACACACACTTGTGTCTGTCAGAGTGAAGCCATTGTTATGCTAATTAATGACAGCCTGAAGTTGACTGAGAGACAGGGTATGAAGGCAAGCACTTCAAAATGGGTTGAAAATTTCTCAAACTAGTGCTTCCAGTTCCCAAACTGTGGGTCCGATCGTCAATCTGAAGATATCACCAGAGAGATAAACTTCTTCTGAACGCAGAGATATATAGCTTTTATGTGTGTGGAGTCAAAAATGCGACCTTAGTCGCAAGTTTTAGATATGTTGGCCCTCATCTTTTCTTACGAATATCGTCATGAGTCTTTGTGTCCTGCAACTTTGACAATTACAAAATCCAAACCGTTTGAGTAATGACAAAGTCCTTCACAAGTAATGTTCACCAGGGGTAGAGCTGTCATGTGTGCAAGTTTGAAGCAGTTATAATAAACGGTGTAGGAGCAAATCTTTTTGGAGAGAGAGAGAATTTGTTGTCTTACATTGAAAGGGCAATAGCGCACTTCCTGTAGGAGTTAGGTCAGGTTTAGGTCAGGTTGCAGCGGGCATTTTAGTGTGTGTAGGTGGCACAAAAATCGTCATGAGGTTTTGTAACATGTCACCTTTGAGAGGCCATAAAATCCAAACCGTTCGAGTAATGAAAAAGTTGTACAGATGTTTGTTCCCCGAGGGTTGATCTGTCAGGAGTTGCGAGTTTGAAGCCAATACGATAAACAGTGTAGGACGATTTGTTTTTTTAAGGATTTTGAAGAAAGAGCATTTTTGAGGCGAAATCTTACTTTGAAAGGGCAAATAGCTCACTTCCTGTTGGGTTTAGGTCAGGGGTGCGAGCGCGTTATTTGTAAGTCTTGATGAGACAAACAAGACAGTTTTGGTTTGATCTTTCTACATCATTCCTACAAGCTGCAGCGGTCATTTTGGTGTGTCTAGGTGGCGCTAGAGAGCCCATTTTGGAACTTTCAGGATTAATTACTTCATTTTCTAAAATTTTTCACCAGTCCTGACATATGTGCCAATTTTGGTGAGTTTTTGAGCAGGTTTAGGGGGTAAACTGATTTTTTTCCACATCAATGGCCCCACCTGTCATGCAGTAGGTGCCCTTTTTTCCTTTTGTCACCCCTGACCTACAAACATCCTAAGTCCACCACTGACAGAGAGAGACAAGTTGAAGAGCAGGCAGATGGAGGTGGCTTTCAGCTCCTCCCTTTCAGTCCCAAACCGTAGGTCCAGTCATCAATCCGAACATACCACAAGAGAGATACACTCGTTCTGAACGCACAGATATAGGCTTCATGTTTGTAAAAAAAAAAATACAATCTTGGAGGTACGTTTATGATGTCTAGGTCACAGCTGACACATTTGCTCATGTTAACTTCAGAGGCACTAGCTCATTTCCTGTTGGAGTTAGGTTATTGGTGTCAATGAGTGATTTGTAGATCTTGATGAGACAAAGAAGTCAGTTTTGATTTAATCTGTCTCCACCATTCATACAAGCCGCAGCAGCCATTTTGGTGTGTCTAGGTGATGCAAAAATTGTCAAGAGGTTTTGTGACATGTCACCGTTCAGAGGTACTAGCTCATATCCTGTTCGATCTAGGTCAGTGATGTCAATGAGTGATTTGTAAGTCTCGAGGAGACGAAGAAGCCAGTTTTGGTTTGATCTTTCTACAGCATTCGTACGGGCCACAGCTGCCATTTTACTGTGTCTATGTGGCACAAAAATTGTCAAGAGGTTTTGTGACATGTCACCTTGAGCACGGCATAAAATCCAAATTGTTTGAGTAATGACAAAGTTGTTCAGAGGAATTGTTTAGCAGGGCTTGGTCTGTCATGTGTGCGAGTTTGAAACCGATAGAATAAACGGTGTAGGAGGAAATATTTTCTGAGGGAGAGAATTTGTGAAAAACGACATCTCACTTTGAAAGGGCCCTTCCTGTTGGATTTAGGTCAGTGGTTTTAGTGCGTGATTTGTAGGTCTTGATGAGACGAATGAGCCAGTTATGGTTTGGTCTTTCTACGGGATTCCTACCGGTCGCAGCGGGCATTTCAATGTGTCTAGGTGGCACAAAAATTGTCAGGTTGTTTTGTAAGACATTACCTGGAAGACGCCATAAAATCCAAACAATTCAAGTAATGAAAAAGTTATACAGAATATCTGATTTGGACGTGTTGATCTGTCATGTGTGTGAGTTTGAAGCCAATACGATAAACGGTGTAGGAGGAGTAGATTTTTTAAGGAATTTTTAAAAAGAGCATTTTTGAGGCGAAATCTTACTTTGAAAGGCAAATAGCTCACTTCCTGTTGGGTTAAGGTCAGAGGTGCGAGTGCGTGATTTGTAGGTCTCGATGAGACGAACAAGCCAGTTTTATATTTCTAGAGTCAAAAATGTGGTCACAGGAGCGAGTTACAAATGTGTTGCACCTCAGCTGTTTACAGAAATTTCTCCTCTCAGATTACATGAGAGTGAATGAGAAAAAAATCGGCACTCCCTTCGCTTTGGAGCCACTCAGCAAAAATGTGTACGTGTGACAGATTCCATGTCAACATTTCTGTGAGCAGGACAAATTTTCCTACGTTTTGTGGTATAAATTGTGTATGTACAGTGAAAATTGTGGCCGTATGAGCGAGTTGAAGAGAAAATTTCTTGATTAATTTTCAGCTGCTCTTCACTCTAGTGATGACATCACCCACTCTAGCTCACGCAATACACACCCATTATAAAGTCTGAGAAGGGCTGAAAACTTCATGGATTTTAAACTGATTTTGTAGAAAAACTAAAAGAGATATTGAAAATTCGAATTAGTTCCTGAAAGTCGACAACAGCGTCAACATTTGAGAGTTGGAATGGAGTTTCTACGTCAATGTATGAATTCGTGATGTGTGGGTGAAGATGAGTGAGTTTGAAGGATTTTCTCATTGACTTCCATTATAACAAAGTTTTAGAAAACGCTGAATATTTTTGAAAGTTTAAATGGTATTGAAAAGTTGAATCATATGTAAAATGTCAGCAAAATGATGAATATTTTCCATTTTTCTAGCTGAAAGTATGAATGGGTAGTCACAGTTTGAAAAAAGGTGAAATTTTTAGATTTTTGAGGATTCCGTAATGCATTCCCAATGGGAAAAGGATTTGGGAAAAATCGGAAATATCTTGGAAAATATGAAGCGGTCCAACCGTTTTCGCTCCATCGGCTTTAATAGAAATCAGAATTTTAACGTTGAATTCCCGGGAAAGTATGTACGTTATGGAAAAATTTGAAAGTTTCCGATAATGTCCTAATGAAGCTGAATCAGAAGAAGTCTGAATGGTTTGAATCGGTTGAAGTATGTTGAAGATAATTGATGTCAAAAAACGCGGCGGAAGAAGAAGAAGAAGAATAAAGAATTTTGGTAGTAGAAGAACGTAGGTTGTGAATGCTTCCAGCATTCACACCCAATAAGAAAAATAATGAATGCTTCCAGTGTGCACACCCAATAATAATAAGAAAAATAAAGAATTTTGGTAATAGAAGAACATAGGTTGTGAATGCTTCCAGCATTCACACCCAATTAAAGCTGCAAGCAGCTGTGATCGGGCCCTCGCTCCACCATGCAACTGTGGAGGCCTGAGGCATGTGGGTGTTGCGGCGCAGAGCAAGAAGGGAGAAAAAACCTGGCAGGAACGAAAAACACTATGTTTCGTTCATCCGCCACGTGGCGCTACGAGCATAACCAGATGTGGGCAGGTGCGTTCAGGGGTGGACCGTCATCACACATGTGAAGTTTCGAGCTAATGGGACAATGTCAATGTATAACAGGGCATTTCCTGTTTCCACAAGGGGGCGGTATGAGCAAGATTGCCTACGAGCATATGGAGGCGTTGAGGGTGGGGCTCTTATCATGTACAGAAATTTTGAAGCAGTTTGGATGAATTATGTGGAAGAGAGAGCTGCTTCAATATGCGTGGCGATGCAAAGATGGTGGTGCCATGGAGGCCACGCCCATTTACATAGAGAAAAGCTTTTAATAACTTTTGATCAGCATGGTCTCTGGATGATCTGTAAAAAATGTGAAGTCGATTGGATGAAAAAACCATTGGTGCCAGAGACTTTTATGTGCGTCTGGACAACATACACATGTGTACCAATTTTCATGTTCCAATTCCAAAAAACCCCTATGGGGAGGTGTTTTTGAAAATTTCAAGGGGGCGCTATAGAGGCATTTTGTCCCCCCCCATGGGCGACGCCCCTATGGGATGCAAGAGCTCATTCTTGACCTGTGTATCAATTTTCATGAGGATATGAGATCGTTGAAGCCATCAAAAAGCCAAACGTATTTAGTGGCGAGGGATCGATAGATCGATATGACCATTAGTGCCAGAGACTTTTATGTGCATCTGGACAACATACACATGTGTACCAATTTTCATATTCCTACTCCAAAAAAAAACCCATGGGGAGGGTTTGTTGAAAATTTCAAGGGGGCGCTATAGAGGCATTTTGTCCCCCCCGTCGGTGACACCCATATCAGATGTAAGAGCTCGCCATTCTTGAGCAATGTATCAATTTTCATAAGGAGATGAGGTCACTGAAGCCATCAAAAAGCCAAACGTATTTGATGGCGAGGGTGGCGCCATAGCAGCCACGCCCCTTGACATAGAGAAAAGCTTTTAATAACTTTTGATCAGCATGGTCTCAGGGTGTTCTGTACCAAATCTGAAGTTGACTGGACAAAATCTGTAGGAGGAGTTCCTCAAAATACAAGGTGTCAAAATCACAAAATCGCCACCAAAACAAAAAGTTTAAATCAAAATGGCCGACTTCCTGTTTGGAGTAGACCATTGGTGGCAGAGACTTTTTTGTGTGTCTGGACAACATACACATATGTACCAATTTTCATCTTCCTACTCCAAAAAAAAAAAAAAAAAAACGCTAAGGGGAGGAGTTTTTGAAAATTTCAAGGGGGTGCTATAGACGCATTTTGTCCCCCCCATGGGCGGGGCCCCTATGGGATGCAAGAGCTCACCATTCTTGACTTGTGTATCAATTTTCATGAGGATATAAGATCGTTGAAGCCATCAAAAAGCCAAACGTATTTAGTGGTGAGGGATTGATAGTCACCACGCCGCCACATGGACAACATTAGATGTAGCTTCACAGCGTTCATAAGGTAGCTTCACCAACTTGTTCTGCATGCATTAGAAGTGGAATGAAGTTGATGCGATCAAGTTTCTGTCATCAGTACATGTTAAAGTAAAAACTGGTCACTTCCTGTTACCACCGGGTGGCGCTATGAGTAAGGTGGGATATTAATATATCTGGCCGTTCAGGGCGAAGCCATCATCATGTCCAGCAAGTTTGAAGCTGCTGAGATCAAGTCTGTGGGCGTGATGTCCGTTCAAAATTCGATAGCGAGAATTTGTCACATCCTAGCGGCCACGCCCCTTGACATACAGAAAAGCTTTTAATAACTTTTGATCGGCACTGTCTCAGGATGATCTGTACCAACTTTGAAGTCAATCGGACGAAATCCCTAGGAGGAGTTTGTTCAAACATGTCAAAAATTCAAATCAAAATGGCCGACTTCCTGTATACCGACTTCCACAGTATATACTGTGTATTTTTTCGGCACTACCTACCTATATATATATACAGTATAGGCCAAAAGTTTGGACACACCTTCTCATTCAATGCGTTTTCTTTATTTTCATGACTATTTACATTGTAGCTTCTCACTGAAGGCATCAAAACTATGAATGAACACATGTGGAGTTATGTACTTAACAAAAAAAGGTGAAATAACTGAAAACATGTTTTATATTCTAGTTTCTTCAAAATAGCCACCCTTTGCTCTGATTACTGCTTTGCACACTCTTGGCATTCTCTCCATGAGCTTCAAGAGGTAGTCATCTGAAATGGTTTTCCAACAGTCTTGAAGGAGTTCCCAGAGGTGTTTAGCACTTGTTGGCCCCTTTGCCTTCACTCTGCGGTCCAGCTCACCCCAAACCATCTCGATTGGGTTCAGGTCCGGTGACTGTGGAGGCCAGGTCATCTGCCCCAGCACTCCATCACTCTCCTTCTTGGTCAAATAGCCCTTACACAGCCTGGAGGTGTGTTTGGGGTCATTGTCCTGTTGAAAAATAAATGATCGTCCAACTAAACGCAAACCGGATGGGATGGCATGTCGCTGCAGGATGCTGTGGTAGCCATGCTGGTTCAGTGTGCCTTCAATTTTGAATAAATCCCCAACAGTGTCACCAGCAAAATACCCCCACACCATCACACCTCCTCCTCCATGCTTCACAGTGGGAACCAGGCATGTGGAATCCATCCGTTCACCTTTTCTGCGTCTCACAAAGACACGACGGTTGGAACCAAAGATCTCAAATTTGGACTCATCAGACCAAAGCACAGATTTCCACTGGTCTAATGTCCATTCCTTGTGTTTCTTGGCCCAAACAAATCTCTTCTGCTTGTTGCCTCTCCTTAGCAGTGGTTTCCTAGCAGCTATTTGACCATGAATGCCTGATTCGCGCAGTCTCCTCTTAACAGTTGTTCTAGAGATGGGTCTGCTGCTAGAACTCTGTGTGGCATTCATCTGGTCTCTGATCTGAGCTGCTGTTAACTTGGGATTTCTGAGGCTGGTGACTCGGATGAACTTATCCTCAGAAGCAGAGGTGACTCTTGGTCTTCCTTTCCTGGGTCGGTCCTCATGTGTGCCAGTTTCGTTGTAGCGCTTGATGGTTTTTACGACTCCACTTGGGGACACATTTAAAGTTTTTGCAATTTTCCGGACTGACTGACCTTCATTTCTTAAAGTAATGATGGCCACTCATTTTTCTTTAGTTAGCTGCCATAATATGAATTTTAACAGTTGTCCAATAGGGCTGTCGGCTGTGTATTAACCTGTCTTCTGCACAACACAACTGATGGTCCCAACCCCATTGATAAAGCAAGAAATTCCACTAATTAACCCTGATAAGGCACACCTGTGAAGTGGAAACCATTTCAGGTGACTACCTCTTGAAGCTCATCGAGAGAATGCCAAGAGTGTGCAAAGCAGTAATCAGAGCAAAGGGTGGCTATTTTGAAGAAACTAGAATATAAAACATGTTTTCAGTTATTTCACCTTTTTTTTGTTAAGTACATAACTCCACATGTGTTCATTCATAGTTTTGATGCCTTCAGTGAGAATCTACAATGTAAATAGTCATGAAAATAAAGAAAACACATTGAATGAGAAGGTGTGTCCAAACTTTTGGCCTGTACTATATATATATATATATATATATATATATATACATATACATATATATATATAGGCCTACTGTAGCGTCCGCCAGGACGTGTGGAAAGGATGACGCAGTTATTCGGCAAACCACCGTTTATTACTGAACAGTACAGAGGGGTATTCCAGAATGCGGGTTATGTGAAAACTCAGAGTAAGTTAACCCTGAGATGAGGGAAACTCTGAGTTATCCGTTCCAGAAAGAGAGGTAAATCAAACTCTGAGTCAATCACCATGGTTACAGACTGTGAACCTAACCTGCTCGCTGACAGGTTTTCTTCAATAAACCCTGAGTTTTTCTCTGTCTCCTCCCTCTTACACGCTGTTTCATTTCCTCATTCATTCAGTCCGTGTCAAAGCTTGTATCGAAGCGCATTAATTAGCGGAGATTTACCGTCTGTCACCGTCTAAATCCTGCTGGATATTAGTTTGTTACTCAGGACTGTCTTAAGTTATTGAATTTATGCACATCAATCATTTCTTTGGACATCGGTTTTTGTCTTTACATTCAAATATTACACAGCGAGAATTCATCCTCAGCTCAGAATCAAACCTCTGTCCTTATTATATGTAGGCCTATTATTTTTTATAACACGTGCACAAGGATCAGACTGTCAGTCGGTTAGAGCAGCTCCCAAATGTTTATTGCACATAATGTGTAGGTCTAATTATTTAAAATTTAAAAATCGGTATAGACACGTAGTATCAATGACTAATGATCTCTATCACTGATCATTGGTCGCACTGATGGAACATAATTCCTATAGCCTAATATTGGATTATATGTTCATATTTCTGAGTGAGCAATGGTGCAGCATTTCAATGTCTTTACATTTACTACATTTGTAGCTGAAATAAAGTCACTGAATGCTGTTGAGTCAAGATACAAATAGATGTGCAACATTTTAAAATCTACTGTATTTTAACCTCAACGTCTTTTCAAGTGCAAATCACCAAACATATTATTACTGGGTCAGACTGTGAGTTTACAGTCATGTCTTTATGTCTTTGATCTATAGTCTAGACTATATGTTTTAAATCTTCCTGTTTTTCAGTTGCTGCCTCCTGTGTTTTTCCCCATCAGATTAAATCTGAACAAATATATTATTATATATAATCAATATAATGCAATGTATCTACAGCCTGATACACAGTCAGATTCCACCACTTTATCTTCATTAAGAAAATATAAGTCTGATAAATGATGAATAAACGGACAACACTGAATAAAACTTTTTTATTAACTTTATGGTTAACTTATTTACACTTTCCACGCTCAGACTCAGGCTCTTCTTTTAAAGATAAACGTGCACTGTCTGCTACACATGCATTAATATTTCTACATCCACTGGATTAAAATGGAGGCCTGTCTTTTATTTACCTGTTGCCATGGTGAATCATGGAGTTGGAGCTCCATTGATGATGGCTTTTTATTGTCAGTTTAACTCAGAGTGAACATACTCAGAGTTGACTGAACTAACTCAAATCAGCTGTTCTGGAACCGATAACTCAGAGTTTCCCATCTCAGGGTAAATCAACTCAGAGTTCAGGAATAGACTGAGAGTTTGTTGAACCTCCTACCTGGAATACCCCTCAGATCACTTCCACAAAATTTCTCCATAATAGAGTATGTTTTTGCAGCTTTCTTATTTCTGATGTCCTTGGCAACATAACGGTGCAGTTCTTGTCGAAAGGGTACAATGTTTGGTTTAGATTTAACCCATTTGTTTTTATGGATGTGAAATTTCCCCAAACTCAAGATCAACTGACAGAAAAAACACAAATCTTTGTCTTGGTCCTCAAAATAAATAAAACTGTGTTTTTCCTGGAAACTGATTGTTCTTCCTGTTTTCTCTTGCACAAAATGTTGAACATCTTTCCAAAAAGTTCTACTTTAAGTACATTGATAAAATAAGTGAGAGATGGTTTCATCTTCAAGTCCACAGAAATCACACACATATTCAATGTCCAGTTTAAATCTTATTAGTGTTTTCTTTGCAGGGTAGATTTGATGTAAAATTTTAAACGAAACTTCTTTCACCTTGTTATAAAGACAGAATTTGTCACCAACCAGCCACGCTTTATGCCAGTTAACCTCTCCAAATTGTGCAGTCCAGTAAATTTGAACTCTAGGCAGAATCCTTGCTTGTAAGCAGCTTCTCAAATATGTGTTAGAGCAGGATTTTTTTGTAATGTCTACTTCGCCCACAAAAATATCACAATTATAATTTTCTGCAACAGCAGCATTTCTTTCAGTCCCTTTAAGAAGCTGCAGCACACCCTGTGGTAGTGCATCAAAAATCACAGCATATTTCTTAGAGGTGACTGGCAACTGAAATTTTAACAAAAATTCTTCATAAGAAAGTAAAAAACCTTGATCACTGATCAATGATCTCTCCTCCAGCTCGCTCCTACACACACCAGCCCCCTCACACATTGCCCTCATTCCCATCACACTCGCACCCCGCCCCCTACCTATACTCATTCAATCGCACATGTTAGTTAACATGCCATTAACTCACAGAACACTGACATTATAACAGAACATTTACTGCAGGGTCGCTACTATGTATATATATATATATATATATATATATATATATATATATATATATATATATATATATATATGTACATATGTGTATATGTATGTGTACTGCGTATTGTTTTTCCGCACTACCTTGTTCTCTATAGGTGATGTAAGGTGAATTACTCCTGTGTGGGATCAATAAAGTTCTTATCTTAGCCATCTGAGAAGATCAAATACATTGTTTTTGGTGCCTAACTGTTTCCCAAGTATATTAGTGTGTGTGTGAATGAATAAATGAGAGGCATTAACGTAAATTTCTTTGAAGAAAGGCGCTTTATGAAATTAAGTCCATTCACTTCTATTAGTTTACAGCGCAGCCATGCCACATCCAATATGGCGGCGACGTTGACGTACGGCTCAGCGCTCGATGCGGCGTCTATGTATATATGTCTGTGGCTGGAATGACACATTTCACATTTTGTATCACTTCCTCTTTCCACTAGAGGGAGTTGGAGAGCGTACTAATTATACATCATGTTTTTATACATCAAATATACACCACAGCATGTAACTTTCAGATAAATCGAAACATAAGTGTTTGATGAGACCTACTTCCTGTCGCCACTAGGTGGGTCTATGAGTATCAGGAAATATGGTAATGAAAATGTGTTCAGGGTGGGACTAATATGAATCATGTGAAGTTTGGTGGAGACAGGACCATTTATGCCAGAGCTACAGCAATTTCGTTTTTCATGGTGAGACCTCAAGATTCAACACTCAGCAGCGGGCACGCCATTCAACGTTGGGCAAATCCTGTGATAACTTTTGGTCACGACATAGTCACGCTTACATACACCAAGTTTGGAGCCATTCTGATTAAATCTGTGGGACAAGTTCATTAATTTACAAGCCCTGGAAATGGGCAAAAACGCACAAAAGTGGCACAAGTAAATTCAAAATGGCGGACTTCCTGTTGGGTTGGGAGCATCGCTCCAAGAGACTTTTTTGTACGTAATAGAGTGTTAGAGGTGCCTACCAAGGTTCATACATGCAGGTCAAAGCAGCTTTGGGGGCTGCTTAATTGAAATATTCTAGGGGCGCTGTTGAGCCATCTTGGTGCATCAAAGCACAAAAATCACATCAGACAACAGGACTTGTGACCTGTGATGTGTATGCCACGTTTGGTGAGTTTTTAAGCATCCCTTGTCCCTTCAAAACAACATCGTGTTTGATGGTGAACAAGGCGGCACCACGGTGACAGCATTTGATGAAAACTAAAAAGCTTCATTTTTAAGCATCACCAAGGTCTAAGGACTTAGACCAGCAAGTTTGAGGTGGGTCTGATTAACCTGCTAGAAGCAGGACATCAAAGAATGTATAAAGTAGCTTTCTGTTGCCAGAAGGTGGCGCTATGGCGGTGATTCAAAATTCCTCTGTAGATGTGTTCAGAGCTGGACTGTCATCATATGTGTGAAGTTTTGGCAAGATATTCCCACGTGGAATCAAGTTACAGCAACGTTTATCATCACGGCGAAACATCAAAGTTCGCCGCCAGGCTGTGGCCACGCCCTTCAACGAAAACTCACAGTTTCCACAATAAAGCATCATCAATGTCTTATGACTTTTTTCACCAAGTTTGAGGTGGATCTGGTCAAGTCTGTAGGAGATGTACATTAAAGCCTAAAACATGACATTTCCCATTGCCAGTAGGGGGCGCTATGTTTATCTCTAATTATTGACATGTAGATATGTTCAGGGTGGGACTGTCATCAATCCTGTGAAGTTTGGGCAAGATTGGACCATGTATGCTGGAGTTATAAACTACTCCCTGTTTAGTGGCGAGACCCCTAACTTTGACACCATCCCACGGTCACACGCATTGACGAAAACTCAAGCTTTTGATAACTTTTCATCTTCAAGGTCTTGAGATGGGACAGACCAAGGTTTGAAGTCAATCGGATGAAATCTCTAGGACTAGTTTGTTCATTTATGACCCCTGGAAATGGCCAAAAATGCACCAAAATTGCACAGTAAATTCAAAATGGCCAACTTCCTGTTGGGTTTAGAGCATGCCTCCAAGAGGCTTTTTTGTATGTCTCTGGGCGTTACATAAGCCTGCCGAGTTTCATACATGTAGGTTAAACTAGCTTCAGGGGCTGTTTCCTCAAACTTTTGTAGGGGGCGCTACTGAGCCATTTTTTGGAACCCGCACACGAGACTCTTAAAATATCAAATTTTTCACCAGTTCTGAGATGTGTGCAAACTTTCATGAGTTTTCGGGTATGTTAAGCCTCCCAAAAAGGCAATTCATTTGGAGGAATAATAATCATAATAATAATAATAATAATAATAATAATAATAAATCCTTGCATTTCAATAGGGTCCTCGCACCGCTAGGTGCTCGGGCCCTAATAATAATAATAAAAAATCCTTGCATTTCAACAGGGTCCTCGCACCGCTAGGTGCTCGGGCCCTAATAATAAAAAACCTTGCATTTCAATTGGGTCCTCGCACCGCTAGGTGCTCGGGCCCTAATAATAAACAGCGCGATTACAATAGGGTCCTACGGATGACTGCATCATCACTCGGGCCCTAATTAAAGCTGCAAGCAACTGTGATCAGGCCCTCGCTCCCCCATGCAACCGTGGGGGCCTGATGCATATGGGGGCTGTAGCGCGAAGCGAGAAGGGAGAAAAAACCTGGCAGGAGCGAAAAAACGCAATGTTTCGTTCATCCACCAGGTGGCACTACAAGCGTAACCAGATGTGGGCAGGTGCGTTCAGGGGTGGATTGTCATCACACGTGAAGTTTCGAGCAAATCGGACAATGTCAATGTTTAATAAGGCATTTCCTGTTTCCACAAGGGGGCGGTATGAGCAAGATTGCCTATGAGCAAATGGAGGCATTGAGGGCGGGGCTCTTATGCACAGAAATTTTGAAGCAGTTTGGATGAAATATGTGGGAGAGAGAGCTGCTTGAATATGGATGGCGATGCATCAAAAATGGCAATGCCATCGCAGCCACGCCCTTTGACCTACAGACATGCAGAGCACAACTTTTAATCAGCATGGTCTCTGGATGATCTGTAAAAAATTTGAAGTCGATTGGATGAAATCCCTAGGACTAGTTTGTTAAAATACAACATGTGGAAATCACCCCAAAATGACAAGTCAAAATCAAAAGACGTCCTGTTTGGAGTAGACCATTGGTGCCAGAGACATTTATGTGCATCTGGACAACATACACATGTGTACCAATTTTCATGTTCCAACTCCAAAGAAAACCCTATGGGGAGGTGTTTTTAAAAATTTCAAGGGGGCACTATAGACGCATTTTGTCCCCCCCATGGGCGACGCCCATATCAGATGTAAGAGCTTGCCATTCTTGAACTGTGTATCAATTTTGATAAGGAGATGAGGTCGCTGAAGCCATCAAAATGCCAAACGTATTTAGTGGCGAGGGATCGATAGTCACCATGCCGCCACAGGGACACCATTAGACATAACTTCAAAACGTTCAGCCTTCGGCCGAGGTCCCTAATTAAGAAAACATTGGTGAACGTCGGAATCTTTGTGAAAAGTGTGCAAGTGGCTTCAAAAAAAAAATCCTCTTAAGAACAGTTGGTGAATGAGACCCATACAGTTTTGAGCAAGCTGTGATGATGTTGCATTAATTAATTCAGAAACATAAGGCTTTTGGTTTTGAACCTGCGTGCAACCTCCTCCACCCGCACTGATCTTTTAGTTGGTAAACAGCTCTACTAATATTTCACACATTCACACAAAGGCTAAAACAATGACTGCATGTTAGGACAGTGTCTGTTAAACCACAGCAGCCATGGTTAGCCTATTAGTGCTAATGAATCACAAGCATACAAGCACAAACACACCCCATGAACTAACACATGTTACAGTACATGAACGCACAGGATGACATGTACACACATACATCTTTTTGGACTTTTTGACACCCACAGTATTTTTGCAGACATCACTATAAATTCTAAGGCAGCACGTTTAGTTTAGTTTAGTTTAGTTTAGTTTATTTCGGTCATTTTCAAAATATGGACTCAAATACAACAGAGAAGAAAAGAAAACAACAAATAAACCTGAAGTCAATGCTAATATAGCATTACACCAAAATACAAACAAAAAAACAAAATGAGACCGAAAAGGTGTAGGATGAAGCTTATGTTATTACGCCTACCCTTTTAAAATCAGTTTCTGTCAGCTCCTACATAATTGTATACACAGCAGTAGAGCCAAAAAGAAAACATTAAATATACTTTTACATGGACCTATTATCAATTCAAACTCAGACACTTACAAATACACTCATACATTATATTTACACTTGATGAGCAAACGATTCTTCAATATTAAATATTTGGTAAGTACTGCACTCTTTAATTTTCATTTCCAAGGCATTCCACAGATTAACCCCATAAACTGAAACACATCATTGTTTGACATTCGTTCTGTTCTTTGTTTTTGTGAACATACAGCTTCCTGTCAGTTCATACACACTTTGTCTTTTCTGAAACAACTTCTGGATACAGTGTGGCAGCACATCATTATATGCCTTGAACATCAACAGTGATATTTTGAAATTGACAAGTTCATTGAATTTGAGCATGTGACAATGTATAAATAATTTGTTTGCTGGTTCCCGATAATCACCTCTGTTGATAACTCTGATCGCTCTTTTCTGAAGCAAAAGAACTGGATTAGTGATTGTTTTGTATGATTTTCCCCAAACCTCCACACAGTAAGTAATGTATGGTAGTATGAAGGAATGATACAATGTTTGTCATGAATTTGTATTAAGAATTTCTTTTGCCAAATACAAGTTTGCAATAGACTTTGATATTTTCCTTTTAATATAATCAATATTTTTTGATTTCATTTAATGGTTTATTTGTACAAGGACAGTGCAGATTAATGAACATTTCTGTAAATGTGCCATTTTTACCTAAGTAGCTAGTTTCCAACTGCAATCCCAAGGCAATATACGGTTTCCAACATAATTTATGGTCAATGACAACTCCCAAAAATGTATCATGATTTGAACCTTGTACATTTACATTCAATGACAATTTATTGACACTGAACCAACATTTCAAAATATCTAATTCCGTTTCCACTGTATCCAGCAACCATTCAAGGTTTTTACCAGAACAAAACAAGTTAGAATCATCTGCAAACAGGACAAAATTTAACAATTTGGACACATTACAAATATCATGTATGTACAATATGAATAATTTGGGCCCAGTACCTATCCTTGTGGAACCCCACATACAACCTGCAGCAGGTCACACTTGTTATTGTGAATTTGAACATATTGATGTCTATTTTCAAGGTAGTTATTGATCCATTTATGTGCTATCCCTCTTATTCCATATTTTTCTAACTTGTTCATTAAAAGTCTATGGTCAATTGTGTCGAAGGCTTTTTTTAGGTCAATGAAAATGCCAACCGTATATTCTTTATTGTGTATTGCTGTGGATATTTGTTCTACGAGATCTATGACTGCCATTGTAGTGGATCAGTTTGATCTAAAGCCATACTGATGCTCACTGAGTATATTGTGCTTTTCAAGGAAGTGATCGAGTCTGTCAACAAAAAGTTTTTTCTAAAATTTTTGAGAACTGTGGTAATAAGGATATTGGTCAATACTTTGAAAAGTGCCTGTCTCCATTTTTGTAGATGGGAAATGACCTTTGCGATTTTCATTTGATCTGGAAATATGCCTGTTTGAAGTGATTGATTAAAGATATAAGTTAGTGGATTTACTATGTTATGGATAATATATTTTACTAAATTCATGTCAATATCATTATAATCAGCTGATTTTTTGTTTTTAAATTTATTAACAACAGTTATTATTTAGAGTTCATTGTTTTTGGAAAAATAGAATTTAAATTTGCCTTAATAGTGTTCTCATTTACATCCTCTTTAGTTTTGGGATCAACAATTTCTTTGGCTAAATTATTCCCAACATTGACAAAATATTTGTTAAATTTATTAGGAGTATCTTTTATTTTTGTATTGACAGATTGAGTATTGATGTTAAAGGAATCAGGACAGTCAGGTTTAACTGCTTCCCCTTTAATTATGTGATTCAACACCTTCCAAGTACCTCGAATATCATTTCTATTCTGAATGAATTGTTTATGATAATAATCCTTTTTCTGTTGTCTCATTATGCTGGTCAATTTATTTTTGTATTTCTTATATTTAGCCTCTGCCCCTTTAGTTCTAGAAGGCTTATCCAAATATTTATTTATCTTAACAGTGAAGATTGATGTTGTTGTTGTTCCCTGTCAGCTGCAAGAGTACATCCAAAATATACATGTGCTGTTCTTGGACTGTATGTGTGTGTGTGTGTGTGTGTGATAGAGAGAGAGAGAGCGAGCGAGAGAGTGGGAGTGTTTTTAGTATGTGATTGCTCTTCCCTACTGTGAGCTGTTGCTATGGTGACAGTATTAAACACGTGTTTGTCTACCTCCAGGATTACATTTTGTACAACCCTAATGTTTTTTTTTTCTTCTTTTTTTTCAAAGAGAGACAGAGAGTTGATATATGGATGTTTTAACTTTTTTGTTGTTTCAGTGATCCGTGAAAATTATTGCTGCACCTTAATCGCATAGAAACTCATCACTGTAGATGACATTAATGTTACCAGTAGTAATTAGAATTAGTTTCATCTGATGACAAACACTGGAGATATGAAAGAAGAAAGGCTTGGAGAAGAAAAGCATGGCCAAATAGATATCATTTTAGAAACACACCTGTTCAGTGGCTGTGCTATAAAAGAGGTCTTTATTTTGATGCCACATTCCTCTATGAAGGAGGAGTAACACTAATTTCTCTGTGAGGAAAGGCTTTACTGCCATCTTCTGGTGGCACAAGGAATCAGTAAGTAAGAATGCAACACATTGCTCTCAGATAATCAAATACAAATGGGATATGTATTGACCTATTGGAAGGCATGGACACATGCATGCTGTTGCTGAGAGGCTGACAGCATAAGGACACACTGCAGACTCTATGGAACGATGAGATGTGAATGAAAATGTAGTTTTGTGGCTGTTTCTATTCCCATTTGATTTGGATAGTTTTATATAAAAAAAAATGTTAATGTAGTTTGGTAAAAAATGAAGCAGAGTGAGCTATTTAAAATCACTGATGTGCTTTCCTCTAAAATTTTCATCCATACAGATGAACATACACATGCAGAAACACACACATACACACAAACAAAGCACACTGTGTCCGAAATACACAGCTGTTTATTGCTCCTGTCCTGTTTGGCATTCATTATTGGCACCCTTTAATGACCTGGCCACCTCAATACCAGTCCATTCCTTATTTCTAACCTGCTGTGGATGTTGTGTAAAATGAGCCTTAACTACAAAATGTGATTAAATATTAATCAGCAGGTACTCATCTACATATTTTATTTAGGTATGGAATATATGGTTGAATTAATGTACACATATCTAGGCATCTATCTAGGCATGTATTGAATATATATCACTATGATTAAATGCTTTTAAAAAATAGAGTAAGATTAGGCCAGAACATATTGGAAGGGGAAGTTAGATGCACCTGTTTCACTGTTTTGTAATACACCATTATGTAAGGGGTCATGTCCTGGCCAGTCTGTACACCAGTATGTACAGAGGGATAAGGAATTATGTTGGAACATGCCTGGGTAATACACCATTAGGTTCTGGTCCAAGTCGGAAGGACAAAGAAAAAAAGGTGGATGTTCACTGGAATCTCCACGAGCATAAAAGGCAGAGCACAGAGAGTGAGTCTTCAGTCTGGTTCTGGAGCCTGACTCATGAGTTGTATGTGTTGTTGCTTGTGAACACATTAAACGCGGTTGCACCTGATTCTAAGTGTCTCCAGTGACTTCCTGAGTACTGCTTTTTGATTCCAAGATACACTTTTGGGAAAAAGTTCAAACAAAGGTGTTTCCTCCCCACTCCTCAGATGACCAGAAACACTGTTCATTACAGCCAGGCATAGACCGCGGAACCGGGGGGGCCAGGGGGGCCATGGCCCAGGTAACTTTTGTACTCTGACATAAAGGGCTGCATTGGGACCCGGCGGGACCCAACGCAAATAGTAATAGTCATTTTGACCCACACTCCACCAGTTGGTGGCGGTAATGGGCCAATTCGCTGTTTGCCAACTGCCATTAAACAGTAGAAGAAGAAGAAAAATAATAATAATAAGAAGATGTAGCAGGGCGGCACGGTGGTGTGGTGGTTAGCTCTCTCGCCTCACAGCAAGAGGGTTGCCGGTTCGATCCCGGGCGTGGGAGCCCTTCTGTGTGGATTGTTTGCATGTTCTCCCTGTGTCAGCGTGGGTTCTCTCCGGGCACTCCGGCTTCCTCCCACAGTCCAAAGACATGCAGATTGGGGACTAGGTTAATTGGTAACTCTAAATTGTCCGTAGGTGTGAATGTGGGCGTGAATGGTTGTTTGTCTCTATGTGTCAGCCCTGCGATAGTCTGGCGACCTGTCCAGGGTGTACCCCGCCTCTCGCCCGATGTAGCTGGGATAGGCTCCAGCCCCCCCGCGACCCTCAAGAGGATGAAGCGGTTAGAAGATGAAGAAGATGTAGCCTAGCGACGGGATGTCACATGCATGAGCGTTTCCACTCCATATTTATTCATAAATGGACGAATATGCCCTGAACCAGGTTTCATACCAATTTGCCGCTTGCTCCACCTGTCTGTCTGTCTGTCAGCTCCATCTGTCATGAGACAAACATGAAAGAAGACGCAGTGCAGTTTATTGTGTTTCACTGGCGACGAGCTCTCATTACGAGCGACTATTACGCACGTCTGCGCACTCTTTATAACTCACTGTGTGAACCTATGTTGCATAATAAAGATTTGCCCCCTTGTAATTTTTAACGGCTCCCTCAGTAACTTCATCTTGGCGCCGGGCTTGCCTTAACCTCAATCACTGCGTGATTATATAAAGGTAGAAAAATAGCCTAAATAAATACAGAGGAGGAGAATAGAATATGAAACAGCCTTTATTTCATTTAAAACTAAACGAAAACAACGAAATAGGAGCGCTATTCTTGACCAGTGCGTCAAAAGACATGCAGGCCAGGGGAACGAAACAAACAACCCCATGAATCTCTTTATTAATAGCCTATAATATGACGTATTTTCTCCTGCGGGATGGGAGAAGACACAATTGATGCCTATCAAGTGCATTGTTTATCAATACGTCATGCATGAGCGTCGCAAGCTAATGGCGGGCACCTGCGCTGGCTGCATCTGGGAAAATGAAGAGACAGAAGTCGATATCTGATTTTCTTCAAGTAAACAGAAAAAACAAAATGATCAAATTACTCCAGCTTCCACTGTGGCCTCATCTGTGCGTTTATGTATAAATAGGCTTGGCCTGTTGTGTGTGAATGTTAGAGTGGGATCAGAGGGGTTAATCTGACCAAGCATGTGTTCGTGTTCATGCGTGTACTGTAGATGTGACTGTGCGGCGTCGCAATAAAAAAAGTGCTCCGCAACATCAGTAATATTTTCTGTTTCAATGCATATGCCCCCCCACCCCATCCGCGTGACTTGAAATTATGGTCCCCCCTTGTTCAGATGCATTCTGCGGTCCATGCAGCCAGGCATCTATTAGACTTGCAAATGTCTGCCTCATCGTACTATCTCTGTCTCTGTCTCTCTTATCTAAAGGTACGGTCATTAACAGAACCCTTCTTTAACCCTGCAATTTTCCTTCATTTACAAAAATCACCAAATGGTGGATGAGATCTGTCCGAAGCAGTCCTAGATCATTTTGGCATGATGTGGTTAACACATCCCTCCAGTATCACATGGTTTTTAGGAAGAGGGCATTTGTTGCTCCAACCAATAAGAGTTCAAGCTGCTTCGCCTGCATGGAGAGGCTGATACTAATTTCCTAACACATTGCCTGGCGGTCAAACTGCAGAATTTTTAAAATGTCTTTATAGGCACACAGAGAAGTGAACAGATGCAAATTGGTGCGTTGGACATAACAAATCATGCAGAAATAACTTTCACATTACTATGACGGTAGGGGTGTAACAACACACGTTTGTATTTAACCGTTTGGCCAAAGGTGTTTGGTGAAGTACACATTAAAAACTGAACAGTACGCTGAACTATCCTATTACATTTGGACAATAAAATACACAGCTTAAAATGTGTTTAATACAATGTTCCCAGTGCCAGTGCGCTAAAGAAGGCAGCTATGCTTCGCTAGCTTGATGCAAGATGGTAAGTAACACCATTACCAGACCTGAAATAGAGGATCCTCTGATAGCCAACAGATCTGATGTGTGGAGCCACTTTGGTTTTGTTGTGAATTATGAAAGCGATTGTGAGAGAGTGGTAGATAAAAACACACTGAGCCAAAGAGCCACCACACAGCTACAGACTCTCCTTAGCAGCTATCCAAGTAGCACAGTAAGTGGAAGCACAACAGTGTTTCCCCTACAATGCTACAGGCCCGGCGTGCCGCCATGCCTACGAGACCCCCTGCCAGGCCTATGCCAGTCAAAACATCATAAACAGATGGAGGCTCTCAATGCCAGATACACCAAATAAATATGCCAAATATCCATTCATTTGGAAATCAATGAAAAGTACATTTCGATCCTGCGCAAGAGCAAACAACACCAGCATCCTGAATTTGTATTTGCAGAGGTGTGAATTGAGGAAACGTAAATCCAGAATAGGATGCAGTGAACCTCCCTTTTTCGGAATGAGGAAATATCGGGAGTAGAAGCCCTGATCTATTTCCTCTTCCGGCACAATTCGAATTGCCCCCCAGCTTAAGAGAGAAGAGATTTCGCTCTCCAAAGCCTCAGTGGCTTACCCTGAGGCCTCTAAAAACACTACGCCATTGAAAGATGAAGGTTTCGCTGAAAACTGAAGCCTGTAACCCCTGGCAACGGTTGTAAACACCCAGGGGTGAACTGCGCATGCGCACCATTCCTCCTCTTTGACAGCGAGAGGGCATGGGGGGTTGAAGCTCAAAACTGGGGAATGCAACTGCATTCTTTTGTTTTCTCTCTTTTGAAATGCTCACTGCACCCTCTGCTGAATGCCTGGCTGCGACAGCGGATTCTTTAATGAAAAAAAATGTGTGAAGTGCTTTGTGTGAGCTTTACTGAGTCATTCCCACTTCCCTCTGAACTGACCACGCTGGGTGAGGGGTGGGGGGCATGAACCGGGGAGCACTTTGTTTAATAACCTACTGTAATTGGACACAGATTGTGCCTTTTTTGTTGTCTGTGAAAACGCTCAGAATTTCCTGGGGGAGGACCCCCAGACCCCACGCTAAATTTGTCCCTCAACTGGAGCTTGCCACTGGGCCTGAAAAATTTTCTAGGGGAAACCCTGCACGAGCCATTGTGGGGCCACAGACTCTTCTCAGCAGCTAAAGCCTGATTTATGGTCCTGGTCCTGCGTTAAATCAACGACGTACCTATGTCTTAGAGTTATGTGGCTACACAGGAGGCTCGCCGTAGCCCCCGGTGTAGACATGCACCTCCCAAAAAATGTAACTACACGTCGAGGTGACGCAGACCCAGAGCAGACCGAGAGGGCTGTGATTGGTTTGCTGAGGAGCAACGCATTTCCGGTTCCGTATTTCCAGATTGCGCCATCCCCGCCTTCTTTAAACATCTTCTGTTGCAATGTAGATGTTGCAGTATTAACATACTTTGTTTAACATCCAACAACTCCAACTCCAGCAAGATTCTCTCTCTCTCGGTAGCCATTGTTGACTCTGACCGGTGCTAAACAAAGAATCAACTAGACACGATGATAACCATTCAGGAAAGGAACGCAGCCCCCTACCGCTCTGGTGGTGAATTGCACTGCGACGAAATGGAGTGACAGCATCACGGCAACGACATAGGTACGTCGTTGATTTAACGCAGGACCATAAATCAGGCTTAAGTCAACGGCACACACAGTAACACAGCATTCACACTCTCTGAACCTTGGGGACATGAGGTGCTGTGCAGCTACAGCCTCTCGTTCAGCAGCTAACAGCAGCTATGTTTAGCACAAAGAACACACCCACAGCAGTAAGTCCCAAATGTTGTCAGGCCGGGTGGCTGGTTCAGCCAGAAAGACTTAAAAGTCTCTTAGTGACGGCTGTTTAGCTTGTGTTTATATGGCTGTGGTATTTAACAGAGATGCTCATTTGTACATTTATTAGACTTAAAGAGCTCAGAGAGCTAAGGGGATGTAGTGGCACTGACACTATGTGTCCCGCTGTCATTAATAATATAGTATTTATATAGTAGTGGTGGTAGTATTTTCTAACATGTATAATGTGTTTAGAAAGAAATCACTGATTTTGCTTTACCCAAACTTTAACAAGCCCATGTCAGCCAGACTGTACCTGCGTTGTACAAAAAAAAGGAAACAAAAAAGAAAACTAAAAATTTAAAAAAATCAAGGATATTTCTCTGGTATTTCTTTTTTTGCTGTATAGCAGATGTACCAAACTGTGACACCACTGTATTGTACTGAACCAAACCATGGATTTGTGAACCATAACACCCCTATATGACAGTAACACTGAAGCTCAAGAGAGTTTGCAGTAAGGTGCCTCTTTGATCATCAGTACAAAATCTCAAGTCTGAATTTACACTTGGTGGTAGATATGACAGCTGTACTGCAGATGTCTATCAGCTACGGTGTCTTGTTGAGACAGTCAGTACATTTACATGACAGAGAAAATTGATTTATTGTGTTAGTCTGATAAACCGGACTGAAATTGTACTAAATTGAATTTCTCAGATGACTAACACACCCAGATAATGAATCAGGGTTGCACGACTGTATAACTGTTCTGCTATGATGTGCCCATTCATACACGTAACAAGCACAAGCACGATCACACACAAGCACAAAAATGCCACTGGGAGTCGAATCACTCCTGCATGTGTACTTAGTCGGACTCAAAGTGGCCTAGGCACTCTGCGCATGCAACACAGTTTCCACACTGGGCTTTGACCTGGAAGTCAAACCCCCTTTTTGGGAAAAGTTTCTGGTGAAATGATGTCATTGCAAATATTAAGGTACTGCAACTGCATAAATGGTCAGAAAAGTCTCAAATTTTGCATGGTGTATCCTGACCCATTGGGGAAACTAGCAGAATAAGATTCTGGGGCTTTCTGCCTTTCTATTTTCAAATATCACCCTCATCATACCTCAAAAGACTTAAAAATGTCTGTCCGCCTGACAAATTGTCATCAAAAGTGATTATTTTCAAGCATTTTATTACACATCTCACTGCCTCAGATGTATATGAAAAACTTCCCAAGTTTATAAGCTTGAATTTAAGCCCAAGATGACCTTTCTATCTAGAAGATTACACCTGCTATGACCAAAGTTCTCCACTGTATCTCAATTCGGAGAAAACAACTTTCAAGCATTAACCTTCCAAATGGGATTAGGCTTATTTCTTGCATCTAAACAACATCTTAAACAAGATTTGAGAATTGAGGTATGTACTGTTATACTATCTGAAGCGAATTACGTGAAAAGTGAATACTACAGTATACGTTACACCCCTAGGTAGACCTGGGTATCAGGGTGCAACATAAAGCTATGCTGCGGCTAATGGTGGATCCTAAATAAACAAACAAACAAAAAAGCAACAGATTGAGCAAAGAAGGGTGCGGACAGTCACACAAAACCAGGGAAACAAATATGAGATTTATTAAAAAAGAAAGTCCAGGCAACACAAGGAATAAAGATGACTCTAGTGTGCAGTCATCACTAATTATCAAGAAGCCAACCATCAATAGAGGCTACTAATCAACAGAGATAAACATTCAATGTAGCCAAATGGAGAAACTAAAATACATATACATTTCTTTGGGTCTTAGATCTTTTCACTGCTCATCTATTGTACTCTGACCTCTGGTCATATTAGTGTTTTATATTATTTGTTGTAGAATATGTCTCAGAAGATTTGTTTATGAAGATTTATTTATGCTGTCTCCTATATTACTTTCTCGGTGTGGCAGTGTTTGTCTGAGATATATGATCTAGCTACACTGATAGCATTTCTCTGATCCAGGATGCGTCCTCAACGTGTTTATGAAATCATCCTAGTGGGCTATGTGAGGAATCTATACAATCGATAGATTAGCTGGTGATGGAACTATGTGAATAGAACTGGATTTTAATCATCATTTTCCTCTTCTTCCTCATCATCATCCATAATTGTATGGATTTCATCAGCCAAGTCATCCTCATCTGTTTCCTCTTCTGTCAAGACATCAACAAGGGCTTTGGGGATGACGTCTCCCTCAAACCATAGTGGCTCTAGCTTGCCAGTCTCCGTGTTTATATGAAATCCATGGTCAAGAGGGGATGGGATCTCCGGGTAGTGCTCATGTGCCCTCTTCCAGATGCATACCTGGAAGCTGACTCTTCTCATGTGCTGTAAGAGGACCCTCTTGCAAGGTGTGAATGTCGAAAGATCAACGGAGAGACCCTGTCGAAGCTCAAGGCTTGAGCCACACATCTTCTTTACTTTAATCTCTCTTGCCTCATCAACCTTCTTGATTCGATGACTGAAACCATAGAGGCGACACGTGAACTCTTCAACACCACTGAGAATCCGCTCATTGGTTCCCCACTTCAGCAAAGATCTGAATAAACTTTAAATTCTGATTCAAAATCTTCATCAGTCGCACCTTCCCTTTGTCTTTAAATGCACTGAATGCATGCAAGGCCAGGAGAGCTGATATGTGTTTGTTTGAGTAATCTTCAGCCAGCTGGTTGATGTTGATCAGTCTACCTCCGATGTCGAAGATTATGTTGACGGTTGATGACTTGGCATAATATAGGAGGATGAAGAGAGTCTTTTGCTCTGACTCTGACTGTTCTGATGTGAGGCATTTTGTTTTGGATAAACTGCATGTAAATAATCACCCTCACATCTGTTTCTTCATGGTTTGAACAAATCTCAGGTAGTAGTTCTTTTGATATCACTCCAGCATTACATTCTATCTTGAAAGCTTTACCAGCCTCTATGAAAATGACAGGCCTTCGGAGGATATCTTCCATCAAATCTGGAGAGCTCCAGTGATCCAGAAGTAAATGAGTGAATGCCTTCTTGTTTTCATCATTTGTGAGAAAACCATTCCAATCCGCAGGTCGATGAACATTCAGCCCACTAACCATAAAACATTCACCACAACCTCTGCGATCCGTCTCAGCTGATTTTGGTGAATAAAGACGGTCAACGTAGGTGTCTGTGCTGAATACCATTTCAGCGGCAGCAGGTAGGCTTTTGAAGGTGCGCTCTGATATAGTCTTCATTGTCTGTGGCACATCGCGCATGTGGAATGAGGAGTTTCCATCTTGAATGAGAGCATATTGGCTTGGAGAAGGAAGTTGCGCATTCTCAGCATCTTTGATCATGTGGTTCATTCCTTTTGCTTTGTTGGTTTTTGCAAAAAAGCCATCGATTGTTGAGATGGAGTATGGCGTCAGAGTCAAGGGATAGGTCATTAGGTCAGAGATGCTTATTTGTGACTTGAGTTCTTGTGATTTGATGAAGATCTGAAAGATAAACCCACTTGTGGCCTTGTACTGGATCACTTTTTGGTTTGGTGCCATAAGCTTCCTTTTAGGTGTGGTAGATGACATTGTCTTGTATCTGTTCCTCTTGATGGGTTCAAAGAAAAGGTTCAAAAACATTTTACCATTCTGAAAAAAAAAAGAACGACAACAGAAAGAAACAACAATTCATTGCCTGGTTAGGAGAAAAATATAGCTAGCTAGCTAACCTTTCAGTTCCAAATTCTTATTGGTAGGCCCACTGACATCAATAATGCTCTCAATCTCTTTCTATAGCCAGAAAATAAGATTAACTTACCACCAAGATGTCTTTGCTGAATAACTATAGGTGGGTTGTGACATGTGACAGGGTTAGCGTATTGGTTGGTTAGTGTGTTGATGTGTGTAACCTGGTCAGTGTGTTGTTTTATGTTGCATCTTGATACCCCAGTCTTCCTGGGGGGGCATATACCATATAGTATTCACTTTTCATGTAATTCACTCCAGATAGTATAACAGTACATAGCTCAAGTCTCAACTATTGTTTAAGATATTATTTGAGATATTATTTAGATGCAAGAAATAAGCTTAATCCCATTTGGAAGGTTAATGCTTGAAAGTTCTGTTTTCTCCGATTTGAGATACAGTGGAGAACTTTGGTCATAGCAGGTGTAATCTTCTAGATAGAAAGGTCATCTTGGGCTTAAATTCAAGCTTATAAACTTGGGAAGTTTTTCATATACATCTGAGGCAGTGAGATGTATAATAAAATGCTTGAAAATAATCACTTTTGATGACAATTTGTCAGGCGGACAGACATTTTTAAGTCTTTTGAGGTATGATGAGGGTGATATTTGAAAATAGAAAGGCAGAAAGCCCCAGAATCTTATTCTGCTAGTTTCCCCAATGGGTCAGGATACACCATGCAAAATTTGAGACTTTTCTGACCATTTATGCAGTTGCAGTACCTTAATATTTGCAATGACATCATTTCACCAGAAACTTTTCCCAAAAAGGGGGTTTTTTGGCCCCTGAGACCAAACGGCCCCGAGTTGGGGGTGCTCCTTATCAACTTGTGATGGCCCAAGGTACGGGATAACTGAAAATAATAATGAAAAAAGGTAGCAAAAAACATCCTGAGGGGTGGACCTGGCTCCTGGCCTAATTAGGAGACACAGTAGAACTGTGTCTCCTCATCTGTCAGACTCCTGTCTTTATGTATGTATAAAATAAAAAGAAGGAAAACCTGCAGAATTTAAAAATAAATCCTCCCCCCGAGGGGTGGTTCTGACTGAGAGACCAAAGACACTATCAGCAGACAGCCTGTCACTTAAAGCAGCCATGCCCTTAAATATGCGTAATTTTAAGCCTTATGTAATCAGGTGTTAACCCTATGGGCCCGAACGAAGCATAGTGCGTCCAAATTCACACCTGTTCTTCTCTATGGATTTTCTTTTTTTTCTTTATCGCGACCGTTCGTCATAGCCAGAAGGCACGCATATCAGGTGAAACAGCGGAACCGTAGCTTTCCAACAAGACCAAGCACTTGTTGGCAGTTCAATGTTTTCACAGCGAAAAAAAAATGATAAAGTTAAACTAAAATTATGTATAACAAAGCTCTCACACAGCTTTGCACACACATTATTCTTGAATGGATTACTTGAGAATGCAGGCTCGCACAGAAATGCCACGCATATCACATGAAAGTGCAGGACCAGAGCTTTCCAGTGATACCAAACATGTCATTGCTGTCATCCCATCACGTTATAAATCCAGATCAACTGTCTACAAAATAAAAACCTGACGAATTTCTTTACAATCCATTATACAGATGTTGATATCAGTGCAGTCACTTCATATAGTGAGGAATATCATGTCTTACCACGTCTTAGGCTTGTGTGTGTTTCTCCCTGTCTATCTACATTTGTAGTCCGGCTTTCAAGATGCAAATATCTCCATACTGTCCAGTTGACACTCCATCAGACAAGACCAATGCACGTCACCTTTGCGCACCCAGACAACCGAGGCCTAATTATGCATGCGTGACAGGGCAGTTGTCACCATATCCACTGAGGGGGACACGTAAAGGCGGTAAAAATACCTCAAAAAAGGCCTAGGGTTCAAAGGGTTAAATATAAAATCACCCCCACCAAAAACATTTTTTGTATCAGGCTGTAAACATGTTATTTCTGCTGTAGAGTTGGGCATTTTAACATGGGGGTCTATGGAGTTTGACCGTCTTTTGGAGCCAGCCTCGAGTGGCGATTAGACTGCAGTTTTTGGCTCCTTCACGTTGACTTAATTTTTCATCCCCAGAACCTGACACTTATTCTTCCCTTTTTTTGTCATAAGCCCCTCCCACTAGACAAGCACTGTGTTCCATAGAGTAACCCAGTGTTACCTATACATTTATTTAATTTTATTTCAATTGTATACCGGGTGTCACAGCAGGCTGGTGGCAAGTGACAGTATGGGTCTAACCTGTGTAACAGCTCCAACATAGACTTTGCTGATCTGGTGGGGAGCTGGTGCTGCTCTGTTCTCCGGAGCTTGAGTTGGCACTGGCTGGATTTGGTTGCTGCAGCCGCCGATTGGTAGCCTGGAAATCCAGATGCAAATCTAGAAAGATTTAGGGTCTGGCTATGAGTAATGAAAATGGCCCTACTCAAGGGGCTGCACCAAGCATGCATTTGAAAATATCACTGCATGCAATTGATAACACTACGACCAATCAGAACAATACTTAGTGCTTAGCTACCAGAGGAGCTAACTGGCACATTAGACTCTTGCCGTATCCGGTCGGCAAAACAGCAAAAACGTCCGTCTTGCAAAGGAAAGATTCAAGTGCCGTCTTCTGTTCCTCTTTTGGAGAAAAAGCCATGTCTAACTCGTTCATTGTAGCGGCCAAAGACGTTTCAAACAACTGGTGTTCATCCGTAGTCATCTTGCAATGTTTACTGACTCATTCCGGACTTCGTCGTCGCAGCACTGTCGCCTTTAGCTCGCCTCTGGCCCGCCTATATCAGATACACTGATGTGATTGGTGCAGCTCGGCTCCAATGGCATGGGTAATGAGCATCATTACTGATTGCCAGAGTGACTCACTGAGCAAATTCAAATTGTGCTCTCGCGAGAACTCTGGATTTCTAAGGTAGCCGATTGGGGTCCGTCTCAAGAGCTGCTGCCTGCTCTCCTCCCAGCGAGGTGGTCTGTAACAGTTGGGAGTGAGGCAGAGGACCTGCTGTGATGCGAGGCTCTGGCTAACATTAGCTGCGTAGACTTGAACTTGAAGCCACAGCTGTGAGACTTTGGCTCCATTTAGCAGAGGGTTAAACTATTAGCAACAAATGCTTTGGTGACGCTGACGTGTCTTGTTTCATTTATTGTCAAACTCTCTTTTTTATAAGTCTGTCTTAATTTTTTTGGGTTGTTTTGCAGTGTAGCCAGTTGTTGCCAGTGCTGGAACTTTCTCTGCAGGATTCTCTGAAGATACATGTACACTTATCTGCCTTTGTGGAACAGCCAACTGGAACGACCTCTCTCTGAAATGACCTGTGATTGGCCAAAGTCTCCCATCACGCACTGTAAACCCGGATAAGTAGACTCTACTTAAAAAAATCAAGGTAACTCGTTGCCTTAAATTTTTTAAGTAATGAAGCATTAGTTGAGTAAGTGAAGTAGACTACGTTCAATGTACTTTAAGCTCCTAATGGAATGGAATAGAACATTTAAGTTGAATATACTAATAACCGAGTTACAGTAACTGAAGATACTTAGCTTAAACAATCGTTCCCCACCCATTTATTTAACTCAGCTTGTTTAGTAAGCATTACTCCATTACTAATTCAACTAAATTGTATATTCTAACTGACCAAACTTAACTTTTTCAATTCCTGAAACTCAAAATGTCTTTAAATCAATAGAGCTGTGTAAAATACATAAACTGCAACATTACGTTGATCCAATTTTTTTTATTGAACATATCTTTTTTAACAAACAAAAGAAACTTTTTTAGTTCCTGAAACTCTAAATATGTCTTTCAATCAATACAGCCATGTAAAATACATACATACTGCAACATTACATTGATCCAATTTTTTTTAATTGAACATATCTTTTTTCAAAAACAAAAGTAATAAACAAAGCCATGGCCTAATAGGCTGTAGATTCCTCAGTGATGGCATGAAAAGATCTTTCTCACAAACTCGTACAATACAAAGCTCTCTTCCTCTTTATCTCCAATTATTAGAATATTGTACTGCACCTCTTCAAATTTGGCTGTCAAACTGGAAAGATAAAACTCAGCCCTGTTGAACACTGGCATCTTTACATTTACAAATAACACGTGTCCATGCAAAAGAAAAGTGTGTGAGAATGAAAGAAGAGAAGGGGAGGCTGAAAAAAATAACAGCAGATACCTGTATGGAGACCCCATACTCTTCTTTCCACCTCTTTTCCTGCTCTCTCTACCCCACTTTAAAAACACATTCTGAACTCATCAACAAAAAAAGTTTCTCTGGATAAAATATAAAACGTGTGAGACAGAGTAAGAGTGATAAATAAAACTGACAGTAGATACCCATCTAGAGTCCACACTCTGCCCTCCTCCTAACCCCTTAAAAAAATAAAAATCTGTCCTTCTCTCTTTACCCTCTCTCTCTTTACTTCCATACATTCCCTTCAAAGTTGTAATCAGCAAATGTTGAAGGCCAAAATTATTACTTTCTTTTTTCCTTTTCTGCCAATTTATAAAAAAAAAGACAAAGCAAAACAAAAAGAAACCCTCACATTTGACTTGGGACTTGGGAAGAGGAGATTCTGGATCTTACATTGCAAGCTGATTCTTGAGTGTTTGAAGTTTAGGTCTCAGATCTGTCTTACCTAAGTTCAGAAGTACCTGCTGAAAAAAATCAAAAGTGTTCTCCATGTACTTAGGGTAGTTGAGATGAAGTGCATAGGTAAGTCCGAAGACAATGTACATGGCTTGGGGCAGGCTCGCAACATCCATCACAATGTTTCCCTCCAAGATGATTCCCACTGAGGATGCATTGTGGTGAAGGGACTGCTTGTGTGGAGTGATGTTTTCCTGTTCACGGCAGAGGATCCCCACTGGCACATCATTGTACGAACCTCCCTCATCATCAACGTCCTGAAAGAAGGAACAGGGCATGATCATGTTAACATGACAACATAGTGCTACAAACAGCTTCAATAAGTACATACACAGCCCACATGTCTGCCCTGTCCAGTGTCCACCCACTGCCCAGTGCAGCAACCGCTACAGAAAATCACTCAGGACAGGTGTAAGGAGTTTGCCTCCTCCAGAGAAGTTTTTTTTTTTTAAACAACAAAAACAATAAAAAAAGAAACTATTAACACATGCGCACCTTAAAATACTGTAATATGTATGGTAGAGAGAGAGGAGGGGAGGTAAAGAACGGGGGAGCAAGGGAGGGGGGAAGGAGGAGAGGAGGAGGAGAAAAATCAAAGTTGCTTACAAAGCTGGCCTTGAAGAAGGTGGATGGATCATCGCCAAGAATGACAGGAAGCCCCCTGAGGACGAGGCATCTGACTTCTGTCACATCTGAAGCCTGGTGGATTGAGGGAGCAGAGAGGACATCACACACTTAAAATAGGGTCCACATGTTACCCTGAACATGATGTGCACACACATAATTCAATAATACACAGCACAGCCATTTACGTACTGGACTCCACCTGTTAACTCACACACAGTGTTCTCAACATTATGCATACAGGTGGTTATTTGCATACCTCATTTACAGATCAACTAGCAAAACCTGGCAAACTAATGTAATGGGCGGTAAGTAATTTCTCTGAGGACTGAGGAGTTAGTTTAGCCAATTCAACTCCATTACACATTACACACCATTTCACACAGGCTACTCAAAGTCAAGGAAAAGAAAGCGTCTACAAACAGGATAGCTCACATTACCAGTACATTTATTTACACTACATCTGCGTTCTTTCAAGCTCTGTTTTCTAAGATGTGAATATAGATTTTTTTTTTTTTAAAGATTATTTTTTTGGGGCCTTTTGCCTTTATTGACAGGACAGCTGAAGATATGACAGGAAAGGGGGCAGAGAGAGAGGGGATGACACGCAGCAAATGGGCCGCAGGCGGGATTCGAACCAGCAGCCGCTGCAGAGGACTAACAGCCTCAGTACATGGGGCACTTGCTCTACTGACTGAGCTATAGGGGCACCCTGTGAATATAGATTTAAAATCAACTAACCTTTGTTTGTCGCATCAGGTCAGCCAGCACCTGCCCTGTGAGCCCCCTCTTTGCCTTGAAGATTTCCATGAGCCTGGGACTGTGACGGTCAAGGGCCTCGTAGAACTCCTGTCTCAGACTCTTACCAACCACCCTGCTGAACTCCAGACACACCTGAAACATGTAAAAATAAAACATGTTAATGTCCACATTTGTTGGCTAAAGCAACAATCAACAGTCTGCACAGAAATGACAATCCTTCAGGATGTTGTTTTTTACTTTTTTTTTGTTTTGTTTGTCTCTTTGCTTGCGTTTTGTTTAGCTATGTTTTTGTTTTTGTTATGATTGCTTACGGTCTGGAGATTACATGTGATTCTGTGTGCATGTGTATAATTGAAAATTGAATTAAAAAAAAGAAAAAAGAAATGACAACAATAATAATTTGTGGCCACGAGTTAATTTTTTTTAAAATCCAATGTCACCACAGTGGTTCCACAGAATAGAGAGAATATAATAATATAGAATATGAAACAAATCTATAGACCTACCTGTTGTTCAGTCAAGAGAGCCGGCCAACGATGACATATCTGGTTGATGGCAGGCTGGTCCTTCACAACTTCACTCCTTCGAAGAGCAAATGTCAGATCCATTTTCTGCTTGATGAGGGCTCCATTTGGGGTTTTCTTTTTCATTTCGTCCACCAAGAGCTGTCGAGCATCTTCAAGGCTGGAGTCATCCTGTCCATCTGGATAATCTGGTAAGTAATTAACTTCTCCTCTCCTTGGCTTCTTGATGCTCTTGTTAGGTGGGTCTCCACAAAGAGAGTGCTTTCCATGTTTACCGCCGTTCACGGTGACATCACGGTGACCCAGCTGACGCATTTTTGTTCGGTAATTGCCCATCTTGAATTTCAAGCTGTTTTTCCACCCGCTCCAGCCGGATACTGATCCCTGTTCTTTGAGACATGGGTGTGCTCGCACCAGTGCTGAGGCAACAGCTTCAAATTCTGCATTTGTTGGATATGCTTTCAAGGCATATATGGTCTCGGCCAGCCTCTCAAGGATGTCGTGTTTGAGCTCCTTTGATGGAATGAGGTGTGTTCCATCCCTGAGATGGAGCAGGTTTGCTTGACGCGGCCTATATTCCACATCCACAGAGAATTTTGGTATATACATATCAAATACCTCTGGCCACTGGCGTTGTCTTTCCTGAGAGGAGTCGGAGAGGATGTCCGTGTCTACCTCGCTTGGTGTATCGGTCAGTTCTTCACTTGATGTTAACCCTGGTTTGGGCACCTCGCTAGAGAAAGCACTGGAATGATTTTAAGGGTGGGTCGCTCAGGCAGCTCTGAAATCTCTGTTAGGTTGCACAATTCGTTGTCAAAGTTGGGATCTTTAAACTGTAAGCTGAAGTTATAGTTTATTTGAAGAACATCTTTAAGGGAGTCAATCAAAGGTCAACTGTATCAGGCTTTGTCATCAGTTCCACCTTCCTTATGTCTGCTTCAGTGAAGATGACTCTCATAAGCAGTCTCTGTTGCACCGCCATCTGGGGAGAAAGAGAGAGAGATTGTTCAGCACAGAATATAGCGTTTGAGAGTCACCATTAGTTTCCCACTTATTCTGTATGCTGAAAGGGGGAAAACATCGTTAAGCTCTGACAGCAGGACCACACACAGGGCGGGGTTACATTAGAGTAGCAAACTTCATATGATCTAAGGTGTTCATGGTACCATGCACTCATTACTCTGCACACAAACATGATTTCTGTATGAACTGCAACAATGTGTGTGATCTGCCTAAACTCAGGGAGACTTGAGCAGGATCTAGCAGAGACTACCATATCTGCCTTGTATGTAACTCCATCTAGACAGACAGATGATGCTACAAGAACTGCTGCTGGCTTGTGGATTTTCTGACCGAGTACCCTCTGGATGTTCTCAGGGAAAGCGGTTACAGAGACCATAGTGACCTTCTCCATCTCGACTGAAGGTTTGAAAAATGAACTCGAGTCCAAATGATAGCTGACTGCTTTTTGGTGTTTCACAGCAAGTGTAAGGGCTACATTCCTGTAGTTCTGAGCGTCACGGATAACCTTTTTGAAAAATTTGTGCTTTCCCTCAAAGCGCATAGTCCACACATCACACAGTGGACCAAAGGCTTTAATAAGTTGAGGGTAATGTTCAATATAATGGTGTTTTGGTCTTAATCTAAACTGTGGGAATGCTGACTGCAGTAGTTCTCTGTGTTCAGCTAACTTGCACTCCAGGAAGTAGAGTGTCTCTTCAGTAAACCTGGGGGCAACTACTAACTCCACAATGTCTTTCACAAGCATGAGAACTTCCCATGCCTTTTCCCCAGGAGGAATGTACTGACCAACAAGAAATGGTAGGAGCCTAATTAGGCACCAGTTCTCGTGCGCATTTCCCCCGATTGTGCCTTTTGTGGAGAAGCCTTTTGCAATAGGCTGTGGCTGATCAGTTTTGTCAGTAAAGGTGTATGTAAATGACCTGATTGCCTGATTCAGTGTTTCTAGATTAAAATATCCCTTGGAAATCAGATCTGAAAGGCACAAAGACAACTCTACTGGGACTATGCCCTCCAGAAGGTCGTGCATGAGGTCAGGGGGGTAACCTTTAACAACATGAAAGTGTTCCAGTTTCGCAGTCAAAGGGCACTCTTTTTTCACACCATATGTTCTACCCAGTTCTGGATCTTCCATCACTTCCTGCACTTGTCTGTCATGCGTGTCTTTGTCTCTGAGCTCAAAGGCACCAGAGCGCACCTCTTGTTCTTGAATGTCACTTCTACTTGCCATGCAGACTCTGCAGAACTTATCAACAGAGAAGCTCTCGTAGAATCCTGCTAGTGCATGAGCACCTAGGTTGTCAGCAGCTATGTACAAAACAGTTCCTTTCACACTTGCACCTAAGGACTCTATGTAAACACCATCTTTTTCTAGTGACATCAGATCATGTATAAGTGGTTCCAGCACTTTAGCATGACCACATTCTTTTACAGTGGTTGTGTTGCATATTAGAGCAAGCTGGATAGAGTTGAGTGATGCTCTATATTTTGCTGGCATATTGGCAATTACCCAGTACACCGCGCACATCTTATGCTTCTTCTTGGATGTTCCTAATGGATTGGCGATCTCAAAGTCATCGATGTACAGCCCAATGGCAATTGTGAACTCATCACTAGTAAGAAGGCCATTTTCTCTGAAGTATATACCATCTACATGAGTTCTGTATTCATTTGGAACATGTATTTCTTCAGACATTGCTTTATCTAACACATCTGCCTTGCTCAGCAACTTCTGCAGCATTTGCTGTATGGGAACATATACAACCAATTTCTTATCTCTATCAACTACATACTCTACAGGCATTACCAGTGGAAATTCTTTAGACACATACGATGCTCTCCTTTTCGTGGTTGCTAAGGAACCATCTTTGCCACAAAATGTTGTCATTATGTTGGTCTCTGAAACAGCACTGCTCACCTGTTTCACAATGGACTCATCTATCTCAGAATCATACTCCTGAAGAATCATCTTCACCTTATGCTGCAGAAGTGGCTCTGACAAATAATGTATATCACAAAGCTGTTTGATAACTTCCTGTACAGATCGCTCAGGTATGTGGAGGATAGTCTGCATCTTTAAAAAAAGGGCAGCCAAGTTGTGCTCTAACTGCTTTTCTAAATCATGAAGATCTATGTCACAAACTTTTTCACTAACATCATCTATCTCCCCCATGTCTTCAATTGGCATTTGCTCATCTGCAACATCACTGTCTTTGTTTTCATCACTCACGTCAACATTAACTATTTCTTTCTTGAACATCTTCCAGTCGTCTTCTCTATGTGCTTTACTTTTATGTGCATTGAAAGTTGAATACACACTGCTCTCAAATCTACAGCCTGCATAAGGACACTGAACCTCCTGGTTAACTTTCAAGTGTCTGCTTCGGAGGTGAGTGAAAAATTCAGTTTCAGAGCAGGGCTCGGTGAATTCACACAACTGACAGCAGAATCTGACCGCTTCATTTTCTCCTGGTTGTTCCTCATGAGTTTTAGAGTGAACACGAGACATGTGTGCTTTAAGGCTGTTTAAGGACTTGAATGTGCACAAACAGTCCTGGTGCAAACACGGAAATGGTACTGTCCTTGTGTAACTTCCATGTTTTAACCGGTAGTGTTTAAATAACTGGGCCCTTTTCTCACTAACAAAACCACAATATTTACACTTCCACTCCATCTTCAGCTAGCTAAAGTTAGATGAACCAAGGAAAAATGACAGTTAGCTAACAGGATAAAGCTGCTTGAAGAGGCATGACAGCCAAGAGTGGGACTAATAGCCAACTAACAAAAAATAAATCAAACTAAATCAAGAAATTAAAGCTAATTAGCTCAAATCAGCTAAATAATCATGTGAGCGAGTGTGCACCAACGTACCAGGTTGTTTGTAACGTTAAGTTAGATCTGTGAGCTGCTTCACCGTCCCCGCTCAACTTCAGCTGTCTGGAAGCAACAGAGAAAGAAGTGTCATAGTCAAGCGGACATACCAGCTCGGTGTCAAGTTCAAAGCACGGCAACGTGAAGACTTCCAGCTGAGTGTACGCGGAGTCCGGTCATAAAACTTGAGCTTTGCGCAGTGGATGTCCGCTTCGAGTCCGCTCGTTTTTTTCAACCAAAAGCGGACGGTCGCCAGACACGTCCAGACACGTCGGACCAAAGCGCAATTGTTATGACCGGGCAGACACCACGTACTCACACTGTGTCACACAATATAGACTCCCATAGCAATTCAGCTGCGCCAACTTACCGGAACGTTCGCTGATCCGTGGTGGAGCTAACTGGTTCTGGTGTCTGGCTCAGCTCAGCTTGCATTAGCTGTCTGGGAGCAACATACAAGTTACCTGGTTAGCTACCTTGCTAATAACAAACTAAGCTAACGCTAGCAGTCGGGACTGCAACGGCATGCAACCAGTAACGTTACCAGGTTCAAACTTACCGTTTTGTGGCTGAACTCAGGTCATTCACCAGTGGCTTCAAACGTGGGTCCAACAACTTGCGTGGTAGAACTTCACTTGTTGAAAATTTCAATACAGCTGAATTCTGTGTCTTTGTTCTGTCCCGTGTCTTTTCTGTCTCAAAAAGTTCAGAGCTCACCAATGCCCCCACTCTGTCCAAACTGGTATAAACTAGATTTTTGGCGGGTGGTGACGTCAACACATTGCTATCATGCAAAATTTGATGATTGATGATACTGAGTTGTCTGAGCTCAGTCACATGATTACAATAAAATAGGCTATTAAAAAGTACAGTTTACTCAGACTTCATAATTAATGTAAAGAAAAGACACATGTTTAAGTAATACAAATTCAGTTTGTTTGAGTAGAAACTATTGATTGGACTTAAAAGCACAATTACTATAAGAATGGACTTGAAAAAGTTCACCTTAATCAGAATTAACAAGTAATGTCAATAAATTAGACACATTTAAGTAATATGAACTCAATCTCTTTGAGTTGAATCAAAATCTGGGTTTACAGTGCGGGCTAGACTTTCTAAAACTTAAAAACAGAGCCAAGAGAATATGCAAGTGTCTAGTTTTCTCTCACACCACTTAAATTACAATATGCTCAAAAGTTATTATGGGATTTTTGCCTAATGAGACTAAAATGAAACTGTCAACCCCAGCTTTATTAAAATCAAAAGGATGTTCTAATCTCTTTTTGGGAAATTTGTAAACTGCGTATATTTAAGTTTTACCCGGGTTAGTTTTTTTTGGAACCTTAAGCATACCTATTGTTTGCAGATAATCTTTTGACCATATATTTAATTTGCTGACTGCTGTTAGGAGGATCCATGACCATACAGCAGCATGGTTCTCATAGAGAAAACAGTGTCTTGAATTGACAAGATACAGTTGAAGAAAAGCAGTGTCCTGTCCATTCAGCTGGGGAATGGACAGCTTATCCATGAGTGTGACACGAGTGTAAAAGAAATCTTAAGATCAACTGCTGGTAAGGTGCAAAGTCTGCAGTAATGCTAGTTCTGTATCGGCCTGTGCAGGTAAATAAAGAGCTGATCCACAGAGCACTCAATATATATCCTCCATGTTAGGTCTCCCTGTCAAACCTCACTTACGGCGACTCGTGACTGACAGAATAAGAACAAAGATTCAAGCTGTCAGAGTCATGGTTCTCTGCAGGATGTTAAGAAATCAAACAGGACCTGTTGAGCTGCTCCTTGACACTGAATAAAGCCAGTTGAATCTGGCAAGGATGCTGCTCTGGCATCTCCCTTTGAACATAAATCAGGTGAGGCTGTCTGGAAGGAGAGGAAAGACCCAACAGAACACTAAAAGGATTACATCTCTCAGGCGGTTTGAAGTGAAGTGTTACTCCCCAGGAGCAGCTGGATAAAGCCACCCGTAAAAAGTGACAATTGGCTTGTTTTGCTTGCCCTTCATTCCAGCACAACCCTTACCTGGATAAGTCGCAAAAAAAAATCATGGTAGGAAAGTAAAAAAAACTATTGCCAATGTGATGGTTAACAGACCAAACATGTGTCCATGTCTACTTGTCCACAACAAGGTACTGCTGCAGGAGTGTCCAACAATTTTACTAGAGTTAGCCTCTCTAAATCATCACACTTTCACACAAACTACCATTAGGAGACAGAAAAACTGCATACACACAGTATTGACCAGATAAAGGGGTGGTGAAAGGTTGCATATTTAAAAGGTTAACTGAAGCCTTATCCTGTGTACAGCCTTTCAGCCCATTGTGGGGGAGCACAGGAAGATTTTGATAGGCAGTATATACATATATACAGTACAGGCCAAAAGTTTGGACACACCTTCTCATTCAATGCGTTTTCTTTATTTTCATGACTATTTACATTGTAGATTCTCACTGAAGGCATCAAAACTATGATTGAACACATGTGGAGTTATGTACTTAACAAAAAAAGGTGAAATAACTGAAAACATGTTTTATATTCTAGTTTCTTCAAAATAGCCACCCTTTGCTCTGATTACGGCTTTGCACACTCTTGGCATTCTCTCGATGAGCTTCAAGAGGTAGTCACCTGAAATGGTTTCCACTTCACAGGTGTGCCTTATCAGGGTTAATTAGTGGAATTTCTTGCTTTATCAGTGGGGTTGGGACCATCAGTTGTGTTGTGCAGAAGTCAGGTTAATATGCAGCCGACAGCCCTATTGGACAACTGTTAAAATTCATATTATGGCAAGAACCAATCAGCTAACTAAAGAAAAACTAGTGGCCATCATTACTTTAAGAAATGAAGGTCAGTCAGTCCGGAAAATTGCAAAAACTTTAAATGTGTCCCCAGGTGGAGTCGCAAAAACCATCAAGCGCTACAACGAAACTGGCACACATGAGGACCGACCCAGGAAAGGAAGACCAAGAGTCACCTCTGCTTCTGAGGATAAGTTCATCCGAGTCACCAGCCTCAGAAATCACAAGTTAACAGCAGCTCAGATCAGAGACCAGATGAATGCCACACAGAATTCTAGCAGCAGACCCATCTCTAGAACAACTGTTAAGAGGAGACTGCGCCAATCAGGCCTTCATAGTCAAATAGCTGCTAGGAAACCACTGCTAAGGAGAGGCAACAAGCAGAAGAGATTTGTTTGGGCCAAGAAACACAAGGAATGGACATTAGACCAGTGGAAATCTGTGCTTTGGTCTGATGAGTCCAAATTTGAGATCTTTGGTTCCAACCGCCGTGTCTTTGTGAGACGCAGAAAAGGTGAACGGATGGATTCCACATGCCTGGTTCCCACTGTGAAGCATGGAGGAGGAGGTGTGATGGTGTGGGGTGTTTTGCTGGTGACACTGTTGGGGATTTATTCAAAATTGAAGGCACACTGAACCAGCATGGCTACCACAGCATCCTGCAGCGACATGCCATCCCATCCGGTTTGCGTTTAGTTGGACGATCATTTATTTTTCAACAGGACAATGACCCCAAACACACCTCCAGGCTGTGTAAGGGCTATTTGACCAAGAAGGAGAGTGATGGAGTGCTGCGGCAGATGACCTGGCCTCCACAGTCACCGGACCTGAACCCAATCGAGATGGTTTGGGGTGAGCTGGACCGCAGAGTGAAGGCAAAGGGGCCAACAAGTGCTAAACACCTCTGGGAACTGCTACAAGACTGTTGGAAAACCATTTCAGGTGACTACCTCTTGAAGCTCATCGAGAGAATGCCAAGAGTGTGCAAAGCAGTAATCAGAGCAAAGGGTGGCTATTTTGAAGAAACTAGAATATAAAACATGTTTTCAGTTATTTCACCTTTTTTTGTTAAGTACATAACTCCACATGTGTTCAGTCATAGTTTTGATGCCTTCAGTGAGAATCTACAATGTAAATAGTCAAGAAAATAAAAATAAAGAAAACGCATTGAATGAGAAGGTGTGTCCAAACTTTTGGCCTGTACTGTACATACACCAAGTTTGGAGCCAATCTGATTAAATCTGTAGGACAAGTTCGTTAATTTACAAGCCCTGGAAATGGGCAAAAACGCACAAAAGTGGTACAAGTAAATTCAAAATGGCGGACTTCCTGTTGGGTTTGGAGCATCGCTCCAAGAGACTTTTTTGTACGTAATAGAGTGTTAGAGGTGCCTACCAAGTTTCATACATGCAGGTCAAAGCAGCTTTGGGGGCTGCTTAATTGAAATATTCTAGGGGGCGCTGTTGAGCCATCTTGGTGCATCAAAGCACAAAAATCACATCAGACAACAGGACTTGTGACCTGTGATGTGTATGCCATGTTTGGTGAGTTTTCAAGCATCCCTTGTCCCTTCAAAACAACATCGTGTTTGATGGCAAACAAGGCGGCGCCACGGTGACAGCGTTTCATGAAAACTAAAAAGCTTCATTTTTAAGCATCATCAAGGTCTAAGGACTTAGACCAGCAAGTTTGAGGTGGGTCTGACTAACCTATGTGTGAAGTTTTGGCAAGACATTCCCACGTGGAGTCAAGTTACAGCAACATTTATCATCACGGCGAAACATCAAAGTTCGCCGCCAGGCCGTGGCCACGCCCTTCAACGAAAACTCACAGTTTCCACAATAAAGCGTCATCAACATCTTATGACTTTTTTCACCAAGTTTGAGATGGATCTGGTCAAGTCTGTAGGAGATGTACATTAGAGTCTAAAACATGACATTTCCCATTGCCAGTCGGGGGCGCTATGTTTATCTCTAATTATTGACATGTAGTTGTGTTCAGGGTGAGACCGGCATCAAGCCTGTGAAGTTTGAGCAAGATTGGACCATGTATGCTGGAGTTATAAACTACTTCCTGTTTAGTGGCGAGACCCCTAACTTTGACACCATCCCACGGTCACACGCATTGACGAAAACTCAAGCTTTTGATAACTTTTCATCTTCAAGGCCTTGGGATGGGACAGACCAAGGTTTGACGTCGATGGGATGAAATTTCTAGGACTAGTTCGTTCATTTATGACCCCTGGAAATGGCCAAAAATGCATCAAAATTGCACAGTAAATTCAAAATGGCCGACTTCCTGTTGGGTTTAGAGCATGCCTCCAAGAGGCTTTTTTGTAGGTCCTGGGGTCCGTTTCACAAAGCAGGTTCAACAAACTCTGAGTCTAATCCTGAACTCTGAGTTGATCTACTCTGAGATAGGAAACTCTGAGTTTCCAGTCCCAGAACGGCTGATTTGAATCAGTTTAATCAACTCGGAGTAGTTTCACCTGGAGTTAAGCGCGTGCACCACAAGTATAAAAAGCCAGCATCAATGAAGCCCCGATTCGACGAGTCACCGTGGCAGTGGGGAAGAGGAGGGCTGCGTTTTTCACCCCACTAGAATTAGAAATCTTAATACGGTCATACGGCGAGTTTGCACACGTTTTCGAAAAGAAGTGCAACACCGCTGCAGCTGCAAAAGAGAGGGAGACGGCGTGGGAGAACATTGCTGCTTGGGTCAATGCATAAGTTTGAATGTAGTCCTTTGCAATCACAATATTACAGGGGAAAACTACTTGAATGATAGCCTATTAATTTATTTCATTTAGGTGCAATCCTGCGGGGGAGAAGCGCACTTGGCAGCAGTTTAGAATGAAATATAAAAACACTGTTCAAACAGGTAAGACCTCTGCATAATCTCATGGGGGTACCTCATTTTGATCATGTTTTACATTGTAAAGTAAATATTAAGTGGCTGTTTGACTGTGCAGTTGTTTTATCCCCAACATAATGCTGTTTTCACACGCATAACTCTTCTCATCTATATTATGTTCTGTTAAATAATTAAGCCTATTTAAACTAACACAGACTTCTACTCAGCCAACAGAAAGAAGGCAGATGCCCGTAAAACGAGCACACTTTTCTGACCACCCTGCATACAGTTGCCTTACTCAAGTGCTCAGCATCTCCGACATTGTACAAGAAACTTCCATTTGCAAAGAAATGCAGCGCAACGCACAATATCTGCTGGGATGTGAGAGCATGACTACGATTGGTAATGTTGCAAATGTAAGCACGGATTAGGTTGTGTATGTAGATGATGGACAGTGACGTGAAACGGTACAGCTCAAAAAGATAATTGTGTGGAAATGCTAGAACATCTATGCGCGGTCTGATAACCATCTCCCGACGAATATTTAATTCTCTGCGCAGTAATGCTGCACCTTCATCCACAGGATCGTTATCAAAAGGACATGCCATGTTAGTGAAAAAAGTTGCCACCTACTGTGCCTAATGGACTTCTAATATACTGACTCTGATTTCTTTCATGATTTTTTAAATGACAGACGGCAGAACTACGCTACGCCAAAACTCGCCTGCTGACTGAATGAATGAGGAAATCAAATGGACTGTGTGGCTCTGAAAGAGGGCGGAGACAGAGAGAAACTCGAGGTTCCTCGGTTCATTGAGAAAACCTGGTCCCGACCAGGTTAGGTTCATAGAGTCTGTTACTACTGTAACTGACCGAGAGCTTAAGTTACCTCTCTCTCTGAAACAGGCTAGAGTTACCCCTCTTTCTATGGTTTGAGTTACCTCCATTTTTGAAACGGAAAACTCAGAGTTTCCCTCATTTCAGGGTGAACAGACTCTGAGTTTTCACTAAACCTGCTTTGTGAAACGGACCCCAGGAGTGCAAGGCCATAGCCAGGATTTTTCAAATACCGAGGTCAATCCCAACTCAACCCCCAAAACACAAATCCTCCTATATGGCCCACCTGGCCCTCAGAAGAAAGACATAAGTAAAAACGAAGACAAAAACAGATCAGTGTTGGTAATGACACTTTTATTTTCAGGAATAACTGACATAACTGTTGAACTCGGTGTGTGTGTGTGTGTGTGTGTGTGTGTGTGTGTGTGTGTGTGTGTGTGTGTGTGCGTGTAGATGTGAGTCAAAATCAAGACAGCATGGCAGCTTGTGTTTGTGAATGTAGTAGAATGTAGTAGTAGAATGTTTAGAGTAGAAAATGAAAATTATGTTTGGATAAAGAAAATAAAACAACAATAAACTAGTGTTTCTGTACAAAGCATGAGGGTGAGTGTTTCTCTACATTGAGCCTGAGCAGTGGGCTCAACTGCTTGATAATTATGGGATTCCAGTCCCCTGAGAGAGAGAGAGAGAGAGAGAGAGAGAGAGAGAGAGAGAGAGAGAGAGCTTTCTTTTAATTCCAGAGCTGGGGATCCTGTTCTTTTTTTTCTCCTGGATTCTCGCCACTAACTGTAAGGATATAAAGAATACACTAATATTAAATATACATAAACAATAGACATAAACATGTAATCATTATCAATTCAGTTAGTCCTTAGTGCAGTGAATGTATGGTATAATAAATACAGTAATACCTTTTAGCTTACAAGAGGTCTTACCTTTTATCAAAACAAGTGGCTATTCTTCTGTGGCCAGAAGCATCCCACCTCTGGAGGACTTTCATGGGATCTACTGCCATGGTTCTGTGGACATGCATGAGAGCAAGACCAGACAACCTCTCATCCCCCATGCTAGATCGAAGCCAGTTTTTGAGTCGGCGTAGAGCTGAGAAAGACCTTTCATAAGAGCAAGTGGTGACTGGCAATGTGAGATAGATACAGAGGATGCACTGAATGTTGGGATAAAAGCCCATGTCAATGTTCTGCAATGTTTTCTTTGCTGTTTCAGGGAGATGCCCAGTGTACTTCTTGAAATGATGCTTCCATCTGTGTATTTCCTGCTCAGCAGCATCAGGTTGAGGCAGGTCCTCTTTGTACCATGAAAGGAGAAGATTCTCTTTTTCGTCAGTCAGCTGTGGCAGGGCTTTTGGCACCAGGAGGGCTGCAACCAGCGCTGGTTCATTGGATTCAGCAAATCGGGTCCTCAGTTCTTTAGTCACATGGTCGAGGAAGGGAAGAAATAAATTCAGTCGAAAATGCTCTGCAACTGAATCTGAAGGTGCATTGCCTCTGTGTTGTTGTTTTGTTGTTATTCTCTTCTTAACAGGGGCAACATCAATGATGCTGGCCATCTGCACTGCTTGTTGATAGATGGAGCTGAATCTCTCCTCACTGCGCAGGCTCTCAATGACTTCAGCCACTTCTCTTCCCTCTTTGTAGGCACTTAATATGTCCACATTTGGAGACTGCAGCCTTGTTGTCAGTGGCAGTATGTATCCAAGAACTTTGTGGATTATTACTGCAGTAACAATCGTATCGAATGATTCAATACTGTTCCGCAGCCTGCTGGCCTTTTCAGAATTAAGGCATGTTCCCTCACTTTCAATTTGTTACAGGGCAGTGTAAATGGGATGGAGCTTGGAGAGGAAGGCACCCACTGTCTTAATTCTGGACCCCCATCTGGTATCTGACATTAATGGGATTCCTCCTCTGGTTCCCTCACCTTGGTCTTGCATAACAAGGTCTTGCAGCATGTTTTTCTTCATAGCCGATGCTGAGAAGAAAACAGCTATTTTCTCAATCGTTGTCGTGGTGTTTCTCACGATGGGTACATCACTGCATCCATGGACCACCACAAGATTCAAAGTATGGCAGTGAGTGAAAAGGGCACGTGGTTGAAGCTCCCTTATCTTCTGCTGAACACCACCCAACTTACCACTCATGGTGCTAGCACCATCGTACCCTTGGCCCTGCAGAAAAGCAATAGGAAGCTCCCACCTCTCTAATTGTCATAGGATGGCATGAGTGGTGGATGCAGCATCCTGCTTGTCAAGTGTACAAAAATCCAGAAAATCCTCTTGTACCTCAAAAACTGATACATAACGGATGCAAATGGATAACTGCTCTTTTCCACCTACATCTGCTGTTTCATCTGCCAAAACTGAGAAGTATTTTGATTGCTTGATTTCCTGAATAATCGTTTCTTGGATCTCTGCCCCACAGCATGCAATCAATTCATTTTGAATTGATGGTGACATATATGTAGCATTCCGAGGTGCGGTCTCAAGGTTTAGTTTAAGTGTGTCATCAAACTCGGATTTCCAGTTAACAAAGTGTTGGAAGTTGCCATCTTCTTCAAGGGTCTCTCCATTCCAATTGCCACGGAATGCAATACCTCTCTTTCCCAGATTCAGTGTTATGTCAAGGACTGAAAGCAAAATGTTACGGTTGGTCTGAACTTTATCTGAATATGTTTTACTAATTATGGAATGTGTGTCTTTCCTTTGTCCTTTACATACACTAAGGAAGGTTTCTGCCAGATCAGAAGCTGCCATATGCCCTGGAGTGTTTCCGTGATTGTGGATGACCCCCCGTTTCCCACCCACAGCATTTTTCCAGTCCCTAAATCCCTCTCTCTGGAAGGTGGCATTTGACCCTTTTTGTTTGCCAAACAAAATGCACACACAGCAATATGCTGCGTCTTCAGATGGAGAGTATTGCAACCAGGGGTATTTTTTTTTCCCACTCCACATTGTATCTTAGGAGCCTTTTCCCAAATTGCCTTTGGGGATATTTATATTGGCTAAGGTTCCATTTAGTCTGGAGAATGCTCTGGCTATCCTCATCAGAGTAGTGACTCTGGCCTTTGTAAATTGCTGGGTCATGGGCTGATGATAAGCATGCACCAGGTCCTCCTTCTGACTGGGCATCCTGACTCTGACTGGTGATTTCTCCTGTTCTCTCTCTCTCTTCTCCTGACTGGGCATCCTGACTCTGACTGGTGACTTCTTCTGTTCTCTCTCCCTCTTCTCCTCCTCCCCCTTCAATTTCCTCATCTTTCTCTCCTGTCTCCTCCTCTGTTGAATTATTTAAAACAAGTGTAAGCAACTGAGCCATACCATAATAACATGTTAGGACTATTAAAATAAAGTCCAGCACAATCCAGCACAATAAAAATAATAAATTAGACTAAGTTGGCTGCAATTGTATTTACATTACGAAAAATGAAAGCAAGTAATGAACATACTGACTTTTCAACTTCCAGGGAAAACTCTTGGGTAGGTCTAAACTGGGTTTGAGGGATATGGTTGACTTTTGCCCACAAATAACAATATAGCAACCAGGGTTATTATAGTGAACTAAAAATAAAACTAGCGGTGAAAAAATAATTTAGTAAATTGAAATAGAAATAAAAATGACAATTTTTCCAAAAAGGAGAACTAAATAAAAACTAAAATCAACAATGCAAAACTAACTAAAACTAAACTGAAATGCAGATAAAATCAGCTTAGTTGTAGTTGTCTTAGAGATGCTAAAGCTGCAGGAAGAAAAGGCCACAGCTCAATGTGGGATGACTTGGAGTACAACCCACAGGTAGATAAGAGTGATGAGGACTGATGAGAACATTATGGGATGCAACTAAAAGGGAAAAATCCCACAAATGTGGAAGTTCATCTTCAGAGGTCTCACAGAGGCTTTTTCCTAAAACCTGAAAAACTAAAACTAAGACTAAAGGCTATAAGACGAAATAAAAACTGCTTCATCACTTGTTGAACTAACTAAAACTAAACTGAAATTAAAAAAGCAAACTGCAGAACTAAATAAAAATAAAAACTAATGAAATTTTTTAAAACTATAATAACCTTGATAGCAACATAATAATGAAACAACTGTCTTGTTTCATGACAGTTTCTGTGATGTGATTCTGTTGTTGCTATGTTTATATTACACCACTAGATGCCACCGTAAGTTTTCTAGACTCAGAGTGAAGAAAAGGCGTCTGGGCAATGCTATGTGTCGTATGCTAGTTCACATTTACAAATGTAGCCAGCAATGTTTAAATAACCTTTAAAGTTATATAGAGTGAGTCTGTGAATAGTTGTGGACAGTTTCCTTGTTTCAAAGAGCAGTAATCCACCACTAGCTGCTTCTCCTTTCATTAATTCTGTTACGTTTTCAGTGCTGGTTAGCAAGCCAGCCTAGCCTAGCGTGTCTAGCCTATTGCACCTGTTGTACCTTTTGACACGTTTCCCTCATTCTCATATTATATCCTCATTATTCATAGTATTCTCACCTTCTTTTCCTGCCTTTCTGTTGGCTTTCCTGCTGCTCCAAATGATAATGTAGATTGTTTAAACCTTTTACCAGAGATGAACATTAAATCTGACAAGTCTTTGCTCCGACACATTTTGTGCCACTGACACTGGGCTGCTGGGCACATTCAGTCTATGGTGCGTGTGGGTGTGCCTATGTGTGGGTGGGGGGCATTGGCTCCCTTGGCTTTACGTTCCTGCACTGCTCTATCGGTTGCTTATCACCAGGTCCATTGGAGCTATCCCCATTTCTATTAGCCTATTCCCACCCACAAACCAATGAAATATAGAAATGTTAAGTAGGGATATGTTTGGGTCTTACTTTTAGTGTATAGGCCTAGATAGTAAATTTGTTTAATTGTTGACAGATGTTAATTAGTAGTTAGATATTTTGTAGGATATTGATGTTTTTATGTCTGTGTCGTATTTAGGCTACCAGACCCTGTTCACCCCGGCCTGTGATTGGTTAAGTGAGGTAGTTGTGATTGTTTGGTCATTGTCATGGTGATGAAGCCAGCGAGTTAAGAGAGTAAACACTGAGAAGTCTGTCTCCGTTTCTCAGTTTGGTTGTCCTGACTGAGCCTCAGAGATAGTCAGACAGAGTCAGGCTTTGTCATGTGACACCACGTTAATGTAGCAACAAATGATAATGCAATCCGCTTTATTTGTTTTCCTTGCGTTGTGAAAAAAAAGTCATCTCTTAAAAATTGGAAAGTGAAACCATAAAAAAAAAATACTGAGGACATGACCTCGGTGTCCTCAATGGTAGCTACAGCCTTGCAGGAGTGTTAGATAAGCCTACCAAGTTTCATACACGTAGGTTAAACTAGCTTCAGGGGCTGTTTCCTCAAAGTGTTGTAGGGGGCGCTACTGAGCCATTTTTTTGCAACCCACGCATGAGACCCTTAAAATACCATATTTTGGGTATGTTAAGCCTCCCAAAAAGGCAATTCATTTGGAGGAATAATAATAATAATAATAATAATGATTAAAGCTGCAAGCAGCTGTCACCGGGCGCTCTCTCTCCCGCACCACCGCGGGGGGCCAGCAGCACGCATCACTGAAGTGGTTATGTGCAAACTCAGAGTAACTTAACCCTGACGTGGTGTGATGTTTCATCTTCATACTCCAAGAAAACCCCTATGGGGAGGGGTTTTGAAAATTTCAAGGGGGTGCTATGGAGGCATTTTGTCCCCCCCCATGGGCGACGGCCCTATCAGATGTAAGAGCTCGTCATTCTTGACCTGTGTATCAATTTCATGAGGATATGAGGTTGCTGAAGCCATCAAAAAGCCAACTGATTTGGTGGTGAAGGCGGCGTCTTAGCCGCCACACCCCTTGACATAGAGAAAAGCTTTTAATAACTTTTGATCAGCATGGTCTCAGGGGCTGAGGCTGCCGAGCAACCAGGGGCTGCGGGGAGATCCAGAGCAGGCATGGATTGGTGGTGTAAATGTGGGGCTTACTGGCAACTTTATTAGGTACACCTGTGCAATCTAATACAAGTCAATACAACAGCTCTGCCACACACTGTACATTTACAAAGCTTTTGCATTTTCAGCTTTTGTCAGAAAGGTGATTATTCTACTTTATTATTGAGGTCGTAGTGGGTGGTGTTGGTTTACTGGACTGCAAGATGGTTACGGTAAAAATATCAGTGCCAGAGGCGGTCCTGGCTAGTTTTACACGCTAGGCGAACCATCCCTCGGTGCCCCCCCAACCCCAACTCCCCAACCCCCCACCTCTCCCCACCCCCGACGGTACGATGCCAGTGAAAGTATCACAGTTCTGAGTAGTATCAAGAAACCATGGTAAGAATGAGGCAGATGTGCCTTTTGTCATTTATAAAAAGATAAATCACTTTTCTATAATACATCAATGATATTTCAATGGAATAAATTACTTATTAACTTATTCATACTTCAAAAACAGCATCAATAAGTGATTAACCTGATGGGCCCTAGGCGTTTTTGGGGTATTTTTACTGCCTTTACTTTTAAGCTCATATTACAGTCATTATAAAAGCTACATACACATGCCATATCTTGTTGTTTTCAGGACAATGTGGGCTATCCAGACTTGCCATCATTTCATGTCCTTTTATGTGCCTGTATTTTACATAAATTTTTATATCAATGAAAAAAACAAATCTGTGTTACTAAATTTTTAGATTTTTACATGTATCTCAGCATAGCAAGTTGGAAAATGACATATTCTGCCATATATGAAGAGGGGAGACTCTCTGGAATCTGGCAATATAAGAACCATGATGGTGGGACATTCTGTCACTTCACAGCTCTCCAAAACATGTGGTTTGTGCTAGGCAGACATGATTGCCAGTATTTTTTCATTATTGCAAGAAATTCCATTGACTCATTCACAAGTCAAAAATGTGTTTTATCTGAAAGAAACATGCAATATGTACATCTAAGATCATAGAAAAATAGTAAACCAAGTGCAATGATGTCTTCCAAGATAATATTTGCCACTTTGTTTGCAGTTAAAAAAAAAAAGGGCATTGGGGGCAGCACGTGTCCCTCTCAATGTATATGGTGACTACGGCCCTGTCATGCATGCAAAATAAGGCTACTGTTGTCTGGGTGCGCAAAGGTGAAGTGGCTGGTTTTGGAGTGTCAACTGGACAATATGGAGATATTTGCATCTTGAAAGCTGAACTACAAGTGTGGATAGACAGGGAGAAACACACACAAGCCTAAGACGTAGTAAGATGCGATATTCCTCACTATATGAAGTGACTGATAACAAGATCTGTATAATGGATTGTAAAGAAATTCGTCAGGTTTTTATTTTGTAGACAATTAATCTGCATTTATAGCGTGATGGGACAGTACAATGATGTGTGTGGTATCACTGGAAAGCTCTGCTGTCATGTGATATGCGTGGCATTTCTGTGCAAGCCTGCATTTGCGAGTAATCCATCCAAGAGTAATGTGTGTGCAAAGCTGTATGAAAACTTTGTTATACATCATTTTAGTGTAACTTTATCTTTTTTTTTTCGCTGTGAAAACACTGGACTACCGACAAGTGCTTGGCCTTGTCGGAAAGCTACAATTCCGCTGTTTCATGTGATATGTGTGGTTTCAGTCCCTAGGAGGAGTTCGTTTAAATTTAAGTTGTGGAAATGGCTGTAACGAAAAAATTCAAAACAAAATGGCCGACTTCCTGTTGGGATTTTACCATGACGTTAAGAGACTTTTTTGTGCATCTGGGTATGATACATGTGTGTACCAAAGTTCGTTTGCCTACGACAAACTAACCCCAATGGGAAGGGATTTTTGAAAATTTGTAGGGGGCGCTATTTCAGCATTTCGCCTCGACCATGTACAACCGCCCAAAAATATCAACTTTCAGATGTGGCCGGACGAATTTGGAAAGTTTGAAGCATTTTGAAATTTGGGTAAGGAGCGAAATTGGGACACAAAGTCGGGTAAAGAATAATAATAATAATAAACAGCGCGATTTCAATAGGGTCCTCTGCGGACGACTTTGTCAGCGCTCGGGCCCTAATTAAAGCTGCAAGCAGCGATGAACAGGCCCTCGCAGTCCACGCGCGTCGGGGCATGCTGACATCGGGGGGCGTGCACCTAGAAGTCTTGTCAGGCATAATAAATAAAAAAATAAACATTATCTCTTACTTACATTTCCAGTATACAGGTAGGCACCCAACCCACATATGTATTTTTCCAAAAAGTAGAAGCTGAATACATGCCCAATGGTTCAAGGTCTTCTGACTCTTTAAAAGTTGACATGGTGTCTCTAGCTCAAAGTATGAGGGACAAGAAGAGGTTGAAAGTCGATGAGTTTTGAAGAGGATTTGAAGATTTTCCAATTTACTTCCATTCACACTAATTAGACTGCCACCAGAGAGCCACCTATTGGCTGATTTGCACCGCATTTTGCACAAACCCTCATCGGGCCATGGAACACAATCAGCAAAAGTATTGTGGTAATCGGACTGTATTTGGTCAAGATATGAAAGACTGTTTTGAACACAATGTGCAGGAATTTGTTGTTTTATATTTTGGCCGTTTTTTGGACGATCAAAATTCTTTTAATAACTTTTTGTCAGGAGGGTTAACAGATGCTACATGCAAAGTTTGGTGCAAATCGGTCAAATCGCCTAGGAGGAGTTCGAAAAAGTACGTTTTTCATTTGTCGTGATTTAGCGAATGGAAAGTTACCGCGAAAGTGGGCGTGGCTTACACCACACAATTCAGCTGAATTCAGAGAACACCTAAATAATAATAATAAATAATAATAAATTTAACAATATGCGACATGTTATGTGGGAGTTATTAGCCAAAAACACTTTTGCATTGAAAATAGCGCCACCTGCTGGTCATTTTTGGTGTGTGAGTTACAGGGCCAGTCTATACCACCCTTATCAGTTTGATTTCCATGAGTGTTACGGTGTTGGCACCAAATATTAAATTAGACAGCCACCAGAGCGCCACCTAGTGGTTTCATGTTAATCTGCCCAACCGATGTTGAGATATAAAATACCTCAATTTAAAGAGCACCACCTTGGGGTCATCACCCAAAATTTTGCACAGAGCCTCAGGGGCTCATGGGGAAGTAGTAAACTGAGTTTCATGTCATTCGGACACACCAGTGTGGAGATATGCAACACTTCCTGTTTTGTACCAAATCTGTAGGAAGCTGCTGTTTAATAACGTCAGTATTCTTTGAAATATCTAAATTCTTTTAATAACTTTTTGTTAGAAGAGTCCACAGATGCTGTGTGCAAAGTTGCAAATCAGTAAAATTGCCTAGCAGGAGTTCGAAAAAGTAGGTTTGCGACATTTTGCAAATTTGCGGAAAAAAAACGGTCCGCGGAAATGGGCGTGGCCTATATCACGAGATTCAGCACAATTCACTGAATGCGTGGATATAAGGTTTTTGAATGTGCGACAAATTATATGGGAGTTATGAGCCAAAACGCACTGTCCTTGATTATAGTGCCACCTAGTGGTGGAAATTCAGGTCGACAATAGATTATAAAATTTTTTGCCAGAACTAACGTGTGTGCCATATTTGGTGAGTTTTTGAATTTGGGAAAGGGGCCAAATTGGGGATTATATGCGCATAATAATAATAATAATAATAACAATAATTAAACCTGCAAGCAGCGACGAACGGGCCCTCGCACCTTCAAGCAACTCGGGGGGCTGGCAGGATGCCTTCTGACGTGTCAGTTCATTTCTGTCAAAGTTAGATATCGCATACAGGAGTGACTCTGCATGTCCTTGATACAGTACTGGAATGATATATTTCACATTTTGTATCACTTCCTCTTTCCACTAGAGGGAGTTGGAGAGCGCAGTAATTATACATCATGTTTTTGTACATCAAATATACACCACAGCATTTAACTTTCAGATAAATCGAAAATTAAGTGTTTGATGAGACCTACTTCCTGTCACCACTAGGTAGCACTATGAGTATCAGGAAATATGGTCATATAATTGTTTTCAGGGCAGGACTAATATGAATCATCTTAAGTTTGATGGAGATCAGAACATTTACGGCAACAATATAGCAATTTCCTGTTTCATGGCGAGACCTCAAAATTAAACCCTCTGCAGCACGTATAGACACTAATGATATGTCATATTTGTGTACATTAAATACACACCACAGCACTGAAGCACTGAAATTTCAGGTTAATCCAAAGATAAGTGTCTGGTAAGAAGTACTTCCTTTCACCACTAGGTGGCGCTATGACTATCACGGAATATTGTCATATAAATGTGTTCAGGGTAGGACAAATATCAATCATGTCAAGTTTGGTGGACAACAGACCATTTACTCCAAATTTATAACAATTTCCTGTTTCATGGCGAGACATCAAAAGTAAAACTTCTGCAGCGCGCATAGACACTAATGATATGTCAAGTTTGTGTACATCAAATATAGACCACAGCATTGAAATCTCAGGTGAATCCAAAGATGAGTGTCTGGTAAGAAGTACTTCCTTTCAACACTAGGTGGCGCTATGACTATCACGGAATATTGTCATATAAATGTGTTCAGGGTAGGACAAATATCAATCATGTCAAGTTTGGTGGACAACAGAGCATTTACTCCAAATTTATAACAATTTCCTGTTTCATGGCGAGACATCAAAAGTAAAATCTCTGCAGCGCGCATAGACACTAATGATATGTCAAGTTTGTGTACATCAAATATAGACCACAGCATTGAAATCTCAGGTGAATCCAAAGATGAGTGTCTGGTAAGAAGTACTTCCTTTCAACACTAGGTGGCGCTATGACTATCACGGAATATTGTCATATAAATGTGTTCAGGGTAGGACAAATATCAATCATGTCAAGTTTGGTGGACAACAGACCATTTACTCCAAATTTATAACAATTTCCTGTTTCATGGCGAGACATCAAAATTAAACCCTCTGCAGCACACGTACACACTAATGATATGTCATGTTTGTGAACATCAAATATAGACCACAGCACTGAAATTTCAGTTTAATCCAAAGATAAGTGTCTGATAAGAAGTACTTCCTTTTGACACTAGGTGGCGCTATGACTATCAGGCAAGATGGTAATGAAAATGTGTTCAGGGTGGGACTAATATGAATCATGTGAAGTTTGGTGGAGATTGGACCATTTATGCCAGAGCTACAACAATTTCGTTTTTCATGGCTAGACCTCAAGATTCAACGCTCGGCAGCGGGCGCACCATTCAACATTGGGCAAATCCTGTGATAACTTTTGGTCACAACATAGTCACGCTTACATACACCAAGTTTGGAGCCAATCTGATTAAATCTGTAGGACAAGTTCATTAATTTACAAGCCCTGGAAATGGGAAAAAACGCACAAAAGACTTTTTTGTACATAATAGAGTGTTACAGGTGTCTCCCAAGTTTCAAACATGCAGGTCAAACCAGCTTTGGGGGCTGCTTAATTGAAATATTCTAGGGGGCGCTGTTGAGCCATCTTGGTGCATCAAAGCACAAAAATCACATCAGACAACAGGACTTGTGACCTGTGATGTGTATGCCACGTTTGGTGAGTTTTCAAGCATCCCTTGTCCCTTCAAAACAACATCGTGTTTGATGGCGAACAAGGTGGTGCCATGGTGACAGGGTTTGATGAAAACTAAAAAGCTTCATTTTTAAGCATCATCAAGGTCTAAGGACTTAGACCAGCAAGTTTGAGGTGGGTCTGATTAACCTGCTAGAAGCGGGACATCAAAGAATGTGTAAAGTAGCTTTCTGTTGCCAGAAGGTGGCGCTATGGCAGTGATTCAAAATTCCTCTGCAGATGTGTTCAGGGCTGGACTGTCATCATATGTGTGAAGTTTTGGCAAGATATTCCCACGTGGAGTCAAGTTACAGCAACGTTTATCATCATGGCGAAACATCAAAGTTCGCCGCCAGGCCGTGGCCACGCCCTTCAACGAAAACTCACAGTTTCCACAATAAAGCGTCATCAACATCTTATGACTGTTTTCACCAAGTTTGAAGTGGATCTGGTCAAGTCTGTAGGAGATGTACATTAAAGCCTAAAACATGACATTTCCCTTTGCCAGTAGGGGGCGCTATGTTTATCTCTAATTATTGACATGTAGATGTGTTCAGGGTGGGACTGTCATCAATCCTGTGAAGTTTGGCCAAAATTGGACCATGTATGCTGGAGTTATAAACTACTTCCTGTTTAGTGACGAGACCCCTAACTTTGACTCCATCCCACGGGCACACGCATTGACGAAAACTCAAGCTTTTGATAACTTTTCATCTTCAAGGTCTTGGGATGGGACAGACCAAGGTTTGAAGTCGATGGGATGAAATCTCTAGGACTAGTTCGTTCATTTATGACCCCTGGAAATGGCCAAAAATGCACCAAAATTGCACAGTAAATTCAAAATGGCTGACTTCCTGTTGGGTTTAGAGCATGCCTCCAAGAGGCTTTTTTGTACGTCCTGGAGTGTTACATAAGCCTGCCGAGTTTCATACACGTAGGTTAAACTGGCATCAGGGGCTGTTTCCTCAAATTTTTGTAGGGGGCGCTCCTGAGCCATTTTTTGGAACCCACACACGAGACCTTTAAAATACCAAATTTTTCACCAGTTGAGATGTGTGCAAACTTTCATGAGTTTTCGGGTATGTTAAGCCTCCCAAAAAGGCAATTCATTTGGAGGAATAATAATAATAATAATAATAATAAATCCTTGCATTTCAATAGGGTCCTCGCACCACTAGGTGCTCGGGCCCTAATAATAATCATAATAACAATAATAATTAAAGCTTATCATGTACAGAAATTTTTAAGCAGTTTGGATGAAGTATGTGGGAGAGAGAGATGCTTCAATATATATGGCGATGCATCAAATATGGTGGTGCCATGGAGGCCACGCCCCTTCGCATAGAGAAAATCTTTTAATGACTTTTGATGATCTGTAAGAAATTTGAAGTCGATTGGATGAAATCCCTAGGACTAGTTCGTTAAAATACAACGTGAAAATCACGCCAAAATGACAAGTCAAAATCAAAATGGCCGACTTCCTGTTTGGAGTAGACCATTGGTGCCAGAGACTTTTATGTGTGTCTGGACAACATACACATGTGTACCAATTTTCATCTTCATACTCCAAAAAAACCCTATGGGGAGGGGTTTTTGAAAATTTCAAGGGGGTGCCATAGAGGCATTTTGTCCCCCCCGTGGGTGACGCCCCTATCAGATGTAAGAGCTTGCCATTCTTGAACTGTGTATCAATTTCATGAGGATATGAGGTCGCGGAAGCCATCAAAAAGTCAAACATAGTGGCGAGGACGGCGTCATAGCAACCACACCCCTTGATATAGAGAAAAGCTTTTAATAACTTTTGATCAGCATGGTCTCAGGGGCTGAGGCTGTTGAGCAACCAGGGGCTGCGGGGAGACCCGGAGCAGGCATGGATTGGTGGTGTAAATGTGGGGCTTACTGGCCACTTTATTAGGTACAACTATGCAATCTAATACAATCCAATACAACAGCTCTGCCACACATTCTACGTTTACAATGCTTTTACTTTTTCAGCTTTTATCAGAAAGGTGATTATTCTACTTTATTATTGAGGTCGTAGTGGGTGGTGTTGGTGTACTGGAGTGCAATATATTTAAAAGTGTTCCGAATATTTTGTCCCCCTCAGTTAGAGAAAATTAGGAGGCCACCCCAGTACACCGCCACCATTCACTATGACCTCAATAATAAACAAAGTAGAGTCACCTCTTTCTAGATGATGTCAACAATAACCGAAAATTTATACGCTTCAGGGAAAAAAATCATGGTATAGTCGTTCTACTGGATTGCATTAGATTACACAGGTGTACACAAAGTGGTCAGTGACTGTATGTTACATACATACCGTATTTTCTCAAATAGTAGCCGGGGCTACTATTAACAAAAAATTAGTTTGGGACCAGGCTACAAATAATCAGAAACAGAATCAGAAATACTTTATTGATCCCCGAGGGGAAATTATTTATGTTAAAGGTGCTCCTTGCAAGAGTGGAAAGATATGTGAAAATGTAAGAAATTTAAACAATAGTATTTACAAATATATAGTTAAATAAACAGGAATTATTAACAAACATAAACGTAAATAAATATACGTATACATATAGTAAGTTTAACAAGATTATTTACACAAACAGAATATATACAGTCAGGGTGAAATGGGGTTATTGCACAAGTTACATTGGATTATTGCAGTATGTGAAAAAAGTCTCAGGGCCACTCAGAGGGAGGAGTTGTACAGTTTGATGGCCACAGGCAGGAATGATTTCCTGTGGCGCTCAGTGCTACACTTAGGTGGTATGAGTCTCCCACTGAAAGCCCTCTTGTGCCTGACCAGCACATGGTGGAGTGAGTGTGAGACATTGTCCAAGATAGTTTGTAGCGTAGACAGCATCCTCCTCTCTGACACCACCATCAGAGAGTCACACTCCATTCCCACAACGTCACTGGCCTTGCGGATCAGTTTGTTGAGTCTGTTGGCGTCCGCCACCCTCAGCTTGCTGCCCCAGCACACAACAGCATAGAGGATAACACTGGCCACCACAGACTCATAGAAAATCCTGAGTATAGTCCGGCAGATGTTGAAGGACCTCAGTCGCCTCAGAAAATAGAGACGGCTCTGGCCCTTCCTGTAGAGAGCGTTAGTATTCTTAGCCCAGTCCAGTTTATTGTCAATGTGTACCCCCAGGTACTTATAGTTATGTGTACCCCCAGGTACTTATAGTCCTCCACAATGTCCACACTGACCCCCTAGATGGAAACAGGGGTCACCGGTGTCTTGGTCCTCCTCAGATCCACAGCCAGTTCCTTTGTCTTTGCCACGTTGAGCTGCAGATGGTTCTGCTCACACCATGTGACAAACTTATCCACAACAGCCCTGTACTCATCCTCATCACCCTTGGTGATACATCCAACTATAGCAGAGTCATCAGAAAACTTCTGAAGATGGCAGGTCTCAGTGGAATAGCTGAAGTCCGTGGTGTAGAGGGTGAAGAGGAAGGCAGAGAGGACAGTCCCCTGCGGGGCCCCGGTATTGCTGACCACTCTGTCTGACGCACAGCGTTGCAAGCACACATACTGTGGTCCGCCAGTCAAGTAGTCTACAATCCAGGACACCAGGGGGGCATCCACCTGCATTGCTGTCAGCTTGTCACCCAGTAGAGCTGGACATATGGTGTTGAACGCACTAGAGAAGTCAAAAAACATGACCCTCACAGTGCTCCCCGGCTTATCCAAATGGGCGTAGACACGGTTGAGCAGGTAGATGATGGCGTCCTCAACTCCAAGTCGGGGCTGATAGGCGAACTGGAGGGGGCCCAAAAGTGGCTTGACCATGGGCCGGAGCTGCTCCAAGACGAGTCTCTCCAGGGTCTTCATGATGTGGGAGGTCAATGCCACGGGTCTGTAGTCCTTGGAGCCACTGGGACGTGACGTCTTTGGCACAGGAACGAGGCAGGATGTCTTCCACAGCAAGGGGACCCTCTGGAGACTCACGCTCATGTTGAAGACATGCTGAAGTACTCCACATAGCTGGGGGGCATAGGCTTTGAGCACCCTGGGGCTGACACCATCAGGGCCTGCAGCCTTTTTTGAGTGGAGTATCATCAGCTGTCTTCTCACATGGTCAGCAGTGAAGCACATTGTGGAGGTGAATGAATGAATGAATGTATCGGGGGTTTTTTTTTTAATTTAAACAGCAGAAATATTTATGTAAACTTTTCTTTACAGTAAAAATGTATATTTTCTATAGTGTTACAAATAAAGTACTGTATTATTTACAGTAACAAACTTTACTTTAACAGTAAAAATAGTTTTGGGTGTTGTTGTAAATCACCAGTATTTACTATTTACTACACCACAGTGTACTAGTTGTCCTGCCTCGAAACAGTGAATCATCTCATCCTCTGTCCCATCTGCAGCCACCGTGATGCCACACACCTTACAAGACAACATGCCACAAATTAATTTTAAAACTAAGCTACATTCATAACTATCAGAGGCGGTCCTGGCTAGTTTTACGCCCTGGACGAAACCATCCCTCGGCGCCCCCCCCCCAAAAAAATCAACTAGCCACCCTCCTCTCCTGACAAGTAAAGAACAGTCCCTAAAGTGCGGTGAGGTTTGTGGGCCGTTACTGACACAAAGACAGAAATGTGAATGGCTCGTTTCTCCTCCGACACGCCACATACCTGTGTGCCGCCAAGGCTCGGTTGTCCAGGTACTACTGGACAGTTATGACACCAACGAAAGAGGAAATTACTGGACCTGGAGTCGGACTTCATTGTCACCGGTAAGCCTTTATCTTGCGCTGCAGCACACTATGAGCCTCTGCCGTATTCCTGTCTGTGACCCCCGTTCAACCGTCCCTGATCAGTGCAGGGCAAACCCACTACACTCACACTGAATGATTGCTTTATGAGGTCCACGTCCACAGATGCCCAGGCTGCTCGGACCCAGCTCATGATGGTGCGTCTGTCAGCTGTTCTCATGTTCCTGTAGCAGCATAGATGTGCCATCTATGTTATTTAGCGCCACTGGTGGCCGTCATGAGATGGGCCGGTATAAAAGCGACTGTCCTCCACCGGTTCTTCCTTTTTGCGCCTCTGTCGTCACTGGTGTGTCACTTCCGGGTCCAAGGTCAGTTGGCCCGACAGGGCGACTGCTTGCATGCTGCTCCGGGTTCCCCTTATGTGCTGTGGTGTATTTTTCGCTTGGTAAACGCCGACGGCGACCGGAATCCTCTCTCCCTCCCTCCTCCTGTGCGAGTGGGTGTGTGTGTGTCCCTATGTTTGGTCATAAACAGGAGTAACTGCAATCAGCTTATTGGGGTCGCTGCTGCTTTGTCCTACCGATGCTTTGTCTCCACGCTGTTTTGTCTCCACACTGCTTTGTCTCGTTGCTGCTTTGTGCCGCTGCTTGGGTTTTGCTCAAAACTTTTTATTGAATAACTATTTAAAAATAAAATTGTATTTCCCTACAATCTTTCAACCATGTCTCATGCCCCTTAATGAGTAAGCTTTCCTGTGTGCCTTGTACTTCAAATTAATTCTCTGGGTGAAATTCCCAGAGTGGTGTTGTCGGTTCTTTTTCTTGTTTTTTTGGTCAAATTATTTAGCTTAATTTCTCTTCACCTTATCCTCGCCACATTCCCTCCTTTTGTGAAGGTCTTGTTGCCCTCCTTATATGCCTTGCGGCGTATTCCCCCAACATTTGTTTGGAATATTTAAAAAATTCTAGCTTTAAATTAACACTGAAGTTGCGTCTTGTCGCCATCCTATCTGTTTACAATCAGCTGAGAGTGTGCAGCTGTGCATGTGCCTGGATCAGGGTTTATGTGTGCGTGTGGATGTGCGTCTTTGTGTATGTGTGTGTATAATCTGGGTCTAGCACTTTATAAATGCCAAAACGTCAAATAACCAAAGAGGCCGGTGTCTATTTATTAAATTTTTTTTTTTTAGACCTGGTTACTAAAAGAGGCCGGCTGCTAATAGGGTCTCAGTTTTAAATTGAGGAAATATGGTATGTTGATGGTGGGATGGGACAAGAGTATGCCTCAAAATAATCACCGGAACACGGGGAGAACATGTTAACTCCACACTCATAAATCACCACAACTCCTGACGGAACAACAACATAAAATGTTCCCTAGCAGTCTCTTTATTCCCAACAATGAGAACTAATGCCAGTCACTTCACTATATGCTCTGGGCAAGCACTTACATTTTAGCTGAGCAAAATACACAACGATCACTTACGTGGATGAGCACCAATTTCCTGATGTTAAATTCAGACGAAACTGAAGTTACTGTTCTTGGCCCCAAACAACTCAGAGACTCTTTATCTGATGACATAGTTTATCTAGATGGCATTGCTCTGGACTCTAGCACTACCGTAAGAAACCTCGGAGTAACATTTGATCAAGATTTGTCTTTTAATTCTCATTTAAAACAAACCTCACGGACTGCATTTTTTCATCTGCGTAATATTGCGAAAATTAGGCCTATCCTGACCCGAAAAGATGCAGAAAAATTGGTCCACGCTTTTGTTACCTCTAGGCTGGATTACTGTAACTCTCTATTATCAGGTAGCTCTAGTAAGTCCTTAAAAACTCTCCAGCTAATTCAGAATGCAGCAGCACGTGTACTAACAGGAACTAAGAAACGCGATCATATTTCTCCTGTTTTAGCTTCTCTGCACTGGCTCCCTGTAAAATCCAGAATTGAATTTAAAATCCTACTGTTAACTTATAAAGCTCTAAATGGTCAAGCTCCGTCAAATCTTAGAGAGCTCATAGTGTCATATTATCCCACCAGAACACTGCGCTCTGAGAATGCAGGGTTACTCGTGGTCCCTAAAGTCTCCAAAAGTAGATCAGGAGCCAGAGCCTTCAGCTATCAGGCTCCTCTCCTGTGGAATCATCTTCCTGTTACGGTCCGGGAGGCAGACACCGTCTCCACATTTAAGACTAGACTTAAGACTTTCCTCTTTGATAAAGCTTATAGTTAGGGCTGGCTCAGGTTTGCCTTGTACCAGCCCCTAGTTAGGCTGACTTAGGCCTAGTCTGCTGGAGGACCCCCTATAATACACCGGGCACCTTCTCTCCTTCTCTCTCTCTCTCTCTCTCTCTCTCTCTCTCGTATCCTATTATTACATGTTGCTAACTCGGCCATTCTGGATGTCACTAACTCGGCTTCTTCTCCGGAGCCTTTGTGCTCCACTGTCTCTCAGGTTAACTCATATTGCAGCGGTGCCTGGATAGTGTGACGTGTGTGGTTGTGCTGCTGCCGTGGTCCTGCCAGATGCCTCCTGCTGCCGCTGTCATCATTAGTTATACTTCTACTGTTATTATACACATATGATTATTGTCACATATGTATACTGTCAGATATTAATATATACTTTCAACATATTGTACCACAGTAGCCAGAACTATAATTTTAATATTATTACTTTCATTAATGTTGTTGTAAGTTACTGTCATTACTGTCTGTCCTGCATCTCTCTCTCTCTGTCTCTCTCTCTCTCTCTCTCTCTCTCTCTCTCTCTTTTTCTGCCTCATTGTGTCATACGGATTACTGTTAATTTATCATGCTGATCTGTTCTGTACGACATCTATTGCACATCTGTCCGTCCTGGAAGTGGGATCCCTCCTCAGGTGCTCTTCCTGAGGTTTCTACCGTTTTTTTTTTCCCCCGTTAAAGGGTTTTTTTGGGGGGAGTTTTTCCTTATCCGCTGTGAGGGTCCAAAGGACAGAGGGATGTCGTATGCTGTAAAGCCCTGTGAGGCAAATTGTGATTTGTGATATTGGGCTTTATAAATAAAATTGATTGATTGATTGATTACCACGTCTGCTCGTTTTGTGATGCCAACAGATGGTATGACAGTATCTTTCAAGAAAAACGCTTGAACCATTCCTGAGCTTCTGTGCTCCATCCTTTCAGTGTAGTCCTCTGGTAAAAAATAGTTGGTGTAAACAAACATTTTCCGGACCGTTTCCACACACGTGTTGGGATGTTGTCGATGTCCAGCACAAATAGCCATTGTTTCATCCTGTCCGTATTTTTGGTTGGTACTACGTGAAACATCACTCTGCTCCATGTCCTCGGCTTGTTACCACAACCTTTTACAATACATGTGTAAACCATGATTTACAACAGCACTCTGTAAACTTTTCTCAAACTTTTTGCTGCGTCCCGCTGACGATACCGCAAATGCAAGGCTGCAAGCAATAACAACGGCACTGTCTCAGGTGCGCACTGTGTCATTCCGCCCAGTGGTTTACTCAAGAAAGTAGTTCCGAGTATTTGCTTCATGTGTCGTAATGTTACTTAATTATACATTATTATTTCATAGCGTGGGGAATGCACAAGCCTTGTGTTTTCCACTAGAGCATTTTGGAGTCATTTGATGGTGTATTTGATTAGTTTTGAGGGAGAGAGGGGGCTGTATCGTTCACCTCCATTTCAGCGGCCAGCTCTGCCCCACCAATCTAAAAACAGCAGGCACTGACATTTAAAGGTATCAGAGGCAAGAGACATTCTTGACCTGTGTATCAATTTTCATGAGGATATGAAGCCACTGAAGCCATCAAAAAGCCAAACGTATTTGATGGCGAGGATGGCGCCATAGCAGCCACGCCCCTTGACATAGAGAAAAGCTTTTAATGACTTTTGATCAGCATGGTCTCAGGGTGATCTGTACCAAATCTGAAGTTGATTGGACAAAATCTGTAGGAGGAGTTTGTTAAAATACAAAGTTGTTGAAATCACAAAATCGCCACCAAAATGAAAAGTTTAAATCAAAATGGCCGACTTCCTGTTTGGAGTAGACCACTAGTGGCACAGACTTTTATGTGCGTCTGGGTGGCATACACATATGTACCAGTTTTCATCTTCCTACTCCAAAAAACAAACCCTATGGGGAGGGGTTTCTGAAAATTTCAAGGGGGCGCTATAGAGGCATTTTGTCCCCCCCATGGGCGACGCCCCTATCGGATGCAAGAGCTCACCATTCTTGACCTGTGTATCAATTTTCATGAGGATATGAAGTCGTTGAAGCCATCAAATTGCCAGACGTATTTAGTGGCGAGGGATCGATACGCTGCCACATGGAGACCATTAGATGTAGCTTCACAGTGTTCATGAGGTAGCTTCACCAAGTTGTTCTGCATGCATTAGAAGTGGAATGAAGTTGATGCGGTCAAGTTTGTGTCATCAGTACATGTTAAAATAAAAACTGGTCACTTCCTGTTACCACCGGGGGGTGCTATGAGTAAGGTGGGATATTAATATATCTGGCCATTCGGGGTGGAGCCATCATCATGTCCAGCAAGTTTGAAGCTGCTGAGATCAAGTATGTGAGCATGAGATCCGTTCAAAATTCGATGGCGAGAAAACAAAAAGTCACCAAATTTTGTCATGCCATAGCAGCCATGCCCCTTGACATAGAGATAAGCTTTTAATAACTTTTGATAAGCATGGTCTCAGGATGATCTGTACCAAATGTGACATTGATCGGATGAAATCCCTAGGAGGAGTACGTTCAAACATGTCAAAAATTCAAATCAAAATGGCCGACTTCCTGTTGGGTTTGCGGCATGGGTCCAAGAGGATTTTTTGTGCTTGAGGCACGAAATTTTCTAGGGGGCGCTATGTCGCCATTTGGCCCCGTCCACATAGAACACTGCCGAAATATCAAATTTTTCGCCAGACCGAACGCGTGTGCCAAATTTGGTGAGTTTTTGAATTTGGGAAAGGGACGAAATTGGGGATTAAATGTTCGTAAGAATAATAATAATAATAATAACAGCGTGATTACAATAGGGTCCTCACGGACGACTTCGTCATCGCTCGGGCCCTAATAATAATCATAAACAGCGTGATTACAATAGGGTCCTCACAGACGACTTCGTCATCGCTCAGGCCCTAATAATAAATGTACTAGGAACAAGAAGGACTTTGTCAAATACCTTTGACTTAAAGAGTTTTAGGCCCTGTCTATACTTATACAGAGATTATTATATGATAGACATTTTTTTTACATGCCAGGTAAGGTGAAGATTGATCAAAACGCTGCTTTTGTTTTTCTGTGTGGATGTGTTAAACAAAGAGTTTGGGGAAACAATGTCTTCTCAAATCATGCATACCTATTGTTGCTTTGTGTTATGAGAAAATGCTGGAAACATTACTACTGGTCTGCTAAAGTTTTGTTCCATTTTGGTTTAATGGCAACTTTACAACTCACCACTTCATGGACAAACAAAGACATCTGCTGAGGTTTAAAGTCTGCCAGAGATGACAGATCAGACCCAATTTAACCAGCAGATGGTGGGACAATTTTCAGAGTGGGATTGTTGTCAGTGAGGAGTGGAAGGAAAACTTTCACATGTTGACAGCATCACTCATATGTTTACGTGAGCCTCTTTGTTTAAATTGAACAGAAATCAGTGGTGATGAGATCTCCAGTAGGAAAAAGGTATTGCTAGCCTACGTGTTTTACTACATTTTTCAGGAGGCAGAATGCTGAGGACAGGTAACGCTGAAGACGCACTGCCCACATGAGCAGCGTTGCTCAGACGTGGCTCGGCTGCTGCTCAGAACACCTACAGAACAGAAGTCTTGCATGTTTTTCGCATGACATGGGATGTTTTCAGAAAAAAATAGTAACAATGGTCTTTTGATAATCATATCGACATTGTACCACCTTTCACTACAGTTTCATTGTTAATGTCAGTCACAGACATGAAAAAATTTTACATTTCTGTGGACAGAATCTCTTCATTTGTTAACATGACGCTTTTTATTCTGAAATATGTGCAGGACAATGTTGTTGACAATGCAGTGGCTGCATGGCTCCATAAATTGGTGAAGTACCAGCTTAGTTACAGGCAGCTCTGCAGCAGCAATGCTGTCTGTGTGGACACTGCACAGCGATCGTTTGGAGTCATTTTAGCATTCTAGTGTGGACGGAGATATTTTGTAAAACAAAGGTACAGAATTATTTTTTAAAACGGAGGGAGGAAATATCTGTTTTAAAAAAATCAGTATAGACAGGGTCTTAGTATCAGGACTTCCTGCATGAGAACCATGAATGAGATGAGGGAGGTAGAGGACAGAGAGACAGACAGACAGAGAGATGGGAGGTGTTTTGCTTATTGCAACTGCTGGCTGTCAAAGCCTGATCCTTCAGTCAGTTCAGCTATTTAGAAGCCAGGTGAAGCAATTTCATCTATGCTGAGGTGTGGACAGGAGACTGCCTGAGAGATTAAAATAGAGAGAAGGGATTATGGTGCCAGTCTTCACATCCACTAACCATCTGATTATTTGCCAATTAAGCCTCATCCTTGTGCAATGGGAAGATGCTACTTTCCTGCTACTACTAATTTCAGGTAACCGTTTTTTTTTTGTTTTGTTTTCTTTTTAATTGTTTTTAATTAGTAAAATAAGAGAATATTCCGGGCGGCATGGTGGTGTGGTGGTTAGGCTGCATCACCTAATTGAAAGGACAGATTTATCAGTGGGAAGTGAATAAACTTGCAAACATCTTTATAAAACAATGAACAGCACCAACTATCCTAACCCTTACCTGTAAGTGCTGCAATTTGTGCATCAGCACATGCAGTGAAGAAGCCTTCAAAGACATCAAAGACTGCATGACCAAGGCCATGTGAGGCAGTGCTGAAGATGTCACCCTGAGCTTTTAGGCTTTCACAGCCGGTTTTGATCATACCCCTTGAGGAAAGTAATACATATTAATATCGGTTAAAACTTGGCAGTCTATCAATTTTGTGACACACTGAGGTTAACTATAAATACATACAAAAGTACACAAAAAATAGATTTTGTATTCTTAGTATATTTTGCATGCAATGTATTGTCACAATTGCACTGGAATGTTGCAAAGAACAAATACTTTACTTGAACAAGGCCAGATGGCCAAGGGTCACATCCTTGTTGGCCTCCTCCTCGCCAAGTAGCTTAATCTTGTCAAAAGGTATAAGTTTGGCAGCCAGTTTGCCAATGTTTTGACCAAGGTCACTAGCCTCCCCTTGAAGATGGAAGGGTATCAGTTAGTTATAGTCAGAGTTTCAGTGTTTGTCTGATGTATAGAACCTGACATAGTGAATGCTTTACATTGTTTAGTCAATTTAGATATTCTTACAGCATTCAACTAGGCTGTAAATAATTCAGATAAAAGTAAATATTTATAACTGAAGAATGCTGTTTTAGGCGGCATGGTGGTGTGGTGGTTAGCACTCTCGCCTCACAGCAAGAGGGTTGCCGGTTTGATCCCGGGCGTGGGAGCCCTTCTGTGCGGAGTTTGCATTTTCTCCCCGTGTCAGTGTGGGTTCTCTCCGGGCACTCCGGCTTCCTCCCACAGTCCAAAGACATGCAGACTGGGGACTAGGTTAATTGATAACTCTGAATGGTTGGCGTGAATGGTTGTTTGTCTCTATGTGTCAGCCCTGCAATAGTCTGGCGACCTGTCCAGGGTGTACCTTGCCTCTCGCCCGATGTCAGCTGGGATAGGCTCCAGCCCCCCCGCGACCCTCAAGAGGATGAAGCGGTTAGAAGATGAATGAATGAAGAGAAAATTCCACTGTATATAGAGAGGTGATTTCCTAGTTTCTTATATGTGAAATTCCCTCTTGCTATTAATGATGACCTCTAAGGTAACACAGTGGCAATGTTGTTCAATAGCAGAATATTCAATACAGGAAATGAAATTAAAAAAACAAAGTTCCATTCAAAGAAGACTCCTGATGTTGTAGCTGCAGTGCTCTCAACAACCTCCTACAATATGACCAAGTACTTTAAAATGCAGTTTTTTGCTTTGTCAAGGTCTTTGTACTCCTGTTTCAATGCATAAAACTCATCACTGTGTGAGTTTGCAATCTGCAGCATGTCTCAATCAATACTATGCATTCATTCATTCATTCATCTTCTAACCGCTTCATCCTCTTGGGGGTCGCGGGGGGGCTGGAGCCTATCCCAGCTGACATCGGGCGAGAGGCAGGGTACACCCTGGACAACCATTCACACCTACGGACAATTTAGAGTTACCAATTAACCTAGTCCCCAATCTGCATGTCTTTGGACTGTGGGAGGAAGCTGGAGTGCCCGGAGAGAACCCACGCTGACACGGGGAGAACATGCAAACTCCACACAGAAGGGCTCCCACGCCCGGGATCAAACCGGCAACCCTCTTGCTGTGAGGCGAGAGTGCTAACCACCACACCACCGTGCCGCCCTCAATACTATGCAGTCGAACAAAAATGAAGTAAATAAACATCTCCTGGTCACTGTGGGGAAATCTCACCACCAAACCATTTAACATCCTCATATCTAACTAAACATATTGTTGGTGGAACCTCTTAGACTCGACTTTGTTGGCATTTTAGCGGACTGCCACTTGTGCACAGCAAACCACTTTGTTTTCCAGCATCTCCGCTTTTGACCATCTCTGTTGGTATGCTCGGACAAGTTGGGCTGCCAAGGGCTTGTCTGCACATTGAAGAGAGAGGAGAGGAGTGATGTTTGCTCTGTCAGCATTCCAGAATTTTACAAACAGTAACATATGCAAACACAACGTAGACATAGAAGCAATTGCTGTTACTGAAAGACTCAGAGACACAATCATTAGACATGCACAGACTTGTATACTCGCTAAAAGTACAAACACTCACAAACGCACACACAGGCACACACACTGGCGCGTGCACACACACACAGGCGTGCACACACACACACACACACACACACACACACACACACACACACACACACACACACACACGTCTGCGTCTTTGTTGCCACTCCAGCTCTTGTCTTCTCCTCTGGTGCCCCTTGTTGAGAGCTTTGATTCTGTTTCCAAGCCTGGTTTCCTCTGACCTGCTTTGATGCTGCTGTCTGCTGTCTTCTCATCTCCCCTCTCTCCATCTCCCTCTCTCTCTCCTTTTCTCTCTCTCTCTGTGGAGACAACAGGACCACTGGGAGTTACTCACTACTCAGCATTCTTAATCTCTGTCCTCTGCTCTCGTCGTCTTATCTTGTCCTTATGTCTCTGTACATCTTCTTCCAACTTACACCTCTGTCTTGTCTAATCGGATGCTTTTATTATTAATTGTTAAATTTCTTTTGGGCCTGTGTCCTTATACATACCTTTCCACATTTTGGGCCGGATCAACTAAAGGTTTGCTTGTTTGAAAATGTGTGCAAACGAGAAAGAGTCACGCAATACCCGCAATGACAAAACTCCTTGCAAGTTTACTTTTTTTGTTTTTTTTGCATCTGGGTCATTCCAGCGTACGGTAGCTATTACAATCCCGTTTTTCAGATGTGTTGTCTGAAATCCTAAATGCCATGTTGCGCCGGATGGCCAGGTTTATTAGGTTTCCCTGCACTCTGCACTCCCTGAATGAGACCAAACAAGGCTTCTTTGTAGTAGCTGGATTTCCCAGAGTTAGAGGAGTGATTGACTGCACCCATGTGCAGCTTGTGCCCCCCACAGACACTGAGCATGTGGACAGAAATCGCAAACACACGCATTCATTGAATGTGCAGTGCGTTTGTGATGCCAAAGGCATCATTACCAACATTGTGGCAAAATATCCCGGGTCAGTACACGATTCTTTTATTCTGAGAAACAGTTCTGTTTTCCAAGTTGCGAGATGGTGAGTTTGGAGATGGCTGGCTTGTAGGTGAGTCAATTTGTAAAATCCTTTGTAAAATAATTACATTAAAAACAAGAGCGTGTTTCATATTGATTCATATGATTTTTAAGGTGATAGTGCATACCCCCTACACCCCTTCCTCCTGACACCTGATCTCAACCCGACCACTGCCGGAGAGATAAGGTACAACGAGGCTCATATCCGCACACAGAATATTGTGGAGCGCACCTTTGGAATCCTGAAGAGCAGGCTCCGTTGTTTGGATTGCACTGGAGGAGCACTGTTGTACAGGCCAGAAAAAGTGGCCCAGATTGTAGTGACCTGCTGCATGCTGCGTAACATCGCCGAGCAACACGGGCTGGAGCATAATGCCATGCTGGAGGAGAACGCCGACGTGCCCCTACCTGTTTTATTTGCAGACGTTTTATTATACGCCAATTTTTCTTTTGTTCTTCTTCTGATGCCTTGATATCTTCTTTTCACTTCATCCACTGTTCGCATCCTTTTACCAACAGCATTTACTTTTTCACAGATTTCTTCTCATATAGCATTCCTTTGTGAGACAGTCAGGTTTCTTTGCTGTAGCTCCTTTAGTGTTTATTGGCCTCATCTACCAACACCTCTAATTCCACAGGGTCGAATTTCACTTTCTCGCGCTTTCTCTCCAAACTCACCATGCTGCAAACCATGAAACACGCAAAACCCTCATTTAAATAGGGTGTCTCCAACACATTTGCACCTGTTGTCATTTGCGCAATCAATCTTAGTAAATCACCCATAAGCCGCGGTTCAGCTCCACACGCAAAATTCTAGATTGCACATGCAAATTAGTACACGTAAATTGGGATCTTAGTAGATCCGGCCCTGTGTGCATGTTCTATAAGCAGGTGTGGACTGGTCATTGGGCAGTTTCCCGCTGAGATTATGCGCTTTGTTTTTTTTTTTTGTTTTGTTTTTTTTTTGTTAATTGACACTGGGCTGCACATTTTTAAACCCCTCCCCCTTTGGGCTCAGTGTCTACATGAAACAGCATCTGCAATAAAAAGCATGCTAAAATGGATAATACAAAACCCAAGGGAAGCACAGAGATATTGTAGGTCAGGAAAAATACTTTTAATGCAGACTCACCCTCTTAGCAACTTGCTGGCCGTTTGGAGTAACTCAGTCAATCCTCTCCTGTCTTGCCATGAGCAGGCAGGCAGGAGAGACTTCCTATAGTTATGCCAGGTCATTTTATCTATCTATCTATCTATCTATGTACTGTATATATTATATATATATATATATATATATAATAAAGCTGATATTACTTTAAAATTAATCGGCTATTACATACATTGAAAAGTATTGTATTTAATATCTCAGTCTGCTGGTGGGACCATCACAGTAAGAGTATGCATGTATAATATGATGTTAATTCCACTACAGAAGAGACTTGATGATCACTAAAATATCGGTATGGGTAATCAGCAAAAATAGTTGTTCTACATCAGCATATTGGGTATCAGCAAAATATCCAATATTGTGCATTCCTAAAATATATATATGTATATATTTATGCCTCAGTCTAGAGGTTTTAGAGTGTAATTTTAAAAGTGAAACAGAGAGCATGTATGAATGTACAACACTGAGCAATTTATTGTTAATACAATGGGAATTAAAGTTGCTTACAAATAATGTTTCTTTGCTAAATGCAGGTGATGTGAATAAACTTACAACACAATATGAAGCAATGACTTCAGTGTAAACTAAAGCAGCAACAATGTTACCGGAAGGTGCAAGTTTACCCGTCTGCAGCCTGCAGTTAGGGGCGGGCTTAAACGTTGATTGTGATTGGTTGAAAGTCGAATCTGGGTGGGGTTAAACATCGATTGTGATTGGTTGAAAGTCGAATCTGGGCGGGGTTAAATGTTGATTGTAATTGGTTGAAAGGCTCCGGCTCTAGGGTGGAATTGCCTTGCTGCCTACTCCGTAAGTTAGCTGAAGAACATCATTGCTATATTGTGAACATAAATGCATTTAATTGCGAGTTATATCATTAAAGAAACTTTTGAGGTAGATATTTAAGCTATTTGATTACGTCAACTAATGCAAACAAGAGCTAGTTGTTGCGTTCAAATTATAGCTAACCAAGACTAACGTTATAAACAGTTCTATAACATAACCTCAACCATAACTCCTTGTTTGAAACATACAATTAGCCTACTTGTGAGTATTTTATTAAAGAAACTGTTTAGTTGCTTCAACTGCAAGTTACTACTAACGTTAGCTTAGCTAGTTTGTTTGTTGATACAAAAGGCGCCAGCCTGAAAGGCTGATTGTAGAGACTAGTGCCTTGCAGGCTGGTTAGAAGGCTAATGATTATTTCATGTTGTATAATCTGTTGCACGGTGGTGTGGTGGTTAGCACTCTCGCCTCACAGCAAGAGGGTTGCCGGTTCGATCCCGGGCGTGGGAGCCCTTCTGTGTGGAGTTTGCATGTTCTCCCCGTGTCAGCGTGGGTTCTCTCCGGGCACTCCGGCTTCCTCCCACAGTCCAAAGACATGCAGATTGGGGACTAGGTTAATTGATAACTCTAAATTGTTCGTAGGTGTGAATGTGAGCATGAATGGTTGTCTGTCTCTATGTGTCAGCCCTGTGATAGTCTGGCGACCTGTCCAGGGTGTACCCTGCCTCTCGCCCGATGTAGCTGGGATAGGCTCCAGCCCCCCCGCGACCCTCAAGAGGATGAAGCGGTTAGAAGATGAATGAATGAATGAATAATCTGTTGTATTACTGACTTGGAGCCTTCCAATGCTAATTTAAAATCTTTTTTAGGAGTTGAAATGATTACACGTCCGAGAGCCAAAAAAAACAGCCCCAGCACCAACACCAGCACCCTCACCCCCCACCTCAACACCCACCACAGCACCAACCCCGGCCACCTCTGCACCCACCACAGCACCAACCCCAGCCCCCTCAGCATCCACCTCAACACCCGCCCCAGCTCCAACCCTGGCCACCTCTGCACCCACCACAGCACCAACACCAGCCCCCTCACCCCAGCCATCTCAACACCCACCACAAGAGGATGAAGCGGTTAGAATGAATGAATGCTGTTTTATTACACTGAAGTAAGGCAAATGTAAAAAATTAAGGAGAATAACAATTTCATTGTATTGTACATAATGACATTAAAGATGAATTTGAACTCATGTTGATTGCTTCACTGTACTGTACCCTCTGTAAGTCTGCTGCACAGTGACGTGAGCGTGGTGACTTGCCTCGGCTTCACCCCTACACACTCTAGCTCTTTTTGAAGATATTTTTTTTTAATTTTTGTCACTTCTTAGAAGGGCTACACACGAGGCTACCGACATCCCCTCTGGTGGCCCCACTCTCCTCCTCAGCTCCTCAATCGTGACAGAGTATCAGATTGATGACATCATTACACAACATCATACTCTAGTTTGTTTGTTGATACAAAAGGCGCCAGCCTGAAAGGCTGATTGTAGAGACTAGTGCCTTGCAGGCTGGTTAGAAGGCTAATGATTATTTCATGTTGTATAATCTGTTGCACGGTGGTGTGGTGGTTAGCACTCTCGCCTCACAGCAAGAGGGTTGCCGGTTCGATCCCGGGCGTGGGAGCCCTTCTGTGTGGAGTTTGCATGTTCTCCCCGTGTCAGCGTGGGTTCTCTCCGGGCACTCCGGCAGACATGCAGATTGGGGACTAGGTTAACTAGCCATCTCAACACCCACCACAGCACCAACCCCAGCCCCCTCAGCATCCACCACAGCATCAACACCAGCCCCCTCAGCATCCACCTCAACACCCACCCCAGCTCCAACCCTGGCCACCTCAACACCCACCCCAGCACCAACCCTGGCCACCTCTGCACCTGCCCCAGCTCCAACCCTGGCCACCTCTGCACCCACCGCAGCACCAACCCCGGCCACCTCTGCACCAACCCCAGCACCCGCCCCAGCACCCACCTCTGCACCCACCACAGCACCAACACCAGGCCCCTCACCCCCCACCTCAACACTCACCACAGCACCAACCCCGGCCACCTCTGCACCCACCACAGCACCAACCCCAGCCCCCTCAGCATCCACCTCAACACCTGTCCAAGCTCCAACCCCGGCCACCTCTACACCCACCCCAGCACCAACCTCGGCCACCTCTGCACCCACCACAGCACCAACCCCAGCCCCCTCAGCATCCACCTCAACACTCACCACAGCACCAACCCCGGCCACCTCTGCACCCACCACAGCACCAACCCCAGCCCCCTCAGCATCCACCTCAACACCTGTCCAAGCTCCAACCCCGGCCACCTCTACACCCACCTCTGCACCTGCACCAAATGTGATTCTACGTTAAAATTATATATTGGCAGGGATGAGTCATACATGTTGTGGTGTAACTGTTATTTGATGATGCATATTCACCTACATAACAAATGAGCAGTAATAGAAGAAATGAGTATGATGTTGTGTAATGATGTCATCAATCTGATACTCTGTCACGATTGAGGAGCTGAGGAGGAGAGTGGGGCCACCAGAGGGGATGTCGGTAGCCTCGTGTGTAGCCCTTCTAAGAAGTGACAAAAATTAAAAAAAAATATCTTCAAAAAGAGCTAGAGAGTGTAGGGGTGAAGCCGAGGCAAGTCACCACGCTCACGTCACTGTGCAGCAGACTTACAGAGGGTACAGTACAGTGAAGCAATCAACATGAGTTCAAATTCATCTTTAATGTCATTATGTACAATACAATGAAACTGTTATTCTCCTTAATTTTTTACATTTGCCTTACTTCAGTGTAATAAAACAGCATTCATTCATTCTAACCGCTTCATCCTCTTGAGGGTCGCGGGGGGGCTGGAGCCTATCCCAGCTACATCGGGCGAGAGGCAGGGTACACCCTGGACAGTTCGCCAGACTATCACAGGGCTGACACATAGAGACAAACAACCATTCACGCTCACATTCACACCTATGGGCAATTTAGAGTCACCAATTAACCTAGTCCCCAATATGCATGTCTTTGGACTGTGGGAGGAAGCCGGAGTGCCCGGAGAGAACCCACACTGACACGGGGAGAACATGCAAACTCCGCACAGAAGGGCTCCCACGCCCGGGATCGAACCGGCAACCCTCTTGCTGTGAGGCGAGAGTGCTAACCACCACACCACCGTGCCGCCTAAAACAGCATTCTTCAGTTATAAATATTTACTTTTATCTGAATTATTTACAGCCTAGTTGAATGCTGTAAGAATATCTAAATTGACTAAACAATGTAAAGCATTCACTATGTCAGGTTCTATACATCAGACAAACACTGAAACTCTGACTATAACTAACTGATACCCTTCCATCTTCAAGGGGAGGCTAGTGACCTTGGTCAAAACATTGGCAAACTGGCTGCCAAACTTATACCTTTTGACAAGATTAAGCTACTTGGCGAGGAGGAGGCCAACAAGGATGTGACCCTTGGCCATCTGGCCTTGTTCAAGTAAAGTATTTGTTCTTTGCAACATTCCAGTGCAATTGTGACAATACATCGCATGCAAAATATACTAAGAATACAAAATCTATTTTTTGTGTACTTTTGTATGTATTTATAGTTAACCTCAGTGTGTCACAAAATTGATAGACTGCCAAGTTTTAACCGATATTAATATGTATTACTTTCCTCAAGGGGTATGATCAAAACCGGCTGTGAAAGCCTAAAAGCTCAGGGTGACATCTTCAGCACTGCCTCACATGGCCTTGGTCATGCAGTCTTTGATGTCTTTGAAGGCTTCTTCACTGCATGTGCTGATGCACAAATTGCAGCACTTACAGGTAAGGGTTAGGATAGTTGGTGCTGTTCATTGTTTTATAAAGATGTTTGCAAGTTTATTCACTTCCCACTGATAAATCTGTCCTTTCAATTAGGTGATGCAGCCTCAGAGGATGAGGAGTAGTTCATCGTTCAGATATGTGCATGGTTTACAGAGTGCTAGATAACTTACTCTTTAATTATAGAAACTTCTAAAAAAAAAAAGGTAGGGCCATAAAAAAGGGGAATTCCCTGTGAAAATATTTGGACATGTTTAAATTTTGTTAATGTTGAATTTTCTTCTTGCTTGTGACTCTTTTTGTTATATTTTGTTATAATTTTGGGTGACCAGATGTTATAAAAGTATCTGTCCTGCAGGGGTTTTAACTTGAGCCAATCAAAATGTAGAATACTGTCTCAATATATGGGAAATGTAGAAATGTAGAATATGAAATCATCATTAGCCCTCTGACCAGCCTACAAGGCACTGATCTCTACAGTCAGCCTTGAAGGCATCTGACTGAAATCATCATTAGCCTTCTGACCGGCCTGCAAGGCACTAGTCTCTATAATCAGCCTTGAAGGCAGCTAACTGAACAATGAAAATTATACAATATGAAATCATTAGCCCTCTAAGCAGCCTGCAAGGCACTGGAAATGACAAACAAGTGACAAAAGACTGTAAGACTGTTAGAGATGTTAATGATACATTTTAACTATTTCTGCACTTTTACTAAAAATGCCATCTCCAAAATGATTCATACCCCTTGAAATGAGATATTATCTTTTAGAAAATAAAAGCTATACCATTCCAAAAGGTTGTGGTGATTTCTGCCAAGTTCTAGAGTATTCTAATCACCTATAAATTGGGAACAAATGATGCAGTAGTTCTCTGTTACTTGTTGAAGTCAGGGCTGAAACCAAAGACCTTATGGGGACCTCCGCTTGCTTATTGTGACAGCTCACTGATTCTAATACACACATACACACACACACACACACACACACACACACACACCTTTTTTTTAAATTGAGAAGTTTGCATTTAAGTCTTATTTAATTGGCTTGTAAAAATAAAGAGCTACTGATAAAAGACAGAGACCTTTAGTAATTGTGTCACAGTTTATTTGAATTTTGTCCCACTGGCCATAATCTGCTCAGCAGCATATCCTGGTACTCCTTGTCCCTCCAGGATTTTGATGATAATCTGAAAAACAGTTAGCAAATGACCCTCATACAAGTTTATCATGAGTTTTATGCCATCTAACCAACATTTTCCATCTTACCTCTGGGACGAAGACATCGAAAGTTAAATTGAGCGGTGTGTTTTCCCCCTTCAGAATCCTCTCTCCAATGTCGGTGCACTGCTCAATGGTCTTCATCAGCTCCAAGAACTATTAGAAAGAGAGATGTATTATTCAATTTCTACAAACTGTAATGTGTACACTCCTATACATGAAAAAAATGACACTTCCATTTACCCGCTGATCACTAAAATGGAGCATGTGCGGTTTCAGGTGCTGTTTCAGTTTCCAGGATGTGGATGGATTAATCCAGAGGTACATCCTGTTTGAACGCACTTGCCCGTTCATCAGGTCATGGTACAAGCTCGGAAGCCAAAGTCAAGAATGGAAATTTAAATGTTGATGTAGAATTTAATTACTTAAAAGCTGGGGTTGTTAACTTTGGAGAAAAGAGCAATAGAGAGCAGTTTGGAAAGAGTTTTTGAGCACAAACACCACAACCCCTCATCCTCACCTTGATCTGATCCACTGAAAACACGGACAGGATTCCTCCTGTTTCAACCGCCTCAATAATGCTGCAGATGAAAACAAGGAGTGGGGAAAAATATGAGGACAGCTAGCAAAGGGAATCAGAATTGCTAAAACAATACTTTAATAAACTTTTTAACAGATTTAAACTAGAGAATCATTTTTCAGTGGGCCACTTACTAGTGAAAAGAAAAACAAATAGATAAATGTAGCTGGGTGTATGTGGCTCTCTAATGCCTGTTAGTCACAAGGGATACATTCCACTGATAACTTTTACCTGCTCTGGAAATGTAATGATCTCTTCAAAGGAAAGGGCCCCCATCTATATGGATTTTAACAGCTGACAGGCAATGCTGTACACTGCCTGAGGCTCCAAATAACTTCCTGCACTACTCTCCACCAGCAAATGCTCCTTCACAGTAAGAGGGCTAGCTCCAGGATGACAACAGTGACCCTGGCCTCCATATGGATCTCCCTTCCACACTCCCCCACCTTTTCTCTGGACTCTCATGACTCCAGCACCCACTTCCTCCCGTCTCTACTCTCAGTTTCACAAGCCAGATGGACAACTTGGCAAAATAGTCCCACTAACCCCTCATGGCCATCACCTATACACCACTCACCAATGCCACCACGACACTATGCCTCTCCAGGTCCAGAATTTATTCTTAATTTATCCTATAGCAGGTTGATTAAAGTCCCCAATCTAAAATCATTGCTTTGACATTTTACCCACAACTTTTATTTTTATAACAGGTTTAAAGGGAAATTTCGGTTTATTTCAACCTGTCTCCTATCGTCCTAAGTTTGTTTCAAGTGACTAGTGACGTAAAAATAATAGTTAGCATGTTAGCTGTTAGCCTAGATAGAGCCAGGGTGCATAGTAGCGTCAGACCTGTTAAAACATAAGTGAACAGACATACTTCAAGTGCAAAGTTAGTCCACTAAACAAGCATTTTTTCCACAAAGACTGCCTCATATCATTAGGATAAATGTCAGAGAACATACAGAAAACGACATGTAAATGTGTTGTCTTACCTTACGGGTGTGGTGCCATGTTTGTTTACTATCTAGCTCTGCTTTCAAAAGCGCGGCCGAAATATGGCGAGCTCTAGATTAAGCCCAGCTGGATACTACTCCAGGTGGAGGTGTCTCATCCTCGGTCACATCCAGACCTTGAAAATAAGGCTGCAACCGGTCCCATTCCTTGCAACAAAGGCATTGCTCTTCTGTGGGCACTGGGCCACAGCATTCACAGGTACACCACCAATCTCCAGAGCTACACAGCCTTGCAGCAGCCACTCCTCCTCTCTCGTCCTCTACCTGTTGCGAAGCTCTTCGTCAGTGTATTTAGTTTAGTTTATTTTAGTTTAGTTTATTAGTTTATAGTATTGTGGACAATCCCAATTAATTGACTGTAGAAATAACAGTAAAAAGGGCAGCTTTAGCAAACATGGCTAATATCCAGCTGTAGTCCCCAGCCTGATGACAATAGGCACCCTAAAAAGAACAGTACATTACAGCACATTCATTAAAAAGAGAAAGTTAAAAGTCAGAGCATGTGAGCGGAACGGAGCGGGGAGTGGGAGGATTTTGTGTTGAGCGAGGAGTGGCTATTTTTTTAAAAAGGTGGAGCAGAGCCTTATCTCTCGCTCCAATTTTGCTCCGGTCGCTCATGCCCCATCCAGAATGTATCTTTGCACCTGTGCACACCCACACTATTTTCTTTCAAAACTATGGAGTTTACTGTGTACTTCAGAAAAGAAACTGAGAAGAGAAGCAGCGGTACCTTGGAGAACGGTCCCTAACTGAGAGGGAGAGGCGAGAGGGCTTCGGAGGTCGGCCGCTTAACCTGGTCCGTCTCCTCCACACTTTGACTATTTCCACCCTGCCAGCGGTACTGTGTAGAACGGTCCCTAACTGCGGGGAGAGGCGAGAGGGCTTCCCCAGAGAATCTACCAAGCTCATGTTTTATTGGTGCCGTAGCATTGTTCCGACCTCTTATTGTTCCAACCTCTCATTAGTCAGATGTCCCATTGTTCCTATATGTGATTATTACTGTAGCCTATTTGTGTACCATAGAGGATCAGCAACTCAACAAAAGTAGGCTACTGGTCGAGATACAGGTGTCATAGAGAGGAGAGAATGAAACACCATAACCTCCTGTTATTAACTCTGGGGTCCAGGTTGTGTGGGGAGCTCTCTGCGGTGCTGAACGGCTCCCGGCGGGCGTATTTCTGCCTTGATGGTGCACCGCGACCGGCGCTGGGTCAGCTGGGAAAGGCTTGAGGCGAAGCAGGCTCACGGCTTATGTGTTTGCCACTTTCTTTTTCATTTTAACCCACACCATGATTTTTTCCTGACCCTAACCAAGTGGTTTTTGTGCCTAAACCTAACCAGACCTTAACCACAGGGCATCATGAACAATGGGTTTAATATGGTCTGAACAATGGGATGTCAGACCAATGGGCTGTTGGAAAAATGGGCAGACCCTGTTTTATTTGTGAATAGAAGATTACAGGTTAGGGTAGTACGACGCAGTTGTTTTGAACGAGTGGAGCGGGATAAAATTTATGATGGAGCAGAGCAGAGTGAAGAATGAGCAGAACCAAGCGGAGCGGACGAGCGGCGCAAAGTGACAGGTCTGCGAGCGAGGAGTGGAAATTTTCACCCGCTCCGCTCTGCTCACATGCTCTGTTAAGAGTGAAGAGAAAAAGATAGATCAATAAAGATAAAAAGGAACAGTAAAACATCAATACAATCATGCAGAGACAGCACATATAACCAAAACATACAGAAGCAGCACATGCTATATAATCACACACAAAATGTCAGCACATACAATCACATTCAGGGATGCAGACAGACAGCACATATAGACATGCAGCGTTTATGACCATGACGCAATAACACACAGCCATAGGTTAGTGTGTGCAAGTGTAATTGTCAGTAAACCATGTTTTTAACTTGGCTGTAAAGGTGGAGCATGTATGTGTATCGACAATATGGGTGGGAAGTGAGTTCCAATTTTGTATTGCTCTAACAGAGAATGATAACTGACCAAATGTGCTTTTCCTGAATGGACTAATAAGTCACCATGTGTGATGCTTCTAGTGATCTGACCAGTATTATTGCGTTGGTTTATGAATGAATTAAGTGGAGATGAGCTAAGTTGTGCAGGATTTTAAAGACCAGACAGATGTTCCTGTATTTTATTAAATCTTCCCAGCTCAGAAGTTTGTGCTTGTGTAGGATGGTACAATGATGTGAGCTGTTTGGTTTCTGGTCCAAGATTTTAAGGGTTTGCTTGTACAGGGTTTCTAGTGGCTTCAGTGTCGAGGCTTTGGTTTGTCCCCAGCTTGTGAGGCAGTATGTTAGATGCAACATGATCATGGCATTCACATATAATTTGGCAGCATTAAAAGTCATTGTGTTTCTTATGTATTTAAAATTTGCTAAACCAAACCTTTTGACTGACCTTTTTTATGTGTGTTTTAAAAGTTAGATTGGAGTCAATAGTGATTCCCAGATATTTGACCTCTGACACAATAGCAATATTATTACCTGAGATTGTTTAATTCGGCACAATGTTATATTGCCATTTGGAAAAGAATATTCCTACTGTTTTGTTTACATTAAGTTGAAGGCAGGGACAGTTTAGCCATTTAGAGATCTGCTCTAATGGTGAGGTGAGTTTAGCAGCTGCCATCAGCTTTGTCCTGGCATGCACATATATCACGGTGTCATCCGCATATAACTGGGTTTCCACATCAGGGCAGACAGTTGGCAGGTCATTGATATATAAAGAAAAGAGTAGGGGACCAAGTATTGACCCTTGTGGTACTCCAGTGTACAATTCAAGGGCTGGAGAAAGTTGGTTGTTAACCATAACATGTTGACGTCTACCAGTCAGGTAAGATTCAAACCACCTAAATGCTAATGGGGAAAAGTTGAAAGTGGACAGTTTGGCCAGAAGGGCCTTATGGTTGACTGTGTCAAAGGCTTTGCGTAGATCTAAAAACACTGTACCAACAATACCTCCTTTGTCAACCATTGCTCGGACCTTTTCTATGAAAAGGCAGTTGGCTGTTTCTGTGGAATAATTGGCCCTAAAACCAAACTGCATGTGATGAAGGCTATTATTCTGGCTCAAATAAATTGTTTACCATTTAGCTTTGCTTTCCAAAGCGCGGCCGAAATATCGCAAGAACAAGCAGCGATCTCATACCGTGCCTGAAATCTCGTGAGAACAAGCAGCAACAGCTGGAAGGCAGAACCAGACAGTAGCCTGAAAAGTTCATTCATTTATTTTATGAAAGATTTATAGAATAATGGCTGACTTTTTGCCAGACTTTGACTTTGTGGAAGAGGAATTTGATTTTGTAGAGTTTGATGGCCGCCCTTATTTATTTGAGCAAGAATACACTGATGAAGAGCTTCGTGAAATTGAAGAACGGAGGAGGAGAGAGAGAGAGGCGCAACAGGTAGAGGACGAGAGAGGAGGAATGGCTGCTGCAAGGCTGCGTAGCTCTGGAGATTGATGGTGTACCTGTGAATGCTGTGCCCCAATGCCCACAGAAGAGGAATGCCTCTGTTGCAAGGAATGGGACCGGTTGCAGCCTTATTTTCAAGGTCTGGATGTGACCGAGGACGAGACACCTCCACCTGGAGTAGTATCCAGCTGGGCTTAATCTAGAGCTTGCGATATTTCGGCCACGCTTTGGAAAGCAGAGCTAGATGGTAAACAAACATGGCACCACACCCGTAAGGTAAGACAACACGTTTACATGTCGTTTTCTATATGTTATCTGACATTTATCCTAACGATATGAGGCCGTCTTTGCGGAAAAAATGCTTGTTTAGTGGACTAACTTTGCACTTGAAGTATGCCCATTCACTTATGTTTTAACAGGTCTGACGCTACTATGCGCCCTGGCTGTATCTAGCTAATGGCTAACATGCTAACTATTATTTTTATGTCACTAGCCACTTGAAACAAATTTAGGATGATAGGAGACAGGTTGAAATAAACCAAAATTTCCCTTTAAGCAGCCTAGAAAAACAACTAATATTTCAACTCAACATTTCTCTCCGATATGACATTTTTCCAAAAGATGAAAGCTGCAGTCATTAAGGTTAACCAAGAGAAAAGCAATTTGAGTATGTGTTTATTTTCAATGTTTCAATGTTAAGTAAGCATCTTGTTTTCAGGTAAATCTGGCAAGTGAAAGGTAAGTTTATACCAATCTTTGGTTTTGCAACTCTTGCCTGTACTTCACTTTTTAATTCTAAATCCTTTATCTTTACTGTAATATTACTGAAAAGAACTTCAACTTGCCTCTGTGTATGAAATGAGCATTACAAATAAAGTTCCTTTGCTCTGCTTAACCAAAATGGGACAAAAGGTTCTGTGTTCTGCTGTGATCTGGCATACAGTGGCTACATAACGGAATAGCCAGTTATACTATTGTCAGTGCTTTGGCCCTCATGTTGTGTGATACTACACATGCACATGATACCAACAATATCAGATAGTTCCTTGGGTGTTCCTTCACGAATGTGCGTCCATAGTCGAATGGCTCATCTTCCTGTGTGCATTTCCTTGCACAATCTGTGTGAAGCCAGCCTTTGCAAGTTTGGCACTGCATCCACTCAAGTGACTGGACATCTGGATATAAAAGTCTGACAACATCAAAGACATGTTAAAACTTAATTTTTGAAAGGCACAATACTCTCAAGTGTCATCCCTTGAAGTGCGCATGTAGTTATATTTTCACAAGAAATGCATATAAAAAGACTGTATATTTCAACTTTAAAAATGACACAACGTTAAAAGGGCATACATTGATTTTCAGATGTAAAAAATGTGCATATGCAAGGTCCTACACACCTTGCCTCCATACATCCTTATGTATAGAATGAAACAGTGCTTTTGAACAAGCCTCTCACCGTGCCTTGTCCTCACCCAAAATTAACTATGAATATGCCCCTCTTGTCACTTTGCAGTTCAAACAGCAGTTCTTGAGCTGCTGTTAGCTTCTTGAACTGCTCAACCACTTCTTTCTTCTTTGAAGCGTTTGTGTGATGAAGGATGTTGCGATACAAGAAAACATGAGAGGTTGGGGAGAGCAAGTTCATATAGTATTTATTGCGCTTCATCCCGCAAAACAGCTGCTCAGCACATTGGCTGTTAATCCTGCCAGAAAGTTCTGGCACGAGCCGAATCTTTCGGAGCACATCTCGTTCATCACGGCTGTTACTCTCATGAAAGACATCACTGAGAGCATAGTGCTCAGAACAACCAGTTACTGGGTGGCAGTCCAGGTCAGGTAGTTCCTTCTTGTGTAAAAGCCATGGGAAAGCAATCTTTAGAGTCCCTGCCCTCGCCTTCTGAATATTTTCTGCAGAGGGCTCCTGCACACAACCATCATGAGGCTGAAACGGTGGACAATGTGGTCTTCTGTGATTTGTGTGGGCCACCAACCCCCTCGCATAGTCATAAATGCAAACATTTGGCAAGTACACAATTCCATGGGGGCACATAACAACAACCCAGCCATCTAAAAATGAAAAGGTAAGATATCTTGCTAATATGCATTGACAAATTATGCTGAAATATCACCAATGCACACAACACAACACCTCCACTATTACATATAAAAATGATTATTCTCTGATTAATAAAAGCACTTACCAGAAGCTCCCCACACCTTTGTAAACACTTTGTTATACCTTACTCGGTTTGGCAAGAACAAGATCCATTTTGGACCCCTTCCCAGGCAGGCCACATTCCCGCAACGGTTTTCTGACCTCTTCAGTCTTTGAAAGTTTGGAAAGACATTGAAAAAAGGGGACAGATGACATGAAAGTCAAAACAGTGACATTAGTCAAGTCAAGATTTTACCTTGCAAAATCACATTTAAGGGAAGGTATTAATTGCTCATTTATCAAAAGAGGAAAAAATACCTTCAGTCCAAGCAATTCATCCGCCAGTCATTCCTCTGTAAGTGGCACATCAATTGGACTTGAGCCTTCGTCCACTTTAACTTTCTCATTTTCTGTGTTGAGGACCAAATTGGACTGCCTTGTTTTGGGTCCAATCCACGGAGCCCAGAAGTGGTAGGAGGGTGGTACAATGAAAGAATTTTGTCTGCCACCTCAACAAGACAAGATGTTACCAACATTAAAGCCCTGAAATCATTTAAAGCTACAGAAACTGATACCATCTGTTCTTGCCAACTTCCATCCTGTTTTTGCCAAACATTATTAAAAACTAAATTAAACTAGCAATCGCACTCTGGAAATTAACTTAAAGAGATCTGAAAACAATAATCCAAAACAAAATAATGTCAAAAAATAATAAAAAACACATAAATATAATAACTGATGTAGAGACCCATGTTCCAGAAAAGACAATTTCAGTAATGGCTGTCAGAACATGTATATCAAATTAAAAATGATAACAGCATCTTCTACAGTAAAAATATGAGCCAATATGATCTAAAGTGAATGTACTTGGGTAAAACCCCCTGCTGAGCACCTCCAAAGTCACTGCAGTCCAAAATTCATCGATGTCGACTTCACCGTTATAGTTGCTTGGTGGTGCTGGTATTTCACTCACTGAAAACAGGAAAAAACCCTGCCCTTAAACAGTTAAACTAATAGAGGCTCCAGTCATGAAAACAGAAACAATGTTTTGTACAGGTAAGTAGGTAGATATTGTATCACATACCTGGCATATTGAAAACGCCTTTTTTGTGAAGATCCATCACAACAACAGGCGGATGATAACCACATGACACATGTGTACATGTAATCAAGCTCAGACATACACTCAAAGTGTATGTCAAAGAGTAGGCTTTGAGTATTACATCTGATTTCGGCAGCCTCTCACCCTCCGTTGCCTCAATCATCTCTACGACTCGACCGACAGCTGTAAGACTCTAGAACAAAGCAGCATAATCAAGTCAGTGAACAATGAGCTACAATCTACATTGGCAATACTGTAGTACTACATTTCCCCCTGAAAGCATTCCATCCTGTCAGGCTGAGCAGCAGCCAGACAGGATGGCCAGCCAATCAGATCGCGAGCTAGAGCACAACCAATCAGCTCACCAGGCATCAATTCGAGCAGCATCGTTTGAAAGCTTAGCAAACAAGAGCTCGTTTTTGTGTTCAAATTATAGCTAACCAAGACTTTAAACAGTTCTATAACATAACCTCAAGCATAACTCCTTGTTTGAAACATACAATTAGTCTACTTGTGAGTATTTTGTTAAAGAAACTGTTTAGTTCAGCTGCTTGAAAACTTCAACTGCAAGTTACTGCTAATGTTAGTTTAGCAGTAACTTGCTTTGTTTTAATTGAATAATTTTTTGGAGCCCTGGAAATATCTTAAAGTCTGAAAGAGATTTTATGTGGCAGAAATGAATTTTTTTTCTGCTTTTCTATCCTTTTATTCGTCTTGTCATCCCTCAGATTCATTTTGTAGGATTTTGACCCCCAGGTTGGGAACCAGTGCTCTGTGGAACAGGGACGTACTGGGACTCACATTCAGCCTGCGATTTTGAGATTCAGAGGCCTTTTACAGCATTTTTTTTGGCAGTAATTTTAACACTAATACAGTTTCTGTGGTATAAAAAGAATCTGATGGTGATGAATACCTTCAGGACACTTGAGGGATGTCTTGTTGACACCTGCCTTCTCAGATTGTATAACATATCACCACTGCACTAAATCTAAACAAGACCAGGCCAGGCAAGCCGAGGTGAGCTGGAACTCTGAGTCACAGTATACTGCCAACTACTGCTAACATCTGTACCACAGCATGTACAACCAGGCAGTACACATACATGCACATTCAGACACTCAATGTGTTACTCAATGCAGTCCCATAAAAATCACAAATAAAAACTCTGTGTGTGTGTGTGTGTGTGTGTGTGTGTGTGTGTGTGTGTGTGTGTGTGTGTGTGTGATAACAGGAAACAAGAAGAAGCAGCTTATCATCAAAATCATAGCAAATATTTGGAGACAGAAACAACCAACCTCCAAGGTATATAGGTCTACACCCTCTCAAAACACCAGAACAAATAGAGACTCTCCCCATAGCAAAGCAAAATTGAAGATGAGATCTCCTTTATATCACATTTACATCTCCTAGATATAAATGAGCACTAATCGAGACCAAAGTGGTTTTCTCATTCTTCTCAAATGTCTCTCCTGAGAAATAAGTCTCACAGTGAGCACTGTGCGGGTTCTCTAAATTCTCTCACAGCTGTCTCTTTTCCTGATCTCAGCTAAGAGAAAAATGAGACATATTGCGCCACTTTCAAATATGTCTCATTTTGATATCCTTACTTGGACGCACTATCTCAGGTATGTCTCTGAGAAATATACATGGTTCTGTCTCTCACTGCTCACTATTTGAGTTCTCAGATTCTCTTACAGTTGTCTCTTTTCTAGTGTCTCAGCAACAAGAAAAATGAGAGCAGTGCAAGCTCTCAAATGAGTCTCAATATGATACATGATTTAATATTATACCTCAATCATATATCAGTTTATCTCATGCCAAAATTTGAGAAAATAAGTAATCAATTCAGGCAAATAATTTATAAGATATATGGTTTATTTACATGATGTTCAACTTACAAACTTTGTTGATTTCTTACACAAGTCATATAACTCATTAATTACAAATCTGAGTTCCAAAATTTAACCCATTAACACAAAGAGCCATGATGTGCTCAAAAGACACCTTTTTGAGACTTAAGACTTCCTTCCTTCCTTCCTTCCTTCCTTCCTTCCTTCCTCCTTCCTTCCACTTTTCCTTTCTCCCTCCCTACTTTCTTTACTCCCTTCCTTCCCTACTCCTTTCCTTCCTCCCTTCCTCCGTCCTTCTTTCCTTCCTTCCTTCTTTCCTCCTTCCTTCTTTCCTCCCCACTTTCCTTCCTTCCTTCTTCCTCCCTTCTTTCCCCCCTCGCTCCTTTCCTTCCTTCCTCCCTTCCTTCTTCCTTTGCTTCCTCCCTTCCTTTTTTCTTCCTCCCTTCTTTCCTCCTCCCTTCTTTCTTTCCTTCCTCCCTCCCTCCTTTCCTTCCTTCCTCCCTCCCTTCTTTCCTTAGGGGAACAACACAATTGCATGTACCATTTGTTACACTATCTTGCAGCAAAGAAAAACCTGCACCTTTGAAGTCATGCACAAGGGCCCATTTGGCACATGATTGTTCTGAGATAAAGAAGAACTCAGTCTCTCCATACATTGTTTGTCCTTCACTAGAAAAAAACAACTATAAAATTATTTCTTCTATTGTCTCTCCCATAGTGTTTTGATGTGAGATAATTTCTCTTAACTTGTGCCCTGTGAAAGATCCCTACTGTTTTAGAATTGATGCAGTGACCACCATGTATTTCCAATGTAGAGAGGTGAACTGTGTCCAGTTGAAGTTCACGAGATGCTCCATATAGTTTAGTCCTAGACAAATCATTGTTTTCCTGACAGAAACTATCATCTTTAGTCATCCGTGTGTAAAATTCAGCTATGGCATTCACTGGCTTTATGGTTTGTGAAATAACAGGAGTAGACTGCACAAGTGCGACTGCATGGACCATCACCATCTGCGTAGGTATATTTTGAGTGCCATGTATGAGCCTTAACAAATAGCCATTCTTGTCTTCAAAATGGAAACATGAATGAGTCCATAATGGACCAAGGGCCCTGACATTGTCTGCTAGGTGCACGTGGTGTACATTTGCAGTTTCGTACCGCTCACCATAGAGATTAGCCATTTGAGAACAAAAGTGCCACAGTATATTCTCTGCATGATGAAATTTGACTCTTCTGCAAACTCCTCACTTAAACCCTCTTCAAATCCTTCACTGAACATATGTCCATCATCATACGTCCAATCCCCCACATCAGGGAAAGCTTCCTCAAATGATTGAGATGGATCATACTCAGCATTGCCATGTAGTTCAGTTGTTAGGAAGGGATGTCGTATGCTGTAAAGCCCTGTGAGGCAAATTGTGATTTGTGATATTGGGCTTTATAAATAAAATTGAATTGAATTGAAATTGAATTGAATTAGGCCATCAGGAGGATCTCTGAAGGCTGATCTGGAAGATGGTTCTTCATTGTCTTCGATAGAGTCAACAGTTGAAATACTCTCTTGTGCCATGCTTCCTTGTGCTGTTAATAAAATAGAATAAAAATCATTAAGGGTAAAAAAAACATTTTGTCACAACGCAAAACCTATATCATCTCAGCCTGTATATCACTTTCTTACACTTAAATGATGTTGTCATATTTTAGCAGGATCTGCTCAGTGACAACATATACTGTACATCATTAGACAGACAGACAGACGGTGTGTGTACCTGGCAGGTGGTGAGAGTATGGTACATCTTGCATGGACACCCGGAGGTTGGACGTATTCCGCTTGAAGTGCAGCGTTTTGGGTTCCTTCAGGATTCATTCTTCACACATGCTACTGTAATCAGGATAAGAGAAAGCAATATTGCCATGCTTAGTTTGACCAACTGTGGACTGCATTCTATCTATCAATCTATCAATCTACAGGGCCTGTGATTCTCAATCAGAACTAATTGTGTTCAGGATATCTCTCTCCTCTGCACTTGGGACTGGGTGTGGCTAAAACAGGTCAGACAGCAGAGAAGATGGCTTTTGAACATAAAACACACACATATGAGGGGTCAAACGTTTCACCCAACCACACTACAATGCGTCACTTGCGCCTACTTAGGACCAGGGCCGCCCCTCCCTAAACGCAGAACACGCGCTGTGCGTAGGGCCTCATCTTCCATGGGGGGCCACATTTTGCGCGAGGGAACGCATTTGCGCATATGCGCAATGGATGCGCATGCGCTACCGTGAGGCGCGCGTAGAATCAGCACGAGGAAGGAGAGAAGAGACCTGACCGCCCATGCGTCGCTGCAATGATTGACAGCACTCCACATCTGAACAATCAGAGGGGTGCGCTGGCAGGCACTTGCAGAGCTGCAGCAGGTGAAGAGTTGTCGACATGTCGTCCAAAAGAGCCTCAGGAGTATGTGCGGGGTTGGGAGGGCAGGCGGGCTCCACGGAGGGGGAGACCCGAGCCTCGGGGGTATGTGCGGGGATGGGAGGTCGGATGCTCCTAGAGAGGGGAGAGGGAGAAATATAACAAAATAAGATTAAATAGGAAAAACCTGTCTCCCTCTTTTATTTTATTTTCAGTGTTTAATCAAGGGTGGGGGATTGAGGTGGTGGAAGTTACTTTCTTTTGATGAGTAATTGATGGCTATTTGTGACTCAGATTTGTTTATTTATTGATTTCAGTTTGAAGTTATTTTTATTTAATATTTCTTTCTTTCTTTCTTTCTTTCTTTCTTTCTTTATTTATTTATTTATTTCAGGTTGAATTTTTTATTTTATTTGACTCATACAGCCAAACTACTATATCTACAGTACATTTGTTATTGCCAGTAAAGGTTAAAAAAAAGTTAAATGGCAAGTTGTTGTACGGTCATTTTGTACCTATGATACATTTGGGATGGGGGCCTCCAAATAAAATTTCGCTTAGGGCCCCAATTTGGTCAGGGGCAGCCCTGCTTAGGACACATCAGATCTAATCAAACCGCGTGAGTGCACGCCTACATTTTACATAGGGTTACTATGGAGACACGAGTGTAACACACACGCCCGCTACATGACGCGCAGGTGTTGTTCGCTTCACTCACATGACACGCTCACACGTCTTATCAGTATGCGTGCACAGCACATTACAAACGCTACACATACACTACACCTGCGTGTGCGAGTGAATCTCGCACACACATAGTGCATGTACACATCATTAACACCTGAACGCGTCAAATTACTTTGGCAAACTGTCTGTCTCCAAAGTTTACACGTGCAGGCAGGCGTGTGTGTGTGTGCTTCACAAGAAGTGGAATGAATAAATGAATCAAGTCGCAGCAGACGTACGTGTGCATATACACACGCATGATTTTTTTTTAATCTTTATTTTATCCTCACAAATCAGAGCTACTGACCATCCTCGATGTCTGGCTGTGGTTTAAAAATATTTAACTAAGATAATATATAGGCTACAACAGCCTAATTGGGAATATATAGCCTATTATTGATTTGGATCCTAAATGCTGCAAACCTCCATCTGTATGTTTACATTTTTTTCACATTTTGCCCTTTTGCGAATTTGACTGTTTATGGAAACAGCTTTTCAGACATCCTTAAATCTTAAAAGATTTAGTCCCCCTCTCCCATTCCTAGTAGTGGTAGCTATATCCCACACTCTTTCCAACTGGCGGGGCGAGCAGCCGTTAGTACTTGGCAGCAGTAGCAGCTGTGGCTGGACCCGGCTGCCCACATGGCGCATATCGCGGGCATAGACGTTGGAACTAGGGGTGCGGCCGCACCCCCTTCCATCCATCCCCCCCGCAACCCATCAGCCTAAAAAAGCTTAAAAAAAAAAGAATCTGAATTTAAACTCAATTTGTCTGACTTACATTTATCTCTTTCATATCATTAATGCATAGATCTATGCTTTTGATGCAGCCTGCCTGACTACATACAGAGGCTGCGCTCAGAGGTGGAGTGGTGTTTTGATCAGGAGGGACTCGTGTAGCTGCAGGGCGAGAGCAGGCAGTTCTTCAAGCGGCTCAGGGGAAACGAGTGGATGTGGGTTCCCCGGAACTGACCCCCTTTCCACGAGAGCAGCTAATAGAGCTTAGATCGGGCCCAAAAAAATCCAGCCCGACTCGGCCCGAGCACGTTATGTCCGGGACCAGTCCGGCCCGGCCCGTCCAATTAACTGTAATTATGGGCCTGAGCCCGATTTAAACCCGACATTTTTCAATAAGCTGGCTGTTATAATTAAGAGTATTAAACCGCAATTCTTGTTATTTGAATGGCGCAACACGGAAGCATGATTGTGTAATAAAACAGGTGTTTATTTTAGGATCCAGGTGGTGAAGGGCTGTGCGTGCACAATGTCCCAACAGGGGACAGCCCTCCATTCCGAAACCCCCCCACCCCGAAATTGATTTTCAAGTCCATATCAAGTTTCCTGCATCAAACACTCTCGACCGCTCTCTGTCACTCGCACAATTCTGAAATTCGTTGTACTACAAAAGCTTGAAATGAACGTTCAACTCGTTTTTTTTTTATTGAAAATGTCACTGTCTTCATTTATTATGTATAATTTTTCTAGCAGCAAACACATTTAAAGGAGACGCTTGTCAAGTCTTTGTACGCGCGCTGTCCGTGGTGCTGAAATCCCAGCTGCAGCCACCGCTGCTGCTGACAGCAGACCAGGGGAGAAAAAAAGACATTTCTTTGCTCTGTGCTTTTAGGAAATAGTCCCACTGTGTTTGCAGGGCATATCAGGCTGTGTGATTATGCACAAAGATTGGTTAACACATTGGAGCAATTTCATACAATTGCGAACATTTAACATGATAAACTAATTTCAGTTCAACATGGTCATTTGCTTAGAGGATTCAGCTGAAGCATAATGAGTGTTATATGTCAATAAGATGAAGTATTTGCTTGTTTTGTGGTTAATTATGCACATGATGCGTTTGACCCCATCATGGGGCCCATTCGTCCCTGCAGACAGGGTTATATTGTTCCTTAAATGGCTTGATTTAGTTATCAAAGTTTCATCCCCCCAGCTTGCTATGCTAATCAGACGTGCGTGTGTAGACATGTCGTCTGATCACAAGGGTCAAAAGTGTCAGCTCTGGAAGCAACAACGCGCCGTGTTACGGACGTGCAGCATCGCTATGCTAACTAGCTTGCTATGCTAATCAGACAGTAGGTATATATATATATATATATATATACAGGCCAAAAGTTTGGACACACCTTCTCATTCAATGCGTTTTCTTTATTTTCATGACTATTTACATTGTAGCTTCTCACTGAAGGCATCAAAACTATGAATGAACACGTGGAGTTATGTACTTAACAAAAAAAGGTGAAATAACTGAAAACATGTTTTATATTCTAGTTTCTTCAAAATAGCCACCCTTTGCTCTGATTACTGCTTTGCACACTCTTGGCATTCTCTCGATGAGCTTCAAGAGGTAGTCACCTGAAATGGTTTTCCAACAGTCTTGTAGCAGTTCCCAGAGGTGTTTAGCACTTGTTGGCCCCTTTGCCTTCACTCTGCGGTCCAGCTCACCCCAAACCATCTCGATTGGGTTCAGGTCCGGTGACTGTGGAGGCCAGGTCATCTGCCGCAGCACTCCATCACTCTCCTTCTTGGTCAAATAGCCCTTACACAGCCTGGAGGTGTGTTTGGGGTCATTGTCCTGTTGAAAAATAAATGATCGTCCAACTAAACGCAAACCGGATGGGATGGCATGTTGCTGCAGGATGCTGTGGTAGCCATGCTGGTTCAGTGTGCCTTCAATTTTGAATAAATCCCCAACAGTGTCACCAGCAAAACACCCCCACACCATCACACCTCCTCCTCCATGCTTCACAGTGGAACCAGGCATGTGGAATCCATCCGTTCACCTTTTCTGCGTCTCACAAAGACACGGCGGTTGGAACCAAAGATCTCAAATTTGGACTCATCAGACCAAAGCACAGATTTCTACTGGTCTAATGTCCATTCCTTGTGTTTCTTGGCCCAAACAAATCTCTTCTGCTTGTTGCCTCTCCTTAGCAGTGGTTTCCTAGCAGCTATTTGACCATGAAGGCCTGATTCGCGCAGTCTCCTCTTAACAGTTGTTCTAGAGATGGGTCTGCTGCTAGAACTCTGTGTGGCATTCATCTGGTCTCTGATCTGAGCTGCTGTTAACTTGCGATTTCTGAGGCTGGTGACTCGGATGAACTTATCCTCAGAAGCAGAGGTGACTCTTGGTCTTCCTTTCCTGGGTCGGTCCTCATGTGTGCCAGTTTCGTTGTAGCGCTTGATGGTTTTTGCGACTCCACTTGGGGACATATTTAAAGTTTTTGCAATTTTCCGGACTGACTGACCTTCATTTCTTAAAGTAATGATGGCCACTCGTTTTTCTTTAGTTAGCTGATTGGTTCTTGCCATAATATGAATTTTAACAGTTGTCCAATAGGGCTGTCGGCTGTGTATTAACCTGACTTCTGCACAACACAACTGATGGTCCCAACCCCATTGATAAAGCAAGAAATTCCACTAATTAACCCTGATAAGGCACACCTGTGAAGTGGAAACCATTTCAGGTGACTATCTCTTGAAGCTCATCGAGAGAATGCCAAGAGTGTGCAAAGCAGTAATCAGAGCAAAGGGTGGCTATTTTGAAGAAACTAGAATATAAAACATGTTTTCAGTTATTTCAATCAATCAATCAATCAATCAATTTTATTTATAAAGCCCAATATCACAGATCACAATTTGCCTCACAGGGCTTTACAGCATACGACATCCCTCTGTCCTTAAGACCCTCACAGCGGATAAGGAAAAACTCCCCAAAAAAACCCCTTTAACGGGGAAAAAAAACGGTAGAAACCTCAGGAAGAGCAACTGAGGAGGGATCCCTCTTCCAGGACGGACAGATGTGCAATAGATGTCGTACAGAACAGATCAGCATAATAAATTAACAGTAATCCATATGACACAGAGAGAGAGAGAGAGAGAGAGAGAGATGCAGGTAATGACAGTATCTTACAACAACATTAATGAAAGTAATAATATTATAGTTATAGTTCTGGTTACTGCGGTACAGTATGTACCGCAGTACACCTTTCACCTTTTTTTGTTAAGTACATAACTCCACATGTGTTCATTCATAGTTTTGATGCCTTCAGTGAGAATCTACAATGTAAATAGTCATGAAAATAAAGAAAACGCATTGAATGAGAAGGTGTGCCCAAACTTTTGGCTTGTACATATATGGCTTGTATATATATATATATATATATATATATTTTCCAGAATTTTTATTTTATTTTTTTGTTTATTTTACTTTTCAGTTTTCCTCCCTGAGGGATTGCCACCTTATTGTCGTCAGGGGGTGTGCATGCCTCAGTGACCCTAAGAGCTATACCAACAGGAGCTTAGTATTCAGACTCAAGTTCGACAGGTCTTAGGCCCGAACATACTCGAGCGTACTATAGGCGGAGCGGACACCACGAGGAATGTCCGTAGTCATTCGGGCTTTCTTAGTCGAGCGCACCTCCGCGTTGTAGTTTCCTGTAAAAATGTCTGTGAAAAATCCCCGCGATGTGAAAAATACATGCCAAGCAGTCACTGGTGCATGGAGTGGAGTCCGTGTGGTCAGAAAATCTGAGCTTTGCGCACACAGGGCTTGCGGATGTCCGCTTTGAGTCCGCGCGGACCTCCCCAGAGTTCGTTCCACGTACATTCTGCCCGAGTATGTTTGGGCCTTTAGGGTAGAGGCCTGACAAAGTGCAATCCATTTCGTTAGGTTGGGGGTTTGACACACAGCTAACAACAACCCAATTCCATGTAGAAAACACTGTTATCAACAACCAAACAAGCGGCAAGCATATTTGAGACCACGGTGCTTTGACACCCTCTATAGGGCACTCACACAGTGTCCCCACATCCTGCAGTGAGTGAGTGAGTGAGTGACCTTTATTTGTCAGGTCTACCTATGGCAAAAATGTGCTGGAGCATGATGCCCCCTTCACATTTATGACTGCCCCCTCATATATACCTGCCTAGAACCAGGCTTGATGGGGTCAAGTTTGTGGCACCAGTACATGTTAAAATAAAAACTGGTCACTTCCTGTTACCACCGGGGGGCGCTATGAATAAGGTGAGATATTAACATATCGGGGCGTTCAGGGCAGAGCCATCATCATGTCCAGCAAGTTTGAAGCTGCTGAGATCAAGTATGTGGGCAAGAAAACGAAGTCGCCAAAATTTGTCACGCCCTAGCGGCCATGCCCCTTGACATAGAGAAAAGCTTTTAATAACTTTTGATCAGCATGGTGTCAGGATGATCTGTACCAAATCTGAAATTGATTGGGCAAAATCTGTAGGCGGAGTTCATTAAAATACAAAGTTGTGGAAATCACAAAATCACCACCAAATGTAAAGTTTAAATCAAAATGGGCGACTTCCTGTTTGGAGTAGACCATTGGTGGCAAAAACTTGTGCGTCTGTGCAACAAACACATATGTACCAATTTTCATCTTCCTACTCCAAAAATCTAGAAAATGTTTTAGATCTTTGAGTTCAGCTCATGAATAATGGGAGCAAAAACAAAAGCGTTGCATTTATATTTTTGTTCAGTGTATAATGTCAGACGATGCACGAGCACCATTCACAAAATGACTACGCTACAAGCAAGCTCCTACCACAATGGCACGTACCGTAATGACTGGCGTGTCCTTCAGTGAAGAAGGACAACCAATCACAATGCAGCGGGGAACAAGGTGGAAGCTCCAAACGGAATGTCATTGGATAACATGATCCTTAGCTAAGCCCCACCCCCTTGGTTACTGTTGCTATGGCTTTCAAGCATTCACTGCCAGCCATGCTCTATGCATAAGAACTATAGTGTATGCAGCAATATGGCATCGGTTTCAAAGTAAATATCAGAAATTACTTGAAAAACTGTTTGGAGATATCAGAGACAAGCAGTCAAAAGATAAGACATTTTTGACTTGAGCATCTTAGTGATGAAGCCATCATCAACGGAGCTCCAATACTATGATTGACCACGACAACAGGGGAGAAAACTTCCAGGAAAAATACACAGCTACAGTCATAAAAAGAATCCCTGACAGAGTTAATGCATAATTCATATTAAATGTAACATCACTTTTTTTCCATATTAGCCTTTGAGAAAGTCATTAAATGTTGTTCAATGTTTTTAATAATTGGGTGAAAATGAAATATAAAAACAGACCCATGATTGCTCCTCACTTTGGTTTTATTCATAATCCACATATTAAATAGGGCTGGGTATTGATTCAGATTTTCCAGATCGATTCGGTTCGATTTTCAAGGACTCAGTTCGATCCGATTCACGATTCGATTCGATTCGATTCGATTCAATTCAATTCAATTCAGTTCAATATCAATTCAGTCAAGTATATTTCAATTATGATACAAAATTTGCTTGGATATTAAGATATTTTCTGAGAACTAACGAAGTATATTTAACAAGGAACCCTCTGACCTGGTGCATTACTATTAAAAAATACTCATTAGTCATCATGTAAATCTAATCACAAGGCAGACAATTTAAATAAAGTGGCTACAAAAAATGTAAACAAAGGACATCCACAAGTTTGCTGCCTGTAACCGTCTTATAAAGCTTTTGTGCAATACACTACAGTGGTTGTGATGCACACATTGACTGTATCAGAAGAGAAACAATATACGTAGGTGAACCCTGCAGCAAAGTGAACCCTCTTCTTCAGAGAGGATCTTTGCCTCCCAGTTTGTTCATGGCGGCAGAGCAGAGTGAACCGTCTTTCTTCTCAGAGGATCTTTGTCCCATGAGAGCAGGCAGCTGTTCTCCGTGTCTGTGTAAACAACGTTCGCTGGCGATTTGACAGTCACTAGAAGCACATTATGACCCTTTGTAAAAGTTTCTGTGTGGTGCCTGTGTTGCACATGAGCTAACGTTAGCGGCTAAGGAAGGACTGAGAGGCTATCCGGTGTGTGTGTGTGTGTGTGTGTGTGTGTGTGTCTGAGTGTCTGAGAAGTGTCACTACGTTAGCTTGTTAGCTGTAATGTTAGCCTTGCTGTTTGTCATGTTAACGTTGTCGTCGGCAGCCCTGAATAGCTTGTAAAGCTTTAGCATAGTTAGTTAACACATTTGTTATCGGCCCATGTGTTTACTGCTACAGAGAATTAATAAATCTTTGGTTTATTTGCACAACGTCACCTCTCTGCCGACGCTAAGTTAACTTTACCAGCAGATCTGTATGAGGCACAAACTGAGGCTACAGTTAGCAGTGTGTTGATGCTTAGTGGTATTTCTTAATCTTTTTCTGTCAAACTGATGTGCATTTAATAAACATGCGTACATTATTAGCGTTATATTTATAGGGGAAAATGCGAGTGAAAATACTCGCACGGTAGACCCATGCCTTCAGTGGACGCACTCCCACCATTGTTTGCTGCTCTGTCTTCAGTGTCCGGCCGTCTCGCGAGATCTCTCGCCATGACCTCAGGTGCTAAATGCTGATCTCGCGAGACTACCTGGGTTGATAGTACTGCAAGCTGCTGCAGTCTGCTACAGGCTGTACAACATGTCCACAGAGGAAAACAGTTATAGTAAAAGATCGATTTTTTTTAATTAATGAATCAATTTTGTGCCATTTAAAAGAAAATTGATTAAAATCGATTAAATCAATTTTTTCAACCCAGCTCTAATATTAAACAAAGTAAAAGTTTACTCAGTCACTATTTCAGCTTGAGTAGCTTTTACCACCAACAGATGCTGATTACCACACATCTAGTCTCCTAACATCCTGTTGAGTAGATGAACATGCGGAAAAAACCACAGGTGGTGGTCACCTCCAACTCCACCACGTCTAACAAAAGCCAGAGAAACTGGTCCTGAGTCAGGTCGCTGGATGACCAGATCCTCAGGTCATCAGTCACCCCCAGGTCCCCAGGGCCTACATTACAGACTATTAATGTTACCCATAATGTTGCAGAAAATTAGAAACACAGACATGGAAAGGGAATTGTTAACAAAACTAAAAAAAAAAATAAATGACTACTGATTGTTGTTTTTGTATCTGTAGAGTTCATTAAATTACTAAGTGTGTAAATCACAAAATCAACCTCAAAATGAAATGTTTGAATCAAAATGGCCAATTTCCTGTTTGGAGTAGACCATTGGTGCCAGAGACTTTTTTGTGCATCTGGGCAACTTACACATACAGTGGTGGAAAAAAGTTTTCTGACACCCTTAAATATTTGTGGAAAAATCTTTTTTGTGTTTCAAAAGGTGTGGCTGCATTAGACAGATACAAACAAATACAAATTATATTTTTTTGTTTATTGTTTACAAGAAAAACTAACAAAACTAAATTCTTGACAGTTTCAATATGTCAGTTCTCAACATTGTCGGTATCAAAGTCAACAAATAACAGAGAATGTGTTCAAAACTGAACAAAAAAATAAATAAACCATCACATCATCAAATTAATATTTAGTAGTCCTGCCACTGGCACGTAGTAGAGCTCTAATCCTGGCTGGCATGTTCCTCACGAGCCTTTCACACTGTTGAGGGGTAATCTTGTCCCATTCTTCTTTAATTACTGCTTTTAATTCTTAGAAATTCTTTGGTTTATGCTTTGAAACAGACCTTTTGATAATCCACCACAGATTTTCAATGGGGCTCATGTCCGGGGATTGAGCTGGCCACTCTAAGACCTGGATACTGTGCTCCTGCAGCCAAGTTCTACTGGCCTTGGATGTGTGGCAAGGGGCATTATCATGTTGAAACATCCAGTTTTTACCTTGACAGAACAGTGCACGCGCAGAAGGGAGCATGTGGGTTTCGAGAATGGTACAATACTTGGTAGAGTTCAATGTGCCATCACAGACAGTGAGATGACCAACACCAGCAGCACTCATGCATGCCCAAACCATGATACTGCCTCCACCATGCTTGACAGTAGGTACTGTACATGCTTCGCCTGGCCTTCTGCGTACCCTCACATTAGTAGGATAAAGCTGGAAACTGGACTCATCTGACCACAAAATTCTTCTTCCAATTCCTGGCTGTCCAGTTCCTGTGTGCCTGGGCCCAACGACGCCGGGCTAACCTCTGTCTCTCATTGATCAGGGGCTTCTTGATAGCCTTGTAGGACCTTAAGCCATGATCTAAAAGTCGGCCACGTACAGTGCGGGTGGAACACTGGACACCAGTGATTGACCACTGCTGCTGAAGCTCCTGTGATTCGGCAGTTTTGCCTGCACATGCGGATCAGGATGCGGTCATTTCTTGCTGAAGAAACCCTTGGACGCCCAGATCTTGGTTTGTCTTCCAAGCTGTTGGTTCGTCTGTATTTCTGCAGAGTGTATCCAACTGCTGAAGGACTGCATCTGCACTTCCTGTCTATCTGGCGGCAGCTGTACCCCTCCTGGCTGAGAATCTTTATCTTCAGGCGTGTTTCCTGCGTTAGGTTCCTTGTTTTAGCCATTTTTGTGTCTGAAGAACTTTCAAATGTGCTGGCTTTATGTAGACACGAAGCTTGGCAACAAAAATTGTGTCTTTTAATAAAAAGAACGACCTTCATCACTGGTACCAAAATGACCCAATACTCAAAATTTCTTATGTATTTTTATGGAACCAATCAATTTTAAGTTTTTAATGGCTTTTTTTTAGGATTTATTTCGTATTTTGGCTGTGACTGTACTAAAAGAAATTGCACTTGAAGACCTAAGAATGATTCTTAATGCAATATTTCACAAATGCATGGGGTGTCCGAAAACTTTTTTCCACCACTGTATGTACACATTTTCATCTTCCAACTCTTAAAAAAACCCTATGGGGAGGGGTTTTGCAAAATTTCAAGGGGGCGCTATAGAAGCATTTGGTCCCCCCCAGGGGCAACGCCCCTAACAGATGTAAGAGCCTGTGTATCAGTTTTCATGAGGATATGAGGCCACTGAAGCCATCAAAGAGCCAAACGTATTTGATGGCGAGGGCGGCGCCATAGCTGCCACGCCCCTTGACATAGAGAAAAGCTTATAATAACTTTTGATCAGCATGGTCTCAGGGGCTGAGGCTGTTGAGGATTTTTTGTGCGTCTTGGCATGTTCTATGAGCCCAACAATTTTCATGCGTGTAGTTGAAACTCACAGGCGGGGCTCGAGGCATAAAATTTTCTAGAGGGCGCTATGTCTCCATTTGGCCCCGTCCACATACAACACTGCCGAAATATCAAATTTTTCGCCAGACCAAAAGCGTGTGCCAAATTTGGTGAGTTTTTGAAACTGGGAAAGGGACAAAATTGGGGATGAAATGTTTGTAAGAATAATAATAATAATTAAAGCTGCAAGCAGCTGTGACCGGGCCCTTGCTCTTCTGCATCTACGCAGGGGGCCAGCAGTGCGCATCACTGAAGCGGTTATGTGAAAACTCAGAGTAAGTTAACCCTGATGTGGTGTGACGTTTCATCTTTCTACTCCAAAAAACCCCCTATGGGAAGGGTATGTTGAAAATTTCAAGGAGGCGCTATAGAGGCATTAGCCACACCCCTTGACATAGAGAAAAGCTTGTAATAACTTTTGATCAGCATGGTCTCAGGGGCTGAGGCTGCCGAGCAACCAGGGGCTGAGGGGAGATCCGGAGCAGGCATGGATTGGTGGTGTAAATGTGGGGCTTACTGGCTACTTTATTAGGTACACCTGTGCAATCTAATACAATCTAATACAACATCTCTGTCACACATTCTACGTTTACAAAGCTTTTACTTTTTCAGCTTTTGTCAGAAAGGTGATTATTCTACTTTATTATTGAGGTCGTAGTGGGTGGTGTTGGTGTACTGGAGTGCAATATATTTAAAAGTGTTCCTAATATTTGTCTCCCTCAATAAGACAAAATTAGGAGGCCACCCCAATACCCCACCACCATTCACTATGACCTCAATAATAAACAAAGTAGAATCACTACTTTCTAGACGATGTCAACAATAACCAAAAATTTATAAGCTTCAGAGAAAAAATCATGGTCGTTCTACTGGATTGCATTAGATTAGACAGGTGTACACAAAGTGGCCAGTGACTGTATGTTCCATACATACAGATTTCCTCAAATAGTAGCCGGGGCTACTATTAACAAAAAAAAAATAGTTTGGGACCAGGCTACAAATAGGGGCAGGCTACTGTTTGAAGGAGGCTTTTAATAAAAGAAAAAAAAAATCACAGCCAAATTTGGAAAAAAAATACAAATACTGTATTTTTTAAATTGAAACAGCAGAAATATTTATGTAAACTTGTCTTTACAGTAAAAAATTTTTTTTCTAGTATTACAAATAAAGTACTGTATTATTTACAGTAACAAACTTTACTTTAACAGTAAAAATAGTTTTTGGTGTTTTTGTAAATCACCACTATTTACTATTTACTACAGCACAGTGTAATAGTTGTCCTGCCTTGAATCAGTGAATCATCTCATCCTTTGTCCCATCTGCAGCCACCGTGATGCCACACACCTTACAAGACAACATGCCACAAATTAATTTTAAAACTAGGCTACATTCGTAATTATGACTTTTTATCTCGCATTTTTGATGAGGAATGACGATTTTTTTTCCATTACTTGCGAAAATGTGCTTCCATAGATAAAAAGATGGTTACAGTAAAAATATCAGTGCCAGAGACGGTCCTGGCTAGTTTTACGCCCTGAGCGAACCATCCCTTGGCGCCCCCCCAACTCCCCAACCCCCCCACCTCTCCCCACCCCCCACAGTACGATACCAGTGAAAGTATCACGGTTCTGAGTAGTATCACAAAACCACGGCAAGAATGAGGCAGATGTGCCTTTTGTCATTTATAAAAAGATAAATCACTTTTCTATAATACATCAATGATATTTCAATGGAATAAATTACTTATTGACTTATTCATACTTCAAAAACAGCATCAATAAGTGATTAACCCTATGGGCCCTAGGCCTTTTTGGGGTACTTTTACTGCCTTTACTTTTAAGCTCATATAACAGTCATTATAAAGGCTACATACACATGCAATATCTTGTTTTTTTTTTCAGGACAATGTGGGTATCCAGATTTGCCATCATTTCATGTCCTTCTATGTGCCTGTATTTTATATAAATTTTTATATCCATGAAAAAAACAAATTTGTGTTACTAAATTCTTACATTTTTACATGTATCTCAGCATAGCAAGTTGGAAAATGACATATTCTGCCATATCTGAAGAGGGGAGACTCTCTGGAATCTGGCAATATAAGAACCATGATGGCGGGACATTGTGTCACTTCACAGTTGTCCAAAACATGTGGTTTGTGCCAGACGGACATGATTGCCAGTATTTTTTCATTATTGCAAGAAACTCCATTGACTCATTCACAAGTCAAAAATTGGGGGCAATGGGGGGGGGCACGTGTCCCCCTCATTAATATGGTGACTATCATCATTATATTTAATATTTAGATTTAACATTTATATTTACATTTAGCATTTAGATTTAACATTTATATTTATATTTATATTTAGCATTTAGATTTAACATTTAGATTTAATATTTAGATTTAATATTTAGATTTAGATTTAGATTTAGATTTAATATTTAGATTCAACATTTAACATTTAGGTGCCACATTTAATATTTAAATTTAACTATTTAATATATTTCTAAGTTAACAAATATTGCTGTAAATGTGGTAAAAGGTGACGTTAAAAAATTCACAATACTTGTTTAAACATTGTTTGAAGCTAAATGTGGCAAAATGTTGATGTTATTTTCAGCGTGAGCAGACTTTACAAACGGCACCCCATAGTAATCTGGGTCTAGCGCTCTATAAATGACAAAAACGTCACATAAACACCACCAGTTTATAAAAGAGGCTGGCGTTTATTTATTAAATGTTTTTTTAAGAGGCCGGCTGCTAATAGGGCCCGGTAACGTTAACGTTGCAGCAGAAAGATGCTGAGCACAATTAACGTTACACAACGATTACTTAGCACGTCTGCTCATTTTGTGATGCCGACAGATGAAAAGACAGTATCTTTCAAGAAAAGCGTTTGAACCATTCCAGAGCTTCTGCGCTCCATCCTTTCACTGTAGTCCTCGTAAACAAACATTTTCCCGACCATTTCCACAGGCATGTTGGGATCGATGTCCAGCACAAATAGCAATTGTTTCATCCTGTCCGTATACGTCACTCTGCTCTTCAGCTTGTTACTGCAACCTTTTACAATACATGTGTAAACCATGATTTACAACAGCACTCTGTAAACTTTTCTCAAACTTTCTGCTGCGTCCAACTGACGATACCGCAAATGCAAGGCTGCAAGCAATAACTATGGCACTGTCTCAGGTACGAGCTGTGTCACTCCGCCCAGTGGTTTACTGAAGAAAGTAGTTCCGAGTATTTTGCTTCATGTGTCGTAATGTTACTTATTACATACATTATTATTTCATAGCATGGGGAATGCGCAAGCCGTGTGTTTTCCACTAGAGCGTTTTGAAGTCATTTGATGGTGTAATTGATTAGTTTTGAGGGAGAGAGGGGGCTGTATCACCTCCATTTCAGCTGGCAGCTCTGTCCCACCAATCTAAAAACACGAGGCACTGACATTTAAAGGTATCAGAGGCAAGAGCTCGCCATTCTTGACCTGTGTATCAATTTTCATGAGGATATGAAGCCACTGAAGCCATCAAAAAGCCAAACGTATTTGATGGTGAGGGCGGCCCCATAGCGGCCACGCCCCTTGACATATATAAAAGCTTTTAATAACTTTTGATCAGCATGGTCTCAAGGTGATCTGTAACAAATCTTAAGTTGATTGGACAAAATCTGTAGGAGGAGTTTGTCAAAATACAAGGTGTCGAAATCACAAAATCGCCACCAAAATGAACTGTTTAAATCAAAATGGCCAACTTCCTGTTTGCCGTAGACCATTGGTGACAGAGACTTTTTTGTGTGTCTGGGTGACATACACATATGTACCAATTTTTATCTTCCTACTCCAAAAAAACCCCTATGGGGAGGGTTTTTTGGAAATTTCAAGGGGGCGCTATAGAGGCATTTTGTCCCCCTCATGGGTGACGCCCCTATCAGATGCAAGAGCTCACCATTCTTGACCTGTGTATCAATTTTCATGAGGATATGAAGTCGTTGAAGCCATCAAATTGCCAGACGTATTTAGTGGCGAGGGATCGATAGTTGCCACGCCGCCACATGGAGACCATTAGATGTAGCTTCACAGCGTTCATAAGGTAGCTTCACCAACTTCTACTGCATGAATTACAAGTGGAATGAAGTTGATGCAGTCAAGTTTGTGGCATCAGTACATGTTAAAGTAAAAACTGGTCACTTCTTGTTACCACCAGGGGGCGCTATGAGTAAGGTGGGATATTAACATATCGGGACGTTCGGGGCATCATGTCCATCAAGTTTGACGCTGCTGAGATCAAGTATGTGGGCGGGAGAGCCGTTTGAATGGCAAGAAAACGAAAAGTCGCCAAAATTTGTCACGTCCTAGCGGCCACGCCCCTTGACATAGAGAAAAGCTTTTAATAACTTTTGATCAGCATGTTCTCAGGATGATCTGTACCAACTTTGAAGTCGATAGGACGAAAAAATTCAAAACAAAATGGCCAACTTCCTATTGGGATTTCACCATGACGTTAAGAGACGTCTTTCTGCGTCTCGGTATGATACATGTGTGTATCAAATTTCGTTTGCCTACAACGAACTAACCCCAATGGGGAGGGTATTTTGAAAATTTGTAGGGGGCACTATTTCGGCATTTCTCGCCGACCATGTACAACCACCCAAAAATATCGAATTTCGGATGTGGTCGGATGAATGTGGAAAGTTAGAAGCATTTTCAAATTTGGGAAAGGGACGAAATTGGGGCACGAAGCTGTGTAAAGAATAATAATAATAATAATAATAATAATAATAAACAGCACGATTTCAATAGGGTCCTCGGACGACTTCGTCATTGCTCGGGCCCTAATAATAAACAGCCCGATTACAATAGGGTCCTCACGGACGACTTCGTCATCGCTCAGGCCCTAATTAAAGCTGCAAGCAGTGATGAACGGGCCCTCGCAGTCCACACGCGTTGGGGCATGCTGCCGTCGGGGAGCGTGCACCTAGAAGTCTTGTCAGCTGTAATAAATAAATAAATAAATAAACGTTATCTCTAACTTACATTTCCGGTATACAGGTAGGCACCCAACCCACGTATGTATTTTTCCAAAAAGTAGAAGCTGAATACATCCCCAATAGTTCAAGGTCTTCTGACTCTTTAAAAGTTGACATGGTGTCTCTAGCTCAAAGTATGAGGGACAAGAAGAGGTTGAAAGTCGAATTTTGAAGAGGATTTGAAGATTTTCCAAGTTACTTCCATTGACATTAATTAGACTGCCACCAGAGCACCACCTATTGGCCGATTTGCACCGAATATTGCACAAACCCTCATCCTCACAAGGTGGTATATGAGTATCAGGAAATACGGTCATATAAATGTTTTCAGGGAAGGACTAATATGAATCATCTGAAGTCTGATGGAGATCGGACCATTTACTCTAAAGTTATAGCAATTTCCTGTTTCATGGCGAGACATAAAAATTAAACGCTCTGCAGCACATGTAGACACTAATGATATGTCATGTTTGTGAACATCAAATATAGACCACAGCACTGAAATTTCAGGTTAATCCAAAGATAAGTGTCTGATAAGAAGTACTTCCTTTCGACACTAGGTGGCATTATGATTAACAGAAAATATGGTAATGAAAATGTGTTCAGGGTGGGACTAATATGAATCATGTGAAGTTTGGTGGAGATTGGACCAGTTGTGCCAAAGCTACATCAATTTCATTGTTCGTGGCGAGACCTCAAGATTCAACGCTCAGCAGCGGGCGCGCCATCCAACATTGGACAAATCCTGTGATAACTTTTGGTCACAACATAGTCACGCTTACATACACCAAGTTTGGAGCCAATCTGATTAAATCTGTTGGACAAGTTCGTTAATTTACGGGCCTTGGAAATGGGCAAAAATGCACAAAAGTGGCACAAGTAAATTCAAAATGGCAGACTTCCTGTTGGGTTTGGAGCATGGCTCCAAGAGGCTTTTTTGTACATGACAGAGTGTTACAGGTCACAAAAACAAAAGAATTGACATGCTCGACTCGCCGTTTGAAAAATCACAGGGTGCCGACCCAAAATTCACAAACTAAATAAATCCAAATGTCAGCACTCACAAATATCATATGTATCAGTCTTTTAATAACGCACAGCAGTATCTCGATACTGGTTATTGCATGATGCCCATAATTGTGTTGTTTATCTAAAGTGCAGATGCTGACATGAATATATAAACGCCAAGAGTCATGAAGTACAATTTGAATCCATATAAAATACTGTACATTTAAATTATTGCACAATGCCCATGTGGATATTAAAAAAAAGACAATAAACAACAACAACAGTAATTAATTGAGTGCACGTAGAATTCAATGTCCGAGTTATTGCACAATGCCCATAAACCACATATTTCAAGTATTTCCGCTATAAGTGCTAGGGTTGATAGATAAATATAAATATAGACCAGTCGCATTTCACAAAGTGCTAAGTGCAGGTGATACTGCACTATGCCCATGAAGTGCTACATGCTGGTATTTGAGTGAAGAACATACTACCACTTGACAGCCACGGGTGTTGATAACTTATCGAATGAATTTTTGAGATTACCTTGTTTATTTCACATTTTACTTAATCTATTCTCCATTTGTTTTGACTATGGTTTTCTTCCCTTGGTCTGGCAGAAATCTATTATAAAACCAATCCCTAAGTCTAAAAACAATGATCCCAGAATCCCCATGAACTATAGGGGGGTAAGCCTTTTAAGTTGTGTTTATAAAATCTATTCCAGTATTTTAAATGAGCGACTGATGCTATTTTTGGAAACGTTTGGTTTATTAGCCGATGAACAAAATGGCTTCCATATGAAAAGAGCATGTATTGACCACATATTTTCTCTATTTACTATAGTTCATGCCAGAATACAAGAAGGGGGATCTGTTTTTTGTTGTTTTATTGATTTTCATAAAGCTTTTGATTGTATTCACCATGGTCTTCTTAGCTTTAAATTATTAAATACTGGAATAGATGGTAAATTTTATAAGGCACTAAAAGCTCTTTATCGGACCCCAGTGGCTTGTGTGCAGGTTAATCAGTATAGAATGAGCTGGTTCCGTACTCCATCTGGTGTCAAACAGGGGGATGTACTCTCTCCCACCTTGTTTGCCATTTATATAAATGATCTTGTACTAGAAATCAAGCACACAGCCATAGGGGTCAGATTGGGTGACCTTACGGTTGGCTCTTTTCTGTATGCTGATGATTTAGTCCTCCTCTCAGAGTCTGAAAATGAACTTCAAAGTTTATTAGATGTTGTATACAACTGGTGTGGGAGATGGAGGTTGAGGATAAACGAAGATAAAACATAGGTCATGCATTTCAGGAAGAAGGGACAGGTGCAGTCTGATTTTACTTTTTCTTGTGGTTCAGTACCTTTATCCTACACAAAGTCGTATAAATATCTGGGGTTTACGTCAGATGATCATCTCAGACTTGAAGACAGGATAAACGTTCTGTCGGACTCTGCGGGTAGGGCCCTGGGAGCTGTCCTTAATAAGGTTTTGCAGGGATCTTGGCTATAAAACGTACTCTCAGCTGTTTAAATCTTGTGTTTGTCCTATATTAGATTATGGTGCAGGAGTTTGGGGTTATGATAAACGTATAAAGTGTGAAGCAGTACAGAACAGAGCCATGCGTTGTTTTCTGGGTGTGCATAAATTGGCCCCAGTACTTGCATTATGCAGTGACATGGGGTGGGAGCCATGTGAGGTAAGGCATGGGGTGACATGGTGCATTTGTGGAACAGGTTGATCAATATGCCTGATAATAGACTTACTAAACAAATTTTTTTATGGGATCTCTTAAACAATTATTCTCGGGCCAGGCACCTTGAAAAATTATTTGATATGGCTGGTCTTCAATATGTATACAGAAATAAATGATCTTGTTCTGTCAGTCAAATTAAAAGAGTATTATTTGAAAATTATAAACAAAAATGGTCGGAAGAAGTTAAGTGTAAACCAAAACTGAGAACATATTGTCTGATCAAAGGTAATTATGGCCCAGAGCGCTATGTCACCCTCAACCTATTGTAGTGTAATGTTTACTGAAGTGTGTATACTGTACCTTTAAGTTGACTTTTAAAGATACGTGTTGAAGCAATGTACTCTGTGCACTGACAAGACACCCACTAGTTTATTATTTCATGTATTCCTATGACACACACACACTCACTGAGCATTTAAGTACTGTGGTGGAGAAGTACCTAGGCATCATTTCTAAAAATAGCATGAGGATGGGCTCAGAAACACTGGTGGAAAGTTAGGGGAATTACAGCTTGTCCTGAGAATGACCCTGGTAAGAAGAGACGGTCTTAGATTGTCCAGGAAAACATTACGAGTACAAATAAAGAGGTGGGGTTTAGGATGAAAGGAGAAAAGGTGAAGGCTCAGCAGAAAATATGACACCGTTATGGTGGTAGGATGAAAGGAAAAAAGTGGAAACTCAGCAGAAATGTGACATCGTTACGATCAGAGCCAAGTGGGAAGGATTAGAAAGAGACGACTCAACAGAAAATCTTCACAATAATAAAAGCGAGTGCGCAAACAAAGACATTCCAGTCTTGCTCCAGAGTTTGACTCATTGAGTTGTGTTGTGCTGATGCCTGCGTGCACAATAAAACTCAGTTGCATCTGATTCTACGTGTCTCCAGTGATTTTTTTTACCTCTGAGTATTTGAGTTTTTGATATCAAGAAAAAAGCAACGAAAGTCCGTTCGAGAAGAAAGGAACGAGGTCGCGAGCTTTCTGGCCCAGCTCCCGACCATTTGATTTTTGTTTCCACACTATCCAGAGCTCAGAGGTCAGTTTGTGCCCAGCTGAGGTGTGGTATTCTGCCTCTGGCTCTAGAAACTGGGCACTTCCATTTGATCCCTGAGGAATACCTAAAGTGTTGTTTGTGTGATCTGGGAGAGACTGAAAATTAATTTCATTTTTTTGTTTTTCTGTCCTTTGTATCACGACCATAGGCAAAGGCTTTTCGGTAAAATTTTATCTGAAGATGGACCGGATTTGTTTCAAAGTCTGATGAAGGCAGACTCCAGTATTTATTTTCAGAAAAGGTATTCCTTGTAGCTAAGTTCATCCAAACTGCATACGAGCAGCGTAGGTGTACACTATTTGTGTGAAACACTATTACCACCTAACATTAATATGTATGTAGGTAAGAATGTCCATGGGTATAGATATGTATGTATGTCTATATGTATATGTATATGTGTGTAGGTATGTGGATGCATATATGAAAGCATCATTTCCTGTACTTTCCTTTTGTTTATGTTGTACGGCTCCTTTATGTCAATTTAAGTGTCTTGTAAGCCTATGAGGGCTGGGCACCATTGGTGTATGACACTTGGAAATAAAAAAACTAACTAACCTAACTACCCATGATTACATATCTGATTGTTTCTGAGCCACACTTTTAAGTGACCCTTAAAAATAGCAAAGCTGGAGCATTCTATGATTGAGGGTGGTAAGGTGTTCCATAAAGTGCTTCCTCTGAAAGACAGAGCATTTTGACCAAAGGTGGTATGTCTCAGTTGGCACCTCGCAGTCACCTCTAACAGTGGCTCTAGTAGTTTGAGTTGAAGAGTTATCGACTGTCATTTGTTAAATGTATTCAGACAGTGGCGGTGGAGCCAACCCATGTAAGACTTTATATATGAAACAAGCCACTCTGAATTTTTTTAAATTTTCAAAGTTTAGAAGCTTGTACTTTGGAAGGATGGCACAATGATGATATGTTAATTGCTTTTTGTCCAAGATTTTTATCGCTTTTTCATAAAGAAATTCAATTGGCTTGAGTGCCATAGCTCCAGTTAGGGACCAAACTAAAATGACTCCAAGGTATTTGAACTCTGTGACAACCTGTAGTTCATCCTTTCCCAGAAATACATTAGAGTGAGACATTTTCAGTGGTTTCTTAGAGAACATCATGCATGTGTTTTTTTTAATATTTATTAGTAGGCAGGATCTTAAGAGCCAATCCTGGATGTGGGTCATTGCAGATGTGAGAATACAAGCAGCTTCATCAGCATCTTTTGCTGCAGTAAAAATTACATTTGAATATTAATATTATTACATATATTTGGTAGATTGTAGGGGAGTAAGGGGATTTGATTCCGTCGACCACTACACACTGTCTTCTCCAAAAGAGGTAAGATGATGTGATAGAGTGTTACACGTGCCTACCAAGTTTAATACATGCAGGTCAAACCAGCTTTGGGGGCTGCTTAATTGAAATATTCTAGGGGGCGCTGTTGAGCCATCTTGGTGCATCAAAGCACAAAAATCCCATCAGACAACAGGACTTGTGACCTGTGATGTGTATGCTACAAATGGGCTCTCTAGTGCCACTTAGACACACTAAAATGGCCGCTGCCGTCTGTAGGAATGTTGTAGAAAGACCAAACCAAAACTAGCTTGTTCGACTCATCAAGAACTACAAATCACGCGCTGACACCCCTGATCTAAATCCAACAGGAAGTGAGCTATTTGCCCTTTCAAAGTAAGATATCGTTTTTCAAAAATTCTCTCTCTCAAAAAATATTTCCTCCTACACCGTTTACTGTATCGGCTTCAAACTCACACACATGACAGCTCTACCCCCGGTTAACAAAACTTCTGAATGACTTTGTCATTACTCAAATGGTTTGGATTTTATAAGAGTTCAAAGGTGCAGAACACAAAGCTTCATGACAATCTTCGAAAGAAAAGATGAGGGCCAACACATATTTAACTTGTGACTAAGGTCGCATTTTTGACTCCACAGACGTAAAAGCTGTATGTCTTCGTTCGGAATGAGTGTATCTCTCTGCTGATATCTTCAGATTGACGATCGGACCCATGGTTTGGGAACAGGAAGGACTAGTGTGAGAAATTTTGAACCCATCTTCAAGTGCTTGGGCTGTTACCTTACATGCAGTCATTAATTATCATAACAATGGCTTCACTCTGACAGACACAAGCCTGTGTGTGTGTGTGTGGTTACAGTATTTAAAGGACAGATTACAGCAGCAGAATCTCCATTTGAAACAGCATCTACATATTATATATCAGTGTTTACCATCTCCATTAGGTCACGTGACTTATGTCTACAACTTTCAAAATATAAGATCACACCACCTTCATAAGAAGCCTTTACTTTTTTAAAAATGAACTTGAAAATGACCGCATTCATTTGTTGTACACCCAAGCTCTTCAACAGGTCAAGAGGTTTTAAATTACTTTAAAAATGACCTTAAAAGTATTTAGGGGGCCAAGCCCGAGAGGCCGAGGGAATGTGTATGCAAGCAGACGCGTTTCCTAGGACCAGCGGTGGTAGGAACCCTATTGTTTTTGTAAAGATTTTTATTTTTATTCTTCCATAGGTAAAAGTGGTGCTGCAGGTTAAACCGTACAAAGGAGGGCGGTGCAATTTGGAGGAGTGGTCCAGACCCCTGCACGTACCTGAGACGCAAAAAACTATGTACATCTGCCTGCAGGGGGCGCTATAACCTAGGCCAATGCGTTTTTGCCACTTGCGCCTAGGAAGTTTTTTTGCAATATCGCGAAAACTGGAAAACCTACTTTTTCAAACTTCTTGGGATTTTGTCCAATCTGCGTGAAACTTGACAAATACACTCTTCTACTGGACCTGATCTAAAGTTATCAAAAGAATTTTATTCAGTTGAAAAATGCGCTAATCATTAACAAACAAACTTCTATAGCTAGCTATAAAAATACAAACTGTCGGATATCTCGGTCAAACTACATGCTATTAACACCAAATTTGAGATCATTGGTTGGCATAAGACTGTGAGGGTATGAGCCGAATTTGGCGAATTTTGGCAACTAGGGGGCACTACAAATATGGTAAGTTTATATCTCTTGAACGGCTGCACCGATTTCTACGAAATTCGGTTGGTATGATGTAGGGCCAATTCTGAGGTCATATCTTGAAGGTGGTCATGACTGGTCAATGTGAGCATGGCTTATTACAAGATGAACAACAAACATTAATTTCAGACAAACTATTATGCTGAGGGCTTTGAAATTTTAAGGGTACATATAGAATAGGACACAGACCTTCCGTACCAAAAACTGCACATGCACTCCACTAGGTGGCGCTATAATGGATGCAAACGCGTTTTTGCCTGCAACTTACACATTTTAAATGACACGTTCACAAACATTATATCCATGTGTTCCCTGGATCGAGCTGGGTTTTCTGACACAGGCCCTGCCCACTTCTGCTGCACATTCTTTTTGCTAATTCGCCACATGTCCAAAACCTACTTTTTCGAACTCCTCCTACAATTTAAGTGCCACCTGCCTGAAACTTTGCACATAGAATCTCCAGATGTGTCTGATGAAAAGAATTTTGGCACTCCAAAAAATGCGCTTGTTACAACCAAACAATCTTTTTTGCTAGCTAAAAAACACACATTGTTTCATATTTCGCTCAAAGTAGATGCTTTCAACATCAAACTTAAATCACTCATTCCCGAGGTCATCCAGAGGCTTTGTGCCAAATTCGTCGCAAATCGGTCTATAGGTGGCGCTATAACAGATGCAAAGGCAGTTTTGCCTGTAAGTTCCACATTTTAAATGACACATTTAAAACATGCGCTCGCCCAGAGCCCGTCGTCCTTCGGGGACAACTTCCATGGGCTCCGCGGGACGCGGGGACCGAGTCGCACGGGGGGGCTTGTGGCTACGTACCGCACACAAGACAGAACTAAGAAAGAGGATCGAGAATTTAATAGAGTAACGCGTTTCGCTTACAGCTTCATCAGGCTCAGTGTTGTTACAAATATCAGGAAAGTATACACATCTTTGAAGAAATGTTACACTACAAGCGCCTTTGTTCACCACTTTAGTATTTGTAAAAATCGTTTTCTGATTTACTCTCCTTTATAATTCATGTTTTATCCATGTTAATATTTGATATCCTGTAAAAATGTATATTATGTATTCATATATACATGTACTTACATCACAATGTGTTACACAATAGGAGTACTGTCACCATAGACCTTTGTCTTTTGCGGTACATAGGGAACACTTCAATTCTTAACAGTATGACAGACACCATGTTGTTGTTAACATTATATAATTTCTTTATCATTACAGTGTATTTCATTTCAATGTGGATGTTTTGGAGAAGACATTTTGTTTCCATAGCTGACATATCACAGTTACATTTTAGTTAATACATCAGTTGAAAATTAAGTACATATTGTAACGTACTGTAATATAAAGTCTCTCTATTGACAAAAATGACCTTGCATTCTAATGACATTGCTTGTTTTATCAACATTATCAACTCTTACAAATAATTCGCACTGTCTACGTGAGCTGGAGGCCAACAGCGAGAGTCCGAGGTCCCGCCCAACCGTGCTCGCAGCTTTAACTCGGCTGAAGAGCGAGGACCCTATTGTTTTTGGTGCGTTTGTTAGGGCCTGAGCGACGACTTTGTCGTTGGTGAGGACCCTATGGTAATCGCACTGTTTATTATTAGGGCCCGAGCGACGACAAAGTCATCCGTGAGGACCCTATTGTAAACGTGCTGTTTATTAGTAATATTTAGGGCCTGAGCACCTAGCGGTGCGAGGACCCTATTGAAATGCAAGGATGTTTTATTATTATTATTATTAGGGCCCGAGCACCTAGCGGTGCAAGGATCCTGTTGAAATGCAAGGATTTATTATTATTAGGGCCCGAGCACCTAGCGGTGCGAGGACCTTATTGAAATGGAAGGATTTATTATTATTATTATTATTATTAGGGCCCGAGCGACGACGAAGTCGTCCGAGGACCCTATTGAAATCACACTGTTTATTATTATTAGGGCCCGAGCAGGAGACCTGCGAGGACCCTATTGTTTTTGGTGCGTTTATTATTAGGGACTGAGCACGAAGGCAGAGGACTGCTCACAGAGCAGGATATTTTATTATTCGGGCCCGAGCACCTAGCGGTGCGAGGACCCTATTGAAATACAAGGATTTTTTTATGATTATTATTTTTCTTCCTCCAAATGAATTGCCTTTTTGGGAGGCTCAACATACCCGAAAACTCATGAAACTCTGCACCGCCATTTTGAATTTACTTGTGCCACTTTTGTGCATTTTTGCCCATTTCCAGGGCTGTGACCAAAAGTTATCACAGCATTTGCCCAATGTTGAATGGCGCGCCCGCTGCTGAGCGTTGAATCTTGAGGTCTCGCTGTGAAAAACGAAATTGCTGTAGCTCTGGCATAAATGGTCCAATCTCCACCAAACTTCACATGATTCATATTAGTCCCACCCTGAACACATTGTCATTACCATATTGCCTGATAATCATAGCGCCACCTAGTGTTGAAAGGAAGTACTTCTTATCAGACACTTATCTTTGGATTAACCTGAAATTTCAATGCTGTGGTCTATATTTGATGTTCACAAACGTGACATATCATTAGTGTGTACGTGTGCTGCAGAGGGTTTAATTTTGATGTCTCGCCATGAAACACGAAATTGCTATAAATTTGGAGTAAATGGTCCGTTGTCCACCAAACTTGGCATGATTCATATTTGTCCCACCCTGAACACATTTATGTAACAAAATTCCGTGATAGTCATAGCGCCACCTAGTGGTGAACGGAAGTACTTCTTACCAGACACTTATCTTTGAATTCACCTGAAATTTCAGTGCTGTGGTGTGTATTTGATGTACACAAACATGACATATCATTAGTGTCAATACGTGCTGCAGAGGGTTTAATTTTGATGTCTCACTATGAAAGAGGAAATTGTGATAAATTTGGAGTAAATGGTCCGTTGTCCACCAAACTTCACATGATTCATATTAGTCTCGCCCTGAACACATTTTCATTACCATATTGCCTGATACTCATAGACCCACCTAGTGGCAACAGGAAGTAGGTCTCATCAAACACTTATCTTTCAATTTATCTGAAAGTTACATGTTGTTGTGTATATTTGATGTACAAAAACATGATGTATAATTAGTGTTCCCTCCAGGTCCCTCAAGTGGAAAGAGGAAGTGACACAAAATGTGAAATATGTCATGCCAGCACTGTATCAGGGATATGTGGAGTCACTCCTGCATGCGATATCTGACTTTGACAGAAATGAACTGACGCGTCAGAAGGCGTCCTGCCAGCTCCCCTGAGTTGGTGTGAGGGCCCGTTCATCGCTGCTTGCAGCTTCAATTATTATTATTGGGTGTGAATGCTGCAAGCATTCACAACCTATGTTCTTCTACTACCAAAATTCTTTATTGGGTGTGAATGCTGGAAACATTCACAACCTATGTTCTTCTACGACCAAAATTCTTTATTGGGTGTGAATGCTGGAAGCATTCACAACCTATGTTCTTCTACTACCAAAATTCTTTATTTTTGGGTGTGAACGCTGCAAGCATTCACAACCTATGTTCTTCTACTACCAAAATTCTTTATTTTTCTTATCATTATTACTGGGTGTGAATGCTGCAAGCATTCACAACCTATGTTCTTCTACTACCAAAATTCTTTATTTTTCTTATTGTGTGTGAATGCTGGAAGCATTCACAACCTATGTTCTTCTACTACCAAAATTCTTTATTTTTCTTATTATTATTATTATTATTGGGTGTGAATGCTGCAAGCATTCACAATCTATGTTCTTCTACTACCAAAATTCTTTATTTTTCTTATTATTATCATTATTATTGGGTGTGAATGCTGCAAGCATTCACAACCTATGTTCTTCTACTACCAAAATTCTTTATTTTTCTTATTATTATCATTATTATTGGGTGTGAATGCTGCAAGCATTCACAACCTATGTTCTTTTACTACCAAAATTCTTTATTTTTCTTATTATTATCATTATGATTGTGTGTGAATCCTGCAAGCATTCACAACCTATGTTCTTCTACTACCAAAATTCTTTATTTTTCTTCTTATTATCATTATTATTGGGTGTGAATGCTGCAAGCATTCACAACCTATGTTCTTCTACTACCAAAATTCTTTATTTTTCTTCTTCTTCTTCTTCTTATTCTTCCGCTGCGTTTTTCAACATCAATTATCTTCAACATACTTCAGCCAATTTAAACCATTCAAACTTCTTCTGATTCGGCTTCATTAGGACATTATCGGAAACTTTCAAATTTTTCTATAACCTTCATATTTTCCCGGGAATTCAACGTTAAAATTCCCACTTCTGTTAAAGCGGATGGAGCCAAAATGGTTGGACCGCTACTAGTTCCACAAACTTCAACCAATTAAAACCGTTCAAACATGAAAACGTTCAGCTGAATTAGGACATTCACGGATGTATTCAGTTTTTTCCTAACGTTCATACTTTCCGAGATATTTACGATTTTTCCCAAATCCTTTTCCCATTGGGAATGCATTACGGAATCTTCAAAAATCTAAAAATTTCACCTTTTTTCAAACTCTGACTACCCATTCATACTTTCAGCTTGAAACTCCATTCAAAATGGAAAATATTCATCATTTTGCTGACATTTTACATATGATTCAACTTTTCAATACCATTTAAACTTTCAAAAATATTCAGCGTTTTTTAAAACTTTGTTATAATGGAAGTCAATGAGAAAATCCTTCAAACTCACTCATCTTCACCCACACATCACGAATTCATACATTGACGTAGAAACTCCATTCCAACTCTCAAATGTTGACGCTGTTGTCGACTTTCAGGAACTAATTCAAATTTTCAGTATCTCTTTTAGTTTTTCTACAAAATCAGTTTAAAATCCATGAAGTTTTCAGCCCTTCTCAGACTTTATAATGGGTGTGTATTGCGTGAGCTAGAGTGGGTGATGTCATCACTAGAGTGAAGAGCAGCTGAAAATTAATCAAGAAATTTTCTCTTCAACTCGCTCATACGGCCACAATTTTCACTGTACATACACAATTCATACCACAAAATGTAGGAAAATTTGTCCTGCTCACAGAAATGTTGACATAGAATCTGTCACACGTACACATTTTTGCTGAGCGGCTCCAAAGCGAAGGGAGCGCTGTTTTTTTTCTCATTCACTCCCATGTAATCTGAGAGGAGAAATTTCTGGAAACAGCTGAGGTGCAACACATTTGTAACTCGCTCTGGTGACCCCATTTTGGACTCGAGAAATATAAAACACGACACGTGCGTTCACGACAAGTGGCTGTCTCTCACCATCACTTTATTTTCATGATGGGACCAATGGTTTGGGTATGGGAAGAACTTGTTCAAGGAGTGAAAACCCATTAAAAACAGCCTTTGCTCCTCTGCTCTCTCATGAGCTGTCTGTGTGCCCCTCAAGCGCAGGCAAGTCAGGAATCGCCATGGCAACGGCTGCACACACAGACACGCACACACAGCCCTCTACTCATACTTGAATTTTCTCTTCAACTCGCTCATACGGCCACAATTTTCACTGTACATACACAATTTATACCACAAAACATAGGAAAATTTGTCCTGCTCACAGAAATGTTGACATGGAATCTGTCACACGTACACATTTTTGCTGAGCGGCTCCAAAGTGAAGGGAGCGCCGTTTTTTTTCTCATTCACTCCCATGTAATCTGAGAGGAGAAATTTCTGGAAACAGCTGAGGTGCAACACATTTGTAACTCGCTCTGGTGACCCCATTTTGGACTCGAGAAATATAAAACTTGACACGTGCGTTCACGACAAGTGGCTCTCTCTCACCACCACTTTATTTTCATGATGGGACCAACGGTTTGGGTATGGGAAGAATTTGTTCGAGCAGTGAAAATCCATTAAAAACAGCCTTTGCTGATCCTCTCTCTCATGAGCTGTCTGTGTGCCCCTCAGGCAAGTCAGGAATCGCCATGGCAACGGCTGCACACACAGACACGCACACACAGCCCTCTACTCATACTTGAATTTTCTCTTCAACTCGCTCATACGGCCACAATTTTCACTGTACATACACAATTTATACCACAAAACGTAGGAAAATTTGTCCTGCTCACAGAAATGTTGACATGGAATCTGTCACACGTACACTTTTTTGCTGAGCGGCTCCAAAGCGAAGGGAGCACCGTTTTTTTTCTCATTCACTCCCATGTAATCTGAGAGGAGAAATTTCTGGAAACAGCTGAGGTGCAACACATTTGTAACTCGCTCTGGTGACGCCATTTTGGACTTGAGAAATATAAAACACGACACGTGCGTTCACGACAAGTGGCTGTCTCTCACCATCACTTTATTTTCATGATGGGACCGTTCCTTGCGGAGTCCGTTCCGCTTATAGTACGCCCGAGTATGTTCGGGCCTTACTACTCCGTGAGGTACAGTACAGGCCAAAAGTTTGGACACACCTTGTCATTCAATGCGTTTTCTTTATTTTCATGACTATTTACATTGTAGATTCTCACTGAAGGCATCAAAACTACGAATGAACACATGTGGAGTTATGTACTTAACAAAAAAAGGTGAAATAACTGAAAACATGTTTTATATTCTAGTTTCTTCAAAATAGCCACCCTTTGCTCTGATTACTGCTTTGCACACTCTTGGCATTCTCTCGATCAGCTTCAAGAGGTAGTCACCTGAAATGGTTTTCCAACAGTCTTGAAGGAGTTCCCAGAGGTGTTTAGCACTTGTTGGCCCCTTTGCCTTCACTCTGCGGTCCAGCTCACCCCAAACCATCTCGATTGGGTTCAGGTCCGGTGACTGTGGAGGCCAGGTCATCTGCTGCAGCACTCCATCACTCTCCTTCTTGGTCAACTAGCCCTTACACAGCCTGGAGGTGTGTTTGGGGTCATTGTCCTGTTGAAAAATAAATGATTGTCCAACTAAACGCAAACCGGATGGGATGGCATGTCGCTGCAGGATGCTGTGGTAGCCATGCTGGTTCAGTGTGCCTTCAATTTTGAATAAATCCCCAACAGTGTCACCAGCAAAACACCCCCACACCATCACACCTCCTCCATGCTTCACAGTGGGAACCAGGCATGTGGAATCCATCCGTTCACCTTTTCTGTGTCTCACAAAGACACGGCGGTTGGAACCAAAGATCTCAAATTTGGACTCATCAGACCAAAGCACAGATTTCCACTGGTCTAATGTCCATTCCTTGTGTTTCTTGGCCCAAACAAATCTCTTCTGCTCGTTGCCTCTCCTTAGCAGTGGTTTCCTAGCAGCTGTTTGACCATGAAGGCCTGATTTGCGCAGTCTCCTCTTAACAGTTGTTCTAGAGATGGGTCTGCTGCTAGAACTCTGTGTGGCATTCATCTGGTCTCTGATCTGAGCTGCTGTTAACTTGCGATTTCTGAGGCTGGTGACACGGATGAACTTATCCTCAGAAGCAGAGGTGACTCTTGGTCTTCCTTTCCTGGGTCGGTCCTCATGTGTGCCAGTTTCGTTGTAGCGCTTGATGGTTTTTGCGACTCCACTTGGGGACACAAGTTTTTGCAATTTTCCGGACTGACTGACCTTCATTTCTTAAAGTAATGATGGCCACTCGTTTTTCTTTAGTTAGCTGATTGGTTCTTGCCATAATATGAATTTTAACAGTTGTCCAATAGGGCTGTCGGCTGTGTATTAACCTGACTTCTGCACAACACAACTGATGGTCCCAACCCCATTGATAAAGCAAGAAATTCCACTAATTAACCCTGATAAGGCACACCTGTGAAGTGGAAACCATTTCAGGTGACTACCTCTTAAAGCTCATGGAGAGAATGCCAAGAGTGTGCAAAGCAGTAATCAGAGCAAAGGGTGGCTATTTTGAAGAAACTAGAATATAAAACATGTTTTCAGTTATTTCACCTTTTTTTGTTAAGTACATAACTCCACATGTGTTCATTCATAGTTTTGATGCCTTCAGTGAGAATCTACAATGTAAATAGTCATGAAAATAAAGAAAACGCATTGAATGACAAGGTGTGTCCAAACTTTTGGCCTGTACTGTATGTCCGCAGTCATTCGGGCTTTCATAGTCGAGCGCACTTCCGCGTTGTAGTTTCCTGTAAAAATGTCCGTGAAAAATCCCCGCGATGTGAAAAATACATGCCAAGCAGTCACTGGTGTGCACGCACAGGGCTTCCGGATGTCCACTTTGAGTCCGCGCGGACCTACGTGGAGTCCGTTCCGCACGAGTATGTTCGGGCCTTTAAAGATGAATGGATCTCTGTGTGCGTGGCTCGGGGGGGGGGGGGTCAATTATATGAAAAATTGTCGAACACTTGCCACGATTTTCGAATAGTGTTTTTGCTTGTGTTGCCCATCCCTAATATTAATTTACACTAAACATTCGGACAGCACTACAAAATGGCGAACACACTATTTAGTGCACTATTTAGTGAGTAGGGAGTGATTTCGGACACAGCCATGGTTATTAGACTTAGAGCCAGACAGATTGATAAGATTCATACTGTCTTCTTATTTAGAATATACTTTAGGTTTTTCTTATAGTCAGACAGACAAGGTGTAGGGTGATGTAGTTTAACTGCTTGACAGTTTCGACTGATACTCCAGTCTTCCTCTACACCTTGTTTGTCTGACTATAGGAAAAACCTTAAGTATATTAGAGCCAGACATTCAATGCATTAGGCCAATCACAGCCAGTTTTGTCAATTTCTGCCTCGCAGCTATGAGTGAACATGCATCTGTTGTAAGCAAGATGCACACAGACACACTCACCCATATACATACAAACACGCACAATAGCATGCATGCACACACACACACACACACACACACACACACACACACACACACACACACACACCCTCAATGATACATTTAGTGCTATCAATACTGCTGGCAGTATGGTGGAAATACTAGTTGGCAGCGAGCATAAGGTACACTCCAAATTTCGTGCAAAATTTTCTAGCTATAATTAGTGTTGCCTATGTGCATTGCACATCAGGCACAGTGAATGACACTACACTACAGCAGTTAAAGTGAACATGATGCTTATGCGCTTTAATAAATTTAATTGTTTTACTGTAATAAATTCCACCCACTGCAGCTGAAGTAAATAAAGGCCCCACTATTTGAGAATTTATGATAGACTTAAAAAGTGCGAATCTTTCTTTAATGCCAGTCTGCTTTGTTGAAGTTGCATAAGTTAGTCTGATGTCATGTTTTGGTTGGAATGGAGGCTTAAACTACATTTTCTCACAAACCATGTTGATATACTATTTGTTAGTAAACAAAAAAAGACATGTGCAGGTGCCTTTAAAACATTTTAAACACATGAGGACAAGCAGAGAGGAGCACCAGTAGGGAAGCTAAGCAGTGTACTACTGTGGACAAGGTCAGTAACAAAACATATGTTAGCCACGTAAAGATGGTCCACATAGAAAATAATTAGTTTCCATTGTAAATGACCCACTGGGAGTTTTATTTATATCAGAATTAGCAAAGTCAGGTTTTTCACTAAACCTGGAATATATCCCTGGGCTTAGGCTTTGGGTTTCAAATATTTTTTACTGTTTGATCACATTTTGTGAAAATGAACAGGTGGCAAATTTAGGCCTTGGTTAATATTCCGCAGTCATGTTATGTCTATGCAAGAAAAATCTGAAAAACAAGTCAGCAGACTAAAGCAGAGCTGAAAACATAGTTAGCATTATCAGTATTATATTGATAATATTATGCTTACATTCACAGGACTGAATAGGAATCATTTGTGTAATTTTCATGTGTGGAGTGTGTTTATCTGTGTGTGTGTGTGTGTGTGTGTGTGTAATCCCAATCACCCAACCCCTCTATCCTCTGTCCTGCTCAATCTGTTGTCCCTGCCTTCTTTCTCTCTCCCTGTATTTCACACTCTTGGCCTTGTGGAAGTACCCGGGCCACCATTGAAAAAATCAAACAAGAAATCATTTGAGAAGAGATATCATTGAAAAAACCAAACAAGAAAACATTTGAAAAGAGATATCATTGAAAAAAACACATTTGCAGAAGAACATTTTAAGAAAATTTGACTTTGACAGACAAATACCCCCTGTGACACAGCATTGTGTGACAGGACTGCATTGTGAATATTGACCTTTGAAAAAGAAAGACACCTTGTAACACAGCATTGTGTGACAGGATCACATTGTGTGACATTGAATTTTGTAACTTGCATCTCTTTGGTGTTACCAGTGACAATGCCTAGAAAAGGAAAGAGGTCTGCAGCTTTAAAACAGTTGTGGCAGAAGTTTGGTGAGTCTCAACAATCTGTACCTGCTGAACAGTTGGTGAGTTCTCCTCCTCACAACAACAGAGAGGTAAATGTTCCTCAACCATCTCATGCTAATGTTACACGTGTGTTAGCATCCCGCAGTCAGATGCATGAAAAATATGCTGATTCCAAAAACAGTCAGTGCACCTGTAACTCTGCCACATTTCTAGCTTTCCTGCACGAGTTGAAAAACCTTCAAAGCGCAGACCTTGATCTTGTTTTAGATCGAGGCCATGCAATGTATGCACTTACTCTGAGTCAGCTGATTGCTGACGGATGCCATGTTCACACACACTTGAATACAGAAGAAATTCCTGAGGTAGTTCTTGGCTACAGACAGCAACACGTAATGGAAAAATGTGATCCAAAGTTTGGCCTGTTCACAGCTCCTCCTTGCAATGACCATGATGGTGACAAACTGAAACTTGCAGACAGACTGTGATGCTTGTCATCAGAGGTGAGCTACTCTTTGTTGATTCTGAACTCCCTGTGCATCGCTGTTGGAGAACGCGCCTGTGTTTGAAGAAGACTCTGATCTGACAGTGTGCGATTTTGTCTCCAAATACATCACGGCCGAGCTGGCCGATCCACTGCACAGAAAAGTAATAGAGGTTCAGATGCACAGCAAAAGCCATTCCAAGACATGTATCAAATATACCGGTGCTAGCTGTTGTTTTGGCTTTCCCAAACAACCTGCACCAAAAACCAAGATAATAAGATCTGCAGACTGTGTGGATCCAAATGTAGAGAAGGAAGCGAGGACAAAGCTGAACACACTTGGCCGATTACTTAATGAACCTGCAATTGCATCGCTGAGTTTAGAGCAACTTCTGGCTCAGTGTGACCTCACTGTTGAACAATTCAAGCAATGTCCGAGTCTGACAGCCACAGCCAGTTCAGTGATACTGAAGTGAGAGCCAAAAGACTGTTGGGTTAATGGCTACAACCGTCACCTTCTTGACGCCTGGGATGGCAATATGGATATACAGTATATTCTAAACCCTTACTCCTGTATCTTCTACATCTGTAGCTACATCAGCAAGGCTGAACATGGTTTGAGTGAATACCTCAAAACGCTGATGAACAACTCGCGTGACGACAATGTCAATGAAAGTGACAAAATGAAAAAAATCATGCAGGCGTACACCAAAAAAAGAGAAGTCAGTGCTCAAGAGTGTGTGGCTCGTGCGTGTGGTCTGCACATCAAACAGTGTACGTGCAGCATCGTATTTGTACAGACAGATGAAAACGCACTTAAAATGAGTTATCCCCTCTCGTACCTGGAAAACAAAACGCCAGGCTAAGTTGACGTGTGGATGAGTGGCTTACCTGACAAGTATCTCTGCAGACCCGAAACACCAGAGTTTGAGGCAATGTGCTTGGCCGATTTCGCTGCCACCTGTAGAATTCTCTACGGCAAACAGGCAAGAGGTAAAAATGCTATTCCCTGTTTGCCTGCTATTCCCTTGCTCAATCAGATGGGATTTGTCCAAAAGAGAACCAACGAGAAACCTGCCATCATTAAATATCATGTCGTCTCAGAGGAAAAGTTTCCTGAGCAGTTTCACCGCACATTACTTAAGCTTTACCTCCCTCATCGCTCAGAGGGCCAGCTAAAATCTGTTCGCTTCCCCACCTACAAGTCCTTCCATGAGTGTGCCTGTGTTCAACCACCAGATTTAGAGCACCTTGTGCGTGTTGCTCACATTGTTAAACTAAACAGAGACAAATATGAGAAACACCAGGAAGATATTCAAAGTGCCATCAATGAGTATGAACAAAACGGCGTCATAAGAAACAAGTGGTGCAGTCTGGCTCCTGAGAGTGAATTAGAAAGGTTAGAGTGCATCAGTGAACTTGACGCGAGACAAAATGACGATGATAATGTACAAGAGAACGTACCAGACTTAAATATGGGCTCAGACACACGTCCAGACGTTGCAATCATGAGAGAGGCCCCTGAGATCGATCCCACACTGTTACGCCAAATGTATCAGAACTTGAACCAAAAGCAAGCGTCTGTATTCCACATCGTCCGAGACTGGTGCTTAAAACGTGTCTGTGGCTTAAACTCAGATCAGTTCTTCTTGTACATTAATGGTGGTGCTGGAACAGGCAAGTCTCACCTAATCAAATGCATCCACGCAGAGGCATCTAAAATACTGAGCAGACTTCCACGAAATGCAGACGAAGCAGACATATCAAAACCTACCGTTCTGTTAACCGCCTTTACTGGGACCGCAGCGTTCAACATATCAGGTACAACACTGCATTGTCTCCTAAATCTACCGAGAAGCCTAAAGCCTCCGTTCCAAGGTCTTGGCAATAAACTAGATGAATTCAGGGCAGAGCTTTCAAATGCAGAAATACTAATCATTGATGAAATATCCATGGTCACGAAGTCGCTCTTTGCCTATGTTGATGCGAGATTGAAACAAATCAAAGGACGTTCCAAACCTTTCGGAGGAATGTCTTGATATGAATGAAGACAAAATATATGCCAACCCTGAAATTAACGCTGCTCTTGGTGACATGACAGAAGCTTCAGTAGAACATATAATGCCTCTTCTTCATGTCACAGCGACATTAAACAGGCCAGACGTGTTTACTGTGATCCATCACAACGCAGAGGGACTGCCATGTCATATTAATGATATCAAAAGTCACCATGAACTTCACCTGGCAGACGTCTTATGTCTGACTGAAACTCACCTGCGAGGCTCCTTTGTTTCAGAAAGTCTCCATTTAGAAGGCTACAGCTTGTTTAAATGGATTAGAAATGTTTCGTACACAAACTACCCTGACATGGCCAGCAAAGACGGCGGTGGCGTTGCAATCTATGTGAAAAACCATATCAGAGTCCGTGAAAAAAGGTACATCCAAAACGCGACTGATATCGAGTTTACCGTCGTCAAGCTCGAAGAACCAATCAATGCGCTGATTGCAGTTGTGTACAGGCCTCCAGGCTACAGTGTCTGCTCATTCTTATCAAACCTAAAAGGTCTCTTGGAGTCACTTGAAATCATGGATCAACATCCCATACTAGTCTGTGGAGATTTCAATGAAGATTTGTTGTCCTGTGCGCGCAAGCCGATACTTGAACTGTTTGAGTCTAAAGGTTACCAGCAACTCATAACCGCTGCAACCACAGAAAAGAATACTCTGTTGGACCACATTTTCATCTCTCATCCACAGTGCTGTCTCCACTCGGGCGTGCTGCAAACTTACTACAGTTACCACAATCCCGTGTACTGCATCCTAACCACTGAAACGTCGTAAATATAACTCACAAGTGTGATCCTCGTAAACTTTGAAACAGAACAGAATATTACTAAATCATTGCGTTAATGACAGAAAGCTGACATTGTGTGAATTAATAGATGTTTGATTTTGTAGTTATCATTTTGTTGTTTTCTAATCATGTTACTTAAACATTTTTACACAAATCTATAATAATAATCATGATGCTGATGATGATGATAGTGAAAGTAGGGGGGTCGTCCTCAGCAGTCAGGTTATAAAACCTGTACTGACTGTCCATGCCTTTTAGTGGCTGGCAGGGAGAGAGGGAGGGAGGGATGGAGGGACGATCTCCCAAAATAGAAAAAGGAACAAATCAGAAAAAGAGAGAGTTTCACAGTTAAGGTTAAATAGACAAAACAATATTGTGAAATTGCAATTTACTAGATCATGACAAACGTCTTACATTGCGCTATTGAATAGCTTGTAGGTCATATTTACCCTCCTCAAAAGAGGGAAACACTTATAACACCTGCCCTGTCTCCTGCAGCCTTTCAGAGGCTGAGAGCGAGGGAGGGATGAAGGGACCATGTCACTGAAACAGAAAACAAAATAAATACAAACTTTAATTTAAACAAACAAATAATAACTAATAATAACTATAATAATAACTAATAAAGAAATACAAAGAAACATAAAAACAATAGAATTATGCAAATCCCATGCCAACCACTGAGCTGCACCCGAGGTCATGGTGAGTGAAAGGTAGAAGGTAAAAGAACAATCACTGCCCTTAACAACTACTTAACTTTTTCCTGTGTAACCAGTAGGTTTTTTACAGATAACAAACTGCTTTGAAGGACAGTGCATGAGGAGATGGAGTCCAGCAACCCGTCGCTGCTGTCCTCACTGCTAACCTAAAGCATCCATGTACCTGGGAGTGGGAGTCAGCTCACCAAGAGGCCACTGCTTCACCATTAAATGACTTGGACCTGAGGGGTATTCCAGGTAGGAGGTTCAACAAACTCTGAGTCTATCCCTGAACTCTGAGTTGACTTACTCTGAGATGGGAAACTCTGAGTATCCGGTTCCAGAACAGCTGATCTGAGTTAGTTCAGTCAACTCTGAGTATGTTCACTCTGAGTTAAGCCGACAATAAAAAGCCATCATCAATGGAGCTCCGACTCCACGATTCACCGTGGCAACAGGTAAATAAAAGACAGCGCCTCCATTTTAATCCAGTGGATGTAGAAATATTAATGCATGTGTAGCAGACAGTGCATGTTTATCTTTAAAAGAAGAGCCTGAGTCAGAGCGAAGAAAGTGTATAAGTTAACCATAAAGTTAATAAAAAAGTTTATTCAGTGTTGTCCGTTTATTCGTCATTTATCAGACTTACATAATTCTTAATGAAGATAAAGTGGTGGAATCTGACCCTGTATCAGGCTGTAGATACATTAGGCTACATTATATTAATTATATACAATAATATATTTGTTCAGATTTAATCTGATGGGGAAAAACACAGGAGGCAGCAACTGAAAAGCAGGAAGATTTAAAACATATAGTCTAGACTATAGATCAAAGACATAAAGACATGACTGTAAACTCACAGTCTGACCCAGTAATAACATGTTTGGTGATTTGCACTTGAAAAGACATTGAGGTTAAAATACAGTAGATTTGAAAATGTTGCACATCTATTTGTATCTTGACTCAACAGCATTCAGTGACTTTATTTCAGCTACAAATGTAGTAAATGTAAAGACATTGAAATGCTGCACCATTGCTCACTCAGAAATATGAACATATAATCCCCAATATTAGGCTATAGGAATTATGTTCCATCAGTGCGACCAATGATCAGTGATAGAGATCATTAGTCATTGATACTACGTGTCTATACCGATTTTTAAAATTTAAATAATTAGACCTACACATTATGTGCAATAATCATTTGGGAGCTGCTCTAACCGACTGACAGTCTGATCCTTGTGCACAGTGTTATAAAAAATAATAGGCCTACATATAATAAGGAGAGAGGTTTGATTCTGAGCTGAGGATGAATTCTCGCTGTGTAATATTTGAATGTAAAGACAAAAACCGATGTCCAAAGAAATGACTGATGTGCATAAATTCAGTAACTTAAGACAGTCCTGAGTAACAAACTAATATCCAGCAGGATTTAGACTGTGACAGACGGTAAATCTCCGCTAATTAATGCGCTTCGATACAAGCTTTGACACGGACTGAATGAATGAGGAAATGAAACAGCGTGTAAGAGGGAGGAGACAGAGAAAAACTCAGGGTTTATTGAAGAAAACCTGTCAGCAAGCAGGTTAGGTTCACAGACTCAGTTGCCATGGTGATTGACTCAGAGTTTGATTTACCTCTCTTTCTGGAACTGAAAACCCAGAGTTTCCCTCATTTCAGGGTTAACATACTCAGAGTTTTCACTAAACCCGCTTTCTGGAATACCCCTCTGGTGTGTAACTATGTGTTTACTGTTTGACATAGTAAATTCTGACCACCTGCATCAATGCGTCAATGTCATCTCTCTTCCACTAATATATATACATGCATAACTTACATACGCACACAACTTACGTCTTGAATTTTTTAATATTTCATTTGTAGAGGAAAACATCTGTGTTTGTGCGCTTGGTATTGACAGGAAACAAACATGTTCCAGAGATGAAGAGAAAGAACTCCAGCAACACACCGCTCCTCACGTATGATATGTGTCTCTGTTTTATTGTGTATTAGTGGAGTATAAGTATGTGATGCACACTGTCTATATTGTGATTTTTTTATATGACATCACAAGTATTAGTTTTCACTTCCTCTTACCAGGCTATGAGGAGATGTGAAGTTGGGCACACGTCAGTGAAGCAACAAGATACATCAGCAGTCATCTTGAGCTGGAGTCAAACATATTGTAAGCCAACTTTACAGTTCATAGTTGATGCATATGAGAAATAGTGATAATGTGAAAACATTTAAAGGTTCACTCACTGCTCCCTTTGTTATTAACGTGCAAAAACGCAGACTGTTATGTTATATGACAACTGTCATACCCATTTTTTCTGTTTGTGCCTGTGTCTTTCATGAACAACAAACAGAAATCAAGGAGGACTCCAGCAACACTTGACTGTGCTCTGCACAGCTAAGCCACACTACGATGAACACACCTGACAACTGTCTGGACCTGTACCTGGTATGTGACTGTGTTTTTCTGTCAGTCACATACAGTGTAAAGTTACACCATGTATCTTCAAACTGTTGATTTCCAGACATGGCATTACAGTTTTCTCTCCTCTCCTCACCTCTCATCACAGAACCAAAGCCACATGGGCCAAGGGACAGGAACAGGCAGTGCAGCTAAGTGTCTTTAGGTTATGACCAAATGTGAAGTTGGAAACACACGTCAATGAAGCAGTGCCGTGCTGACAAAATACATCAGCAGTCAGTGGTTGAGCTGGATTCAGACATATTGTAAGTCAACTTTACAGTTCAAAGATGATGCATCTTATAAGTATGAGAAATAGTGATAACGTGAAAACATTTAAATGTTCAGTCACTGCTCCTTCTGTTCTCCCTCTAACACTCAAGAGTTATAGAGAGATGTCTGTGATTTACATGTGCAAAAACACAGACTGTTATGGTATATGACAACCCATACCCATTTTTAATGCTTGTGTGCTTGTGTCTTTCATGAACAACAAACGGAAATCAAGGAGGACTCCATCAACACTTAGCACCTGACAACTGTCTGGACCTGTACCTGGTATGTGACTATGTTTTTCTGTCAGTCATAAACATTGTACTATTACACCACGACTCTTCAACCTTTTGATTTCCAGACATGGTTTTACAACCTGCTCTCCTCTCCTCTCCTCTCCTCTCCGAACCAGAGCCACATGGACCCAGGGACAGGAAAAGGCAGTGCAGCTACATGCTTTTCACTCAACATTCATTCCTAATCTTCAGATGGACCCAGACCGTCTGTAAGTATCGTATATAGGCTAGGTTGTGAATAGAGTTGAAACTTGTTGACTGTTAAATGTGTACTTGTTTTCTAAAACTGTTTGTAATGAAGTGCTTTGAGTTTTTTCTGTTTGCCCCATTGTAACATTTATAATTCAGTTTTTCTCCACTACAGCTAATGCTGTGCTGAGAGTCTGAGAGTCCTGAATGGCCAGCCGTCCTGGTAGGGGATCCTGCAAAGACTCGGCCTACCTGAAGGTTTCTTCCTTTTTTCCCGAATAAGGGTTTTTTAGGGAGTTTTTCCTGACATGCTTTGCAGGTCAAAGGCTGAAGACTCAAAGAACATCGAGATATCTTTTACACCTGAATCCAGGTATTTTTCCCTTTTTCATTTTGTTATTTTTTTTCCCATGACAACGGGCTATAACCATGAAGCTTAAACTTGCAATGATTATTTATATACATTTTCAGTGGACTCCACACAATGCACCTGTTGTGCAAAATGTTTTATTTTCATGCGTATATATTTTGTTGGACTTAAAATGTTTTAATAAATTTACTGAAATGAATTATTTTTCAACGGGGCATGTCTTCTTCATCATCAAAGGAACCTTTGAAAATACTTAATGGTAATCATAGTTTGAATAATAGTAGTAGTTCTGTGGGAACAGTGACACGGTGAGTATTTTTATGTGTGTGTGAACCCATAAACTTAGACATTAGTTGAGAAGAGATTTGGAGTAGAGACTCTGTTCAAGTATTAAAAATCAAGATCAATTAGGACATGCTGGCTATTATTTTCTCATTCATAATACTCAGGCGATTGGCCAATTTCAACAACCTCAGGTTGGTCCTGTCCTCTGATTGGTAGATTGACCTAAAGCTGTTTCTTGGCAGTTAAAACCTCATACAGAGAGAATTACACCTGAAGCGGCTCAAAGTTTGATATTATTGACACTTTAAAAACAGTCTGTCTGTCTCTGTCGGCATCTTTCTGTGTCCAACTTTGTCATGCTACACTGCAGACTTTTTTAACTGTTAATACATTCAAACTTAGAGCTGCTTCATGTTGAATTCTTTCTTTCTTTCAGATTTCTAATATATGGAAGCGAATCGTGACTAATATTTAAATTAAAATGTCTCTCCCTCTCTCTCTCCCCCTTTCACACTTCACTATCCTATCAATTAAAGGCAAAAATGCCCATAAAAATATCTTTAAAAAAAAGTGACTTGGCATATCCTTGATACAGTGCTGGAATGACATATTTCACATTTTGTATCACTTCCTTTTCCATTAGAGGGAGTTGGAGAGTGCACTAATATATACATCATGTTTTTATCCATCAAATATACACCACAGCATTTAACCCTATGGGCCCTAGGCCTTTTTGGGGTATTTTTACTGCCTTTACTTTTAAGCTCATATCCCAGTCATTATAAACACTACATACACATGCTATATCTTGTTTTTTTTTCAGGACAATCTGGGCTAACCAGATTTGTCATCATTTCATGTCCTTCTGTGTGCCTGTATTTTATATTAATTTTTATATCAATGAAAAAAACAAATCCTTTTGACTAAATTCTTACATTTTGACATGTATCTCAGCATAGCAAGTTGGAAAATGACATATTCTGCCATATATGAAGAGGGGAGACTCTCTGGAATCTGGCAATATAAGAACCATGATGGTGGGACATTCTGTCACTTCACAGCTGTCCAAAACATGTGGTTTGTGCCAGGCGGACATGATTGCCAGTATTTTTTCAATATTGCAAGAAATTCCATTGACTCATTCACAAGTCAAATATGTGTTTTATCTGAAAGAAACATGCAATATTTACATCTAAGATAACAGAAAAATAGTCAACCAAGTGCAATGATGTTCTCCAAGATAATATTTGTTTTTCAGTTTCAGTTATATATTGGGGGAACATTTTGGGCAATTGTGGGGGGCCACGTGTCCCCCTCAATGTATATGGTGACTACGGCCCTGTCACGCATGCAGGCTGCAGTTGTCTGGGTGCGCAAAGGTGAAGTGCGCTTGTCTTGTCATACAAAATTTGATGGAGTGTCAACTGGACAATATGGAGATATTTGCATCTTGAAAGCCGGACTACAAATGTGGATAGACAGGGAGAAACACACACAAGCCTAAGACGGGGTAAGATACGATATTCCTCACTATATGAAGTGACTGATAACAAGATCTGTATAATGGATTGTAAAGAAATTTGTCAGGTTTATATTTTGTAGACCATTGATCTGTATTTATAGCGTGATGGGATGACAGCACAATGATGTGTGTGGTATCATTGGAAAGCTCTGCTCCTGAGCTTTCATGTGATATGCGTGGCATTTCTGTGCACGCCTGCATTCACGAGTAATCCATCCAAGAGTAATGTGTGTGCAAAGCTGTATGAAAGCTCTGTTATACATAATTTTAGTGTAACTTTATAATTTTTTTTCGCTGTGAAAACATTGGACTACCGACAAGTGCTTGGTCTTCTCGGAAAGCTACGATTCCGCTGTTTCACGTGATATGCGTGGCTTCTCACTATGATGAACGGTTGCGAAAATCCATATAGAAGAACAGGTGTGAATTTGGACGCACTATGCGTCGTTTGGGCCCATAGGGTTAACTTTCAGATAAATCAAAAGGTAAGTGTTTGATGAGACCTACTTCCTGTCACCAGTAGGTGGCACTATGAGTATCAGGAAATACGGTCATATAAATGTTTTCAGGGCAGGACTAATATGAATCATCTGTTGTTTGATGGAGAAGGGACTATTTACGCCAAATTTATAGCAGTTTTCTGTTTCATGGTGAGACATCAAAATTAAACCCTCTGCAGCACACGTAGACACTAATGACATGTCATGTTTGTGAACATCAAATATAGACCACAACAATGAAATTTCAGGTTACTCCAAAGATAGGTGTCTGATAAGAAGTACTTCCTTTCGCCACAAGGTGGCGCTATGACTATCACGGTATTTTAACATATAAATGTGTTCAGGGTAGGACTAATATGAATCGTGAAGTCTGTTGGACATCGGACCATTTACTCTAAAGTTATAGCAATTTCTTGTTTCATGGCGAGACATCAAAATTAAACCCTCTGCAGTGGGCATAGACACTAATGATATGTCATGTTTGTGTACATCAAATATAGACCACAGCAGCGAAATTTCAGGTTAATCCAAAGATAAGTGTCTGGTAAGAAGTACTTCCTTTCGACACTAGGCGGCGCTATGATTATCACGGAATATTGTCATATAAATGTGTTCAGGGTGGGACAAATATGAATCATGTCAAGGTTGGTGGACAACGGACCATTTACTCCAAATTTATAGCAATTTCCTGTTTCATGACGAGACATCAAAATTAAACCCTCTGCAGCAGGCTTTAGAATGTTATATTTCATTCATCCAGTAGGTGGCGCCATGAGTAAGACCAATATATTGCTATGCAGATGTGTTCAGGGGCAGACCATGATCACACATATCAAATTGTGACCAATAAGAGCAATGCATGATGGAGTTATAAGGACTTGATATTCCATTACTAAGGATAGAAAGTCACCATGTGCAGCTTGTTACATTACAGCACAGGTGTGTTACTGTTGAGATTCATCAACTTGATGAATACGTACACAAAATGTAGTTGAGTATGGGGTTGATGTTTATCAATATAAAATTATGGCATTTCCTGTTTCACAAGGGGGCGCTATGAGATAGAGTGAGTATGAGAATAGGTGGCGTGCAGGGCGGGGCTCTTATCATGTACAAGAATTTTGAAGCAGTTTGGATGAAGTATGTGGGAGAGAGGGTTGCTCGAATATGCATGGCGATGCATCAAATATGGCGGCGCCATAGCCACCACGCCCCTTAACATAAAGAAAAGCTTTCAATAACTTTTGATCAGCATGGTCTCAGGATGTTCTGTATCAAATCTGAAGTTGATTGGACAAAATCTGTAGGAGGAGTTCGTTAAAATACAAGGTGTGGAAATCACAAAATTGCCACCAAAATGAAAAGTTTAAATCAAAATGGGCTACTTCCTGTTTGGAGTAGACCATTGGTAGCAGTGACATTTTTGTGCGTCTGGGCAACTTACACATATGTACAAATTTTCATCTTCCTACTCCAAAAAAAACCCTATGGGGAGAGGTTTTTGAAAATTTCAAGGGAGCACTATAGAGGCATTTTGTCCCCCCCCCCATGGGCGACGCCCCAATCAGATGTAAGAGCTCGCCATTCTTGACCTGTGTATCAATTTTCATGAGGAGATGAGGTTGCTGAAGCCATCAAAAAGCCAAATGTATTTGGTGGCGAGGGATCAATAGTCGCCACACTGCCACACGGACACCATTAGATGTAGCTTCACAGCGTTCATAAGGTAGCTTCACCAAGTTGTTCTGCATGCATTAGAAGTTGAATGAAGTTGATGCAGTCAAGTTTGTGGCATCAGCACATGTTAAAGTAAAAACTGGTCACTTCCTGTTACCACCGGGGGGCACTATGAGTAAGGAGGAATATTAACATATCAGGGTGTTCAAGGCGCAGCCATCATCATGTCCAGCAAGTTTGAAGCTGCCAGCATCAAGTATGTGGGTGTGAGAGCCATTCCAAATTGATGGCAAGAAAACAAAAAGTCGCCAAAATTTGTCACACCCTAGCAGCCACACCCTTTGAGCTACTGCCATTCTTTTAGTAACTTTTGATGAGCATGTCCTCTAAATGATATGTCCCAAATTTGAAGTCCATCGAATGAAATCCCCAGGAGGAGATCTTTCAAAAATGTCAAAAGTTCAAATCATAATGGCCGACTTCCTGTTGGGTTTACGGCATGGGTCCAAGAGGATTTTTTGTGCGTCTTCGCATGTTGTATGAGCCCACCAATCTTCATGCGTGTAGGTGAAACTCAAAGGCGGGGCTCGAGGCACGAAATTTTCAAGGGGTCGCTGTTTCGCCACATATCAAACATATTGCCACAAACATCAGAAAATCTTTACAGAGCTGAATGTTTTGATGTTTGAATGCTTTCTGTAGCTGTAGGTATGTAGAAGTGATCTCACAATATGTAAATCAGATGAGCGAATTTCTTCCCATCAGATTCCTCTTCCTTTATTTTGAGGAAGAGACAACAAAAACAACACAAAACAAAAGAAATCTACTGTGTAAATATGTTCAAAATGTTGTTTTACTGAGATGTATGAAATCCAATATGGCCGCCGCCCAATGACGCCACAATATGCAAATTAGATGAGATAATTTACTCCCATGACAAACTTTGGGTCATGATGAATATTTTTCTCATTTACAGTATGCCTTTATCTCTCACCACTTTCAAGCCACAGTCTTTTGAAATGTTGAAATGAAAATGGAATCTTTTCCTCAATAATCTATCTGCCTTGTAAGTCAAACACAACAGTTTTGGTTTGATCTTGATACGACATTCCTACGGGCTGTAGTGGCCATTTTAGTGCACCTAGGTGGTGCTAGAGAGCCCATTTTGGCACTTTAGGGGTTAATAATGTGTATTTGCTGTTTCAAATGAAGTTTCTGCTGCTGTAATCTGTCCTTTAAAGATTGTGAGACACACAGACAGAGAGAGCCGTGTGGCTGTGTCTGTGTGTGCAGCTGTTGTCATGGCGATTAATGACTTGCCTGCACGTGAGGGACACACACAGAGCTCATGAGAGCAGATCAGCAAAGGCTGTTTAATATGGGTTTGAACTCCTCGAACAAATTCTTCCCATACCCAAACCATTGGTCCCATCATGAAAATAAAGTGATGGTGAGAGACAGCCACTTGTCGTGAATGCAAGTGTCATGTTTTATATTTCTCGAGTCCAAAATGGGGTCACCAGAGCGAGTTACAAATGTGTTGCACCTCAGCTGTTTCCAGAAATTTCTCCTCTCAGATTATATGGGAGTGAATGAGAAAAAAATCGGCGCTCCCTTCGCTCAGCAAAAATGTGTACGTGTGACAGATTCCATGTCAACATTTCTGTGACCAGGACAAATTTTCCTACATTTTGTGGTATAAATTGTGTATGTATGTGTGTATGAGATATTGAAAATTTGAATTAGTTCCTGAAAGTCGACGGCAGCGTCAATGTTTGAGAGTTGGAATGGAGTTTCTACGTCAATGTATGAATTCGCGATATGTGGGTGAAGATGAGTGAGTTTGAAGGATTTTCTCATTGACTTCCATTATAACAAAGTTTCAGAAAACGCTGAATATTTTTGAAAGTTTGAGCGAGTTGAAGAGAAAATTCAAGTATGAGTAGAGGGCTGTGTGTGCGTGTCTGTGTGTGCAGCCGTTGTCATGGTGATTCCTGACTTGCCTGCACTTGAGGGGCACACAGACAGCTCATGAGAGAGAGGATCAGCAAAGGCTGTTTTTAATGGGTTTGAACTCCTCAAACAAGTCCTTCCCATACCCAAACCATTGGTCCCATCATGAAAATAAAGTGATGGTGAGAGAGAGCCACTTCTCGTGAACGCACGTGTCATGTTTTATATTTCTAGAGTCCAAAATGGGGTCACCAGAGCGAGTTACAAATGAGATAAGAAAAATAAGAAAAATAAAGAATTTTGGTAGTAGAAGAACATAGGTTGTGAATGCTTGCAGCATTCACACCAAACTAGAGAAGCAATTTCTGCGGGTTTTCTGCGGGTGTGAATGCTGCGAGCTGAAGCCACGCTGCAATGCTGTCTTGAATAGTGAAGTTTGAATGATCTGAATGTTTGAAAGTTTGTTAAAAAGCTGACGACACACTGAATAGCTGCCAAGAAAATATAATAATATTTGAATTATGTAGGATATTTGAATGTTTGTTAGAAAGCTAACACCACACTGGATACCTGCCAAGATAATGTAATAATAATTGAATTATGTATATTTGAATGTATGTTAGTATGGAAGCGAATCGTGACTAATATTTAAATTAAAATGCATTTCCAGAAATGCTTTTTCATTTTAAGAATGTGGCTGCATTATTTGACTCATAAATAAAATTAATCATCAATCATCCTATTTGCATTTTAATTTTCTTCTTCAAGACTGCTCATTCTTTTACTTAATTAAAATGAAAAAGAAAAAGTCATTTGAGATTTAATTTTCAAAATATGCCCCAGCAAATAGATATCAAAATTCAATATGAAATGTAAAATTTGAAAATTAAAATGCATTTCCAGAAATGCTTTTTCATTTTAAGAATGTGGCTGCATTATTTGACTCATAAATAAAATTAATCATCAATCATCCTATTTGCATTTGCATTTTCTTCTTCAAGACTGCTCATTTTATGCCATAATCAAAAAGAAAACAAAGAAGACATTGCTATTTCATTTTCGTGGTCTGCCCTGCAAAATAGTGACCATAATTCGAAAATGATTTGGCAATCTGAGCGGCGCAGGAGAGTGACGTCAGGAGCCGCTCTTCTTCAGCTGACCATGGTGCTACCCATCTAATACAGTAGGGGGCGGTGTGCACATTTAACATATGGATGCATCACAGATCATGGCGCTCCCTGAGATTGTGCTTTCTAAACATCGGAATTTCCCAAAACTGAATAAATACCACACATAACATCACAAAACTGCTTTGCTAGCTCAATCCTGTTGTAACTAAGATATCTGCTGGAAAAATGATTTTTTCATGGACTGTTCATTGCGGATACGGAGTTAATACGTCCGCTGACTTGACAGTCTTTTAAACTGGTAGCAGCTTATACTTGTACTTATAGCTTATACTTTGTAGACATCGTGATTTCCCAAAACTGAATAAATACCACACGGTCCAGCAAGCTTTCCGGGGGAAACCCTGTGATATTGACACGTTAAATAATTTTCATACATACAAAGCTGCCTAATATAATTTAAATCTGCCCTGTAAAAGTGTGTGTATAGCAAACTGAATGAGTGTTAGGTGTGAAGAGAACTTTACAGGTGAGCGCATTGTGTTTTCTTATGACAAGCGGTAATAACATCTTCGCACCAAACACTCATTCAGTGCGCTATACACACACTTTTACAGGGCAGATTTAAATTATATTAGCCTAAATATTTAAGATGATTACTTATGTATGCAATGATTTATTGATATTAAATATATATAGATAATATAGATAAACATACAGTCCAACAGTGCTTAACAATTTAATGCAGAACAGCAAGATGGCATGATGCAGTTTAATTTCTATCATGATCAAGATCATGCTGAAAGCTGAATTAATAGTAGTGTAAATATGTCTATGAAACGTATACAAGTTTACAGGGGTCTTTGTTGACTGCAGATTGTTAGCTATGGCCACCAGGCTTATTACACACTGATGTCAATAGGTACTCCATATCATATCAGTTAATCTTAGCTGTGCATAATTTATTAATTTCACGAGTAGATTCAATATTTGACAACCATATTGTATGGGTTACGCTAGGGCCACACCGCCCGCGGAAGCGCCGCGAATAGCCTTGAACCGCCGAGAAGAGAAGGCAGTTTCCTTTCGGCGCCCATGTTAACCGACTGTGTCGTCCACACTGGCCGCACCGCGCCGGGAAGCTCCGCGGCAGGCTCACGATTTGCAGCGATCAGTTCGGCGTCTGGTCTATTTTCTGCGCGAGTTGCGAGCGAATCTGACAAGCCAGGCAGTGAAAAACAAGAGCTGGGAGCAGAATCGCTTGTCGACGGCGTGGAGAAATGCGCGTCTGATGTGAACGGAGGTGCTCCGGCGCGCGCGAGAATTTCGGTGCGCTGCGCTTCCGCGGGCAGTGTGGCCCTGGCGTCAGAATCAAACCAAGGCAGTATGTATGAAAATTATTTAACGTGTCAATGTCACAGGGTTTCCTCCGGAAAAGTTGCTGGACTATTATTTAGTTTTGGGAAATCACAATGTCTACAAAGTATAAGCTCAAGCTGAGTGTATCGACAATCCAACTACAAAAATGCCAGTTGAGGGAATCCGAAGCCATTTTTAACTCATGTTGGTGTGCAAACACGAGGTTCTCCACGGTACGCTTTGAACACTTCATTGACTTACAAAAACGTTAAAAACACCTACAAAAAGCAGAGTGTAAAAAAGACTTAAAACGAGCTCATGCAAAAGGACAAAAATACTACGATTATAACGAAAACCCATTCACTCGACACACACACAGACATGGTTGAAAAACTGTGTGGCCTCCCCTGATTCTCATTCCATAACACTGATCAACTCCCCTATCTAACCTACATGTGACTGATCACCACCTACGCCCACAACTGTGCAGGTAACCCGTAGCAACCCTAGTGCCTACTAACACTGACACGGCACCTGCTACCAGTTTAAAAGACTGTCAAGTCAGCGGACGTATTAACTCCATATCCTCAATGAACAGTCCATGAAAAAATTATTTTTTCCAGCAGATATCTTAGTTACAACATGATTGAGCTAGCAAAGCAGTTTTGTGTTGCTATGTGTGGTATTTATTCAGTTTTGGGAAATTCCGATGTTTAGAAAGCACAATCTCAGGGAGCGCCATGATCTGTGATGCATCCATATGTTAAATGTGCACACCGCCCCCTACCGTATTAGATGGGTAGCACGGTCAGCTGAAGAAGAGCGGCTACTGACGTCACTCTCCTGCGCCGCTCAGATTGCCAAATCATTTACGAATTATGGGCACTTGCAGGGCAGACCACGAAAATGAAATAGCAATGTCCTCTTTGTCTTCTTTTTGATTATGGCATAAAATGAGCAGTCTTGAAGAAGAAAATGCAAATGCAAATAGGATGATTGATGATTAATTTTATTTATGAGTCAAATAATGCAGCCACATTCTTAAAATGAAAAAGCATTTCTGGAAATGCATTTTAATTTTCAAATTTTACATTTCAAATTGAATTTTGGTATCTATTTGCTGGGGCATATTTTGAAAATTAAATCTCAAATGACTTTTTCTTTTTCATTTTAATTAAGTAAAAGAATGAGCAGTCTTGAAGAAGAAAATTAAAATGCAAATAGGATGATTGATGATTAATTTTATTTATGAGTCAAATAATGCAGCCACATTCTTAAAATGAAAAAGCATTTCTGCAAATTCATTTTAATTTAAATATTAGTCACGATTCGCTTCCATACTAACATACATTCAAATATACATAATTCAATTATTATTACATTATCTTGGCAGGTATCCAGTGTGGTGTTAGCTTTCTAACAAACATTCAAATATCCTACATAATTCAAATATTATTATATTTTCTTGGCAGCTATTCAGTATGTCGTCAGCTTTTTAACGAACTTTCAAACATTCAGATCATTCAAACTTCACTATTCAAGACAGCATTGCAGCGTGGCTTCAGCTCGCAGCATTCACACCCGCAGAAAACCCGCAGAAATTGCTTCTCTAGTTTGGTGTGAATGCTGCAAGCATTCACAACCTATGTTCTTCTACTACCAAAATTCTTTATTTTTCTTATTTTTCTTATCTCATTTGTAACTCGCTCTGGTGACCCCATTTTGGACTCTAGAAATATAAAACATGACACGTGCGTTCATGAGAAGTGGCTCTCTCTCACCATCACTTTATTTTCATGATGGACCCAACGGTTTGGGTATGGGAAGGACTTGTTTGAGGAGTTCAAACCCATTAAAAACAGCCTTTGCTGATCTGCTCTCTCATGAGCTCTGTGTGTGCCCCTCAAGCGCAGGCAAGTCAGGAATCACCCCCAGACAGCAAATTTATCTGGGCCGGATCCGCGCCGGATGTAGTCCAAAATCCGGTACTAATCCTGAAAACGGATCCGTTCCAGGCAATATTTGCACCCTGGCCCAGATCCGGCACGGATCCTCTTTACAGATCTGGAACAGATTCGGCCCAGATCTGGACCGGATCCGAAAAAAAACAACCGTTTACAGCCCATATCTGGCACGGATCTGGGACAGATGTGGCCCGGATCCAGGGCGGATGTGGTCTATATTTGAACAAAAGCTCTTGTAAGATTAAAAAAAATTGCAAATAAAACGCATTTAAGCATGAAGTATTATCACACTTATGTGTTTTATTGGCTAATCAAATTTTGTCTATGAGTGATAAAACAATCACAATGTTTTGCTTTCAACAAGCAGGCTTTATTAACAATATATTTGAAGGACAAGAATTTCTCTTTTGAAATGAACCTTCATTTATGCATTTCTATAACATTTAAAGTCAAACTTACAAACTGTATTCTTTACAGGATTAAAGCCACAGTACTTAAAGGGATAGTTCAACATTTTGGTAAATTGGCCCACTGCCATAATCGCTATAGGTTTAATTGTCGGTGCAAGCTGAACGGCGGAGCAGAGCCGTGAGCTGCTCAGAGCTACACCATGGAGGCTCATGGGATTTCTTGTTTTCCCTCATCAAACTCATCAAATACACAATCCAACAACTCCACAACTTCTGGTGGACAAGTTGTGACCTGCACATTCAGCTTGCACCGACAATTAAAGGTAACTAATCTACTGCTATGACTTTAGGGATTATGGCAATGGGTCAATTTGCCAAAATGTTGAACTATCCCTTTAATAATGTTGTGGCAATAACAGAACCATTTAAAGTCAAAAAGACAAAGTTACAAAGATACAAAAAATGTTTTCAAGAAAATATTTCTCTTTTGAACGTTATTGTTTTATGCGGGATAGTTCAACATTTTCAACAGTATGCACATTTAAAGTAAAAAAACCAAAAAACATCATCATCGGCGTCGTCATCGTCGCCGTCGCCGTCGCTGTCGTCGTCATCGTCGCTGTCGTCGCCGTTGTCGCCATCAGTCATCCTCAGCATCTCGTTCAGAGCCTTGGACCTGGAAAAGAAAAATCTTGTCACTTTTCTAAACTTGATTGTTTCAATACATATTTCTGCTGTACATATTGCCAATCACAATCCCGCTGTAAATAATATTTATAATATTTATATATATATATGTGTATATACTGTATACAAGCATACAATGTACATATCACCCATAATACACAAACATATTTATCCAGTATTTATTATTTATGCCATTGCACTACCTCATTGTTTATTTGCACTACAATGTACAGAACCTGTTGACTGTCCCGACTCCCGACACCTGACATTTGACCACTATTCATGTATATTCTTTAATTTATTGTTCATTTGTCTTTGTCCTGTTCTGTATGTCTTTCTCTCTTTATGTATGTAGACACTGAGAGTAACAAAAAAACCCGGAGTCAAATTCCTTGTATGTGTGCACATACTTGGCCATTAAAGCTGATTCTGATTCTGAAATAACCAGAGAATTAGGACTTTTTATTCTTCAAAAAAAAAAAAAAAAAAAAAAGAGTCAAAGCGAATAGTCGCTGCTTCCAGTGTATTACCTGTGTGCGACTCAGGCGACTTCCCCTGCGGGTGCTGTCTGAGCCCAAATGGAACCACTTCATGATATCTTTGTCAATGTCGATGTCTGTTGCTTGCTTTGCCACATGGTTTTTGCGTACAGCACCTGTATACAAACATACAAAGCAACAGTACTTACTGATACTGCTTCTTGCAATGTACCGTAAATTCTGGACTATAAGCCTAGATGTTTACATCCGGCTGAGTTCATCCAATCAGTTTATGCTACTGTGATTTAGTAGTAGTTAAATACAGTAATCATCATAGTGTAGTGGCAGGAAAGACCATTTAAAGCAGTTCTTACCGATCTGGCATTTCACACAGCAGAGGACAAACATTTGAAAATCAACAGCTCCACATCCCCCACAAAGTCATTACATATCAAGTATGTTCGGTCGCTCGTCAAATCATATTAATCGGACCGAATAATATTATTGGTCAGACTTTTCTCAAAAAATTATATGAGAATGGAAAAATGATTAGGTTTTAACCCTGTTGGGTTTTTCTTACATTTTAATGTATCATCAGATTATTAATAGCATTTTAACTTAGTCAAAGAAATGTGCAAAAGTTCCAGAAAGGTAAGATTTGCTTTAATCTGTATGTATTAAATATTGTGTTGGTCAAGAACAAGTTACTGCTTGTGTCTGTTGTTAAGGTCTATCAACTAACAGTCAATGAATTTATCGATAATTTGCATCCCTACTTGTCGGTTCATTAGTGGAGGTCACTATACATGATTGAGGACACATTTATGAAAATATTGATTTTTGATAATGAACATCTGAAAAAAACACACACACTGTACCTTTAAATGATTCTATTATGAATTGAGGTAATTTAGGTGACTGTCATACTTACGGCGGATCACTGTTGTTGTTGCTTCCATCTGCTTAAATGAAAGCTTGCCTGTTGTTCCCTTCCAACAAATTTGGAGGGTCAAATGTTTAGAATAGATGTGTGAAAGAATGTTCCAGGTAAGCCACTTTGTGTCCTTTCCCCCAATGCAGGCCAAAGGAGAAATCTGAAAAAATAGACAAGACATAATTATAAAAACTATTTTAACACAAAGTGCTTTAGAAGAGGTGAAATAATGTTTTACCCAGTAAGCCATTAATTGAATTTACGTGGAAAAAACCTTTCTGTGATATATACCGTTACCGTGATATGAAATTACTCATACTGTGATATAAGATTTTACTCATATTGCCCAACCCTACAATTTTAAAACTGATTTGGAAAAAAAAACTGAAAGCAAATGTACAGATAATAGAGTAGTAGGAAGGCTGTGTCCGATGTCTGACCCCTCATGCTATCCCTGCCTATACACAAAATACAAGTTCATACGAATTCATACCAGGTTCTTCCTCTGTGAGTAATTGTGAGGATCCTTCAGCCAATCTTCAAAGTTTCGCACCTCATCAATCGAGGCAAATTTGAAATGATTGAAGAAACATTACTATTAATTTTAGGCCGTGTTTGAAGCCAGAAGAACGAAATGAGTTTGGCCGTTTTATTTTAAAAATATTGTCTAATAGTGAAATCAAACTGTTTTTACTTGTTGAAGAGCCATAAATAAAATCCATCACAACACTCTGGCCTGTTTGGAGGTGTTTAACGTCCCCCAAAGGGTTTGCAATCCTATTGAGCAACTAGTTAGCAGCCGCCTTTTTTTTTTTTTAAATAAAAACACAGGTAGAAGCTTCATAATTCACAAACAGGTTTTTACCGACGTGTTTTATGCCGTAGAACAAAACGTGAAACACATAATCACATAAGCTTTTGTTAACCACAGACCCGATGAGGTATTTTAGCAAACTCTCCCATTCAAAAAACGCATTGACTTTTAGGAGGGAACCGAGAGTGCTAACGTTAAATGCTAACGGACTTCCGGTTTACTGGCAGACTCTATAATTCATATTTTAAAAAACAAACAAGATGGAGAGATCACATCGTTTAATGTTGAACACGGACTGAGACACAGAGTAATTCCACACTCATTTATTTCCATGTACAGAGGGTTTTCAGGGGCAGCCAGCTCTGATGCTAACGTTATGCTGCCGCTATGCTAACGAGAAGCTAACGCTATGCTAATGAGAAGGGAATGTTAACGTTACATTGGACAATAGCGTTATAGTTCTAATACAATAAATCTGGATGTCGGCGGCGATGAAATGTAGTTTATGCTGTGCTACAACCGCTAATGGATAGTTTCTGCGGAGTGGAGATGTTACCATGTTAGCGAGGCATGCTAATATGCTAATAGCCGTGTGTTTGCACTCTTTATCAAATAAACTCTATCGCCAACAGTACTGTTTAGCGATGCCACAGTTGCTTCACACACAAAAGATAACTTAGCTCAAACACACTCGCCTCACGTTTAACAGAATCCTAATTAATGCGGAGATGCTACCATGTTAGCGAGGCATGCAAATATGCTAGCCGTAGGCCTACGTGTTTGCACTCTTTATCAAATAAACTCTATCGCCAACAGTACTGTTTAGCGATGCCACAGTTGCTTCACACACAAAAGATAACTTAGCTCAAACACACTCACCTCACGTTTAACAGAATCCTAATTAATTATAACGTTTGAATATGCACTTACCTAGCTCGATCCTGCCACAGTGGCGCGGCGCCGCAGCTGAAGAGCGCTTCCGTCTCACAGACAGACCCCGAATCTGCTGCAGACCAATCATCTGCCAGATACGTTGCGCGTACGTGCTACGGGTCTGACTGGTAAACGGAGGTGGGGTGGAAGTGGCCGTATCCTTCCCGGACCTTTTTGCTGTCTGGGCCATGACAACGGGTGCACACACAGACACGCACACACAGCCCTCTACTCATACTTGAATTTTCTCTTCAACTCGCTCAAACTTTCAAAAATATTCAGCGTTTTCTGAAACTTTGTTATAATGGAAGTCAATGAGAAAATCCTTCAAACTCACTCATCTTCACCCACATATCGCAAATTCATACATTGACGTAGAAACTCCATTCCAACTCTCAAACATTGACGCTGCCGTCGACTTTCAGGAACTAATTCAAATTTTCAATATCTCTTTTAGTTTTTCTACAAAGTCAGTTTAAAATACATGAAGTTTTCAGCCCTTCTCAGATAATGCCCATTTATAATGGGTGTGTATTGCCTGAGCTAGAGTGGGTGATGTCATCGCTAGAGTGAAGAGCAGCTGTAAACTCATCAAGAAATTTTCTCTTCAACTCGCTCATACGGCCACAATTTTCACTGTACATACACAATTTATACCACAAAACGTAGGAAAATTTGTCCTGGTCACAGATATGTTGACATGGAATCTCTCACACGTACACATTTTTGCTGAGTCGAAGCGAAGTGAGCGCCGATTTTTTTTCTCATTCGCTCCCATGTAAACTGAGAGGAGAAATTTCTGGAAAACAGCTGAGGTGCAACACATTTGTAACTCACTCGTGTGACCACATTTTTGACTCTAGAAATATAAAACATGACACGTGCGTTCACAAGAAGTTTATCACTTTATTTTCATGATGGGACTAACGGTTTGGGTATGGGAAGAACTTGTTCGAGGAGTTAAATCTCCTCTGAAAGAGCTCTCTTCTCTGTGTTCTGTCTGTCTCTCTCTGCTCTTCTGCCAGGTGCACCTAATTTATTACCATGGCAACCGCTGTGCCACACAAACTCACAGAAACATGATGTGTGTGTGTGTGTGTGTGCGTGTCTACATCTTACATGCAGACATGACAGGGGCAGAATCTCCATTTTAACCCTTTAGTTGCCAGAGTTATTTGAGGAAAATATTCATTTCAACATTTCAGAAGGCTTTCGCTTGAAAGTGGTGAGAGATAAAGGCATACTGTAAATGAGAAAACTATTCATCATGACCCAAAGTTTGTGATGGGAGTAAATTAACTCATCTAATTTGCATATTGTGGCGTCACTAGGCGGCGGCCATATTGGATTTCATAAATCTCAGTAAAACATTCAAATATTCTAATCATTCAAACTTGTGGCGTTAGCTTTTCAACAAACTTTCAAACATTCAAATCATTCAAACTTCATTGTATTCAAGACAGCATTGCAGCGTGGCTTCAGCTCGCAGCATTCACACCCGCAATTTCTTTAGAAATTGCTTCTCTAGTTGGGTGTGAATGCTGCAAGCATTCACAACCTATGTTCTTCTACTACCAAAATTCTTTATTTTTCTTCTTATTATTATTCTTCCGCCGCGTTTTTTGACTTCAGTTATCTTCAACATACTTCAACCGATTCAAACTTCTTCTGATTCAGCTTCATGAGGACATTATCGGAAACTTTCAGATTTTTCCATAACGTTCATATTTTCCCGGGAATTCAACGTTAAAATTCCGACTTCTATTAAAGTTGATGGAGCAAAAACGGTTGGACCGCTACTAGTTCCACAAACTTCAACCGATTAAAACCGTTCAAACATGAAAACGTTCAGCTGAAATAGGACATTCACGGATGTATTCAGTTTTTTCCTAACATTCATACTTTCCGTGATATTTACGATTTTTCCCAAATCCTTTTCCCATTGGGAATGCATTACGGAATCCTCAAAAATCTAAAAAATTCACCTTTTTTCAAACTGTGTCTACTCATTCATACTTTCAGCTAGAAACTCCATTCAAAATGGAAAATATTCATCATTTTGCTGACATTTTACATACGATTCAACTTTTCAATCCCATTCAAACTTTCAAAAATATTCAGCGTTTTCTGAAACTTTGTTATAATGGAAGTCAATGAGAAAATCCTTCAAACTCACTCATCTTCACCCACACATCACGAATTCATACATTGACGTAGAAACTCCATTCCAACTCTCAAACATTGACGCTGCCATCGACTTTCAGGAACTAATTCAAATTTTCAATATCTCTTTTAGTTTTTCTACAAAATCAGTTTAAAATCCATGAAGTTTTCAGCCCTTCTCAGACTTTATAATGGGTGTGTATTGCGTGAGCTAGAGTGGGTGATGTCATCACTAGAGTGAAGAGCAGCTGTAAACTCATCAAGAAATTTTCTCTTCAACTCGCTCATACGGCCACAATTTTCACTGTGCATACACAATTTATACCACAAAATGTAGGATAATTTGTCCTGCTCACAGAAATGTTGACATGGAATCTGTCACACGTACACATTTTTGCTGAGCGAAGGGAGCGCCGATTTTTTTCTCATTCACTCCCATATAATCTGAGAGGAGAAATTTCTGGAAACAGCTGAGGTGCAACACATTTGTAACTCGCTCTGGTGACCCCATTTTGGACTCGAGAAATATAAAACATAACACTTGCATTCACGAGAAGTGGCTCTCTCTCACCATCACTTTATTTTCATGATGGGACCAATGGTTTGGGTATGGGAAGAATTTGTTCGAGGAGTTCAAACCCATATTAAACAGCCTTTGCTGATCTGCTCTCATGAGCTCTGTGTGTGCCCCTCACGTGCAGGCAAGTCATTAATCGCCATGACAACGGCTGCACACACAGACACAGCCACACGGCTCTCTCTGTCTGTGTGTCTCACAATCTTTAAAGGACAGATTACAGCAGCAGAAACTTCATTTGAAACAGCAAATACACATTATTAACCCCTAAAGTGCCAAAATGGGCTCTCTAGCACCACCTAGGTGCACTAAAATGGCCACTACAGCCCGTAGGAATGTCGTATCAAGATCAAACCAAAACTGTTGTGTTTGACTTACAAGGCAGATAGATTATTGAGGAAAAGATTCCATTTTCATTTCAACATTTCAAAAGACTGTGGCTTGAAAGTGGTGAGAGATAAAGGCATACTGTAAATGAGAAAATATTCATCATGACCCAAAGTTTGTCATGGGAGTAAATTATCTCATCTAATTTGCATATTGTGGCGTCATTGGGCATGCCATATTGGATTTCATACATCTCAGTAAAACAACATTTTGAACATATTTACACAGTAGATTTCTTTTGTTTTGTGTTGTTTTTGTTGTCTCTTCCTCAAAATAAAGGAAGAGGAATCTGATGGGAAGAAATTCGCTCATCTGATTTACATATTGTGAGATCACTTCTACATACCTACAGCTACAGAAAGCATTCAAACATCAAAACATTCAGCTCTGTAAAGATTTTCTGATGTTTGTGGCAATATGTTTGATATGTGGCGAAACAGCGACCCCTTGAAAATTTCGTGCCTCGAGCCCCGCCTTTGAGTTTCACCTACACGCATGAAGATTGGTGGGCTCATACAACATGCGAAGACGCACAAAAAATCCTCTTGGACCCATGCCGTAAACCCAACAGGAAGTCGGCCATTATGATTTGAACTTTTGACATTTTTGAAAGATCTCCTCCTGGGGATTTCGTTCGATGGACTTCAAATTTGGGACATATCATTTAGAGGACATGCTCATCAAAAGTTACTAAAAGAATGGCAGTAGCTCAAAGGGTGTGGCTGCTAGGGTGTGACAAATTTTGGCGACTTTTGTTTTCTTGCCATCAATTTGGAATGGCTCTCACACCCACATACTTGATGCTGGCAGCTTCAGACTTGCTGGACATGATGATGGCTGCGCCTTGAACACCCTGATATGTTAATATTCCTCCTTACTCATAGTGCCCCCCGGTGGTAACAGGAAGTGACCAGTTTTTACGTTAACATGTGCTGATGCCACAAACTTGACTGCATCAACTTCATTCAACTTCTAATGCATGCAGAACAACTTGGTGAAGCTACCTTATGAACGCTGTGAAGCTACATCTAATGGTGTCCGTGTGGCAGTGTGGCGACTATTGATCCCTCGCCACCAAATACATTTGGCTTTTTGATGGCTTCAGCAACCTCATCTCCTCATGAAAATTGATACACAGGTCAAGAATGGCGAGCTCTTACATCTGATTGGGGCGTCGCCCATGGGGGGGACAAAATGCCTCTATAGTGCTCCCTTGAAATTTTCAAAAACCCCTCCCCATAGGGTTTTTTTTGGAGTAGGAAGATGAAAATTTGTACATATGTGTAAGTTGCCCAGACGCACAAAAATGTCACTGCTACCAATGGTCTACTCCAAACAGGAAGTAGCCCATTTTGATTTAAACTTTTCATTTTGGTGGCAATTTTGTGATTTCCACACCTTGTATTTTAACGAACTCCTCCTACAGATTTTGTCCAATCAACTTCAGATTTGATACAGAACATCCTGAGACCATGCTGATCAAAAGTTATTAAAAGCTTTTCTTTATGTTAAGGGGCATGGTCATCGCCATGCATATTCGAGCAACCCTCTCTCCCACATACTTCATCCAAACTGCTTCAAAATTCTTGTACATGATAAGAGCCCCGCCCTGCACGCCACCTATTCTCATACTCACTCTATCTCATAGCGCCCCCTTGTGGAAACAGGAAATGCCATAATTTTATATTGATAAACATCAACCCTATACTCAACTACATTTTGTGGCCACGTATTCATCAAGTTGGTGAATCTCAACAGTAACACACCTGTGCTGTCATGTAACAAGCTGCACATGGTGACTTTCTATCCTTCGTCATGGAATATCAAGTCCTTATAACTCCATCATGCATTGCTCTTATTGGTCACAATTTGATATGTGTGATCATGGTCTGCCCCTGAACACATCTGCATAGCAATATATTGGTCTTACTCATGGCGCCACCTACTGGATGAATGAAATTTAACATTCTAAAGCCTGCTGCAGAGGGTTTAATTTTGATGTCTCGTCATGAAACAGGAAATTGCTATAAATTTGGAGTAAATGGTCCGTTGTCCACCAACCTTGACATGATTCATATTTGTCCCACCCTGAACACATTTATATGACAATATTCCGTGATAATCATAGCGCCGCCTAGTGTCAAAAGGAAGTACTTCTTACCAGACACTTATCTTTGGATTAACCTGAAATTTCGCTGCTGTGGTCTATATTTGATGTACACAAACATGACATATCATTAGTGTCTATGCCCACTGCAGAGGGTTTAATTTTGATGTCTCGCCATGAAACAAGAAATTGCTATAACTTTAGAGTAAATGGTCCGATGTCCAACAGACTTCACATGATTCATATTAGTCCCACCCTGAACACATTTATATGTTAAAATACCGTGATAGTCATAGCGCCACCTTGTGGCGAAAGGAAGTACTTCTTATCAGACACCTATCTTTGGAGTAACCTGAAATTTCATTGTTGTGGTCTATATTTGATGTTCACAAACATGACATGTCATTAGTGTCTACGTGTGCTGCAGAGGGTTTAATTTTGATGTCTCACCATGAAACAGGAAATTGCTATAAATTTGGCGTAAATAGTCCCTTCTCCATCAAACAACAGATGATTCATATTAGTCCTGCCCTGAAAACATTTATATGACCGTATTTCCTGATACTCATAGTGCTACCTACTGGTGACAGGAAGTAGGTCTCATCAAACACTTACCTTTTGATTTATCTGAAAGTTAACCCTATGGGCCCAAACGACGCATAGTGCGTCCAAATTCACACCTGTTCTTCTATATGGATTTTCGCAACCGTTCATCATAGTGAGAAGCCACGCATATCACGTGAAACAGCGGAATCGTCGCTTTCCGAGAAGACCACCAGAAGACTTGTCGGTAGTCCAATGTTTTCACAGCGAAAAAAAATTATAAAGTTACACTAAAATTATGTATAACAGAGCTTTCATACAGCTTTGCACACACATTACTCTTGGATGGATTACTCGTGAATGCAGGCGTGCACAGAAATGCCACGCATATCACATGAAAGCTCAGGAGCAGAGCTTTCCAATGATACCACACACATCATTGTGCTGTCATCCCATCACACTATAAATACAGATCAATGGTCTACAAAATATAAACCTGACAAATTTCTTTACAATCCATTATACAGATCTTGTTATCAGTCACTTCATATAGTGAGGAATATCGTATCTTACCACGTCTTAGGCTTGTGTGTGTTTCTCCCTGTCTATCCACATTTGTAGTCCGGCTTTCAAGATGCAAATATCTCCATATTGTCCAGCTGACACTCCATCAAATTTTGTATGACAAGACAAGCGCACTTCACCTTTGCGCACCCAGACAAGCCTGCATGCGTGACAGGGCCGTAGTCACCATATACATTGAGGGGGACACGTGGCCCCCCACAATTGCCCAAAATGTTCCCCCAATATATAACTGAAACTGAAAAACAAATATTATCTTGGAGAACATCATTGCACTTGGTTGACTATTTTTCTGTTATCTTAGATGTAAATATTGCATGTTTCTTTCAGATAAAACACATTTTTGACTTGTGAATGAGTCAATGGAATTTCTTGCAATATTGAAAAAATACTGGCAATCATGTCCGCCTGGCACAAACCACATGTTTTGGACAGCTGTGAAGTGACAGAATGTCCCACCATCATGGTTCTTATATTGCCAGATTCCAGAGAGTCTCCCCTCTTCATATATGGCAGAATATGTCATTTTCCAACTTGCTATGCTGAGATACATGTCAAAATGTAAGAATTTAGTCAAAAGGATTTGTTTTTTTCATTGATATAAAAATTAATATAAAATACAGGCACACAGAAGGACATGAAATGATGACAAATCTGGTTAGCCCAGATTGTCCTGAAAAAAAAACCAAGATATAGCATGTGTATGTAGTGTTTATAATGACTGTGATATGAGTTTAAAAGTAAAGGCAGTAAAAATACCCCAAAAAGGCCTAGGGCCCATAGGGTTAAATGCTGTGGTGTATATTTGATGGATAAAAACATGATGTATATATTAGTGCACTCTCCAACTTCCTCTAATGGAAAAAGGAAGTGATACAAAATGTGAAATATGTCATTCCAGCACTGTATCAAGGATATGCCAAGTCACTTTTTTTTAAAGATATTTTTATGGGCATTTTTGCCTTTAATTGATAGGATAGTGAAGTGTGAAAGGGGGAGAGAGAGAGAGAGGGAGAGGGAGAGACATGCAGAATAGGGCCACAGGCTGGAATCGAACCCGGGCTGCCGCGGTAACAGCCCTGCACATGAGGCACCCACTCCACCACCAAGCCACCAACGCCCCATATGCCAAGTAACTTTGACAGTCGCATCAGAAGGCATCCTGCAAGCCCCCCCAAGTTGCGTGAAGGTGCGAGGGCCCGTTCATTGCTGCTTGCAGCTTTAATTATTATTATTATTATTATTGTTATTATTATTATTTAAAATTTTTACATTTTTAATCTGACTCTTTCTCCTTGACTCCTGTAACACTGGAATTTCTCAGTTGTGGGATCAATAAAGGTCTATCTTATCTTATCTTATCTTATCTTAGTTCACCAGGTTTTGGTACCAACAAACACAACACAACATTATGCTTTGCTTATTTTATTCAACTGTCTCTTTTTAATGTGTTTTTTTAAATACAGGAATGACCCCAATCTGCATCAAATTCCAGTTTAATCTTCATTATGCTCTCTTTCTGATACATTTTTTACTTTTGCATAATTTACATTTGGCCCAGCATAAAGTCACAACCCAACAAAACAGTGTCCTCCTATTCCAACTGATGCACACACACACACACACACACACACACACACACACACACACATACACTAGTGAGACCGTCTATACGCATGCAGTAATTAAGCCATCTGGATATCAAACTAGCCAGCTTGGCCTCCGGGTGGAATGACAGCAGTGGTGAGGTGTGTGTGTGTGTGTGTGTGTGTGCATGTGGCATTCATGTGTACGGTATGTGGGTGTGTTTATATGATGTGGCATAAGGCCAAGCTACTGGCTGCTGCAGTGAGATTCTGTATTTACTCTCTATCACTCTGCACTAATCCAATTGTCCAAAGAGAGAGAGAGAGAGACAGAGAGAGAGGGAAAGAGCGACAGATATGGCTGAGAGAAGTGAGGGTGAGAAAGAGAGAGGGAGTCGGTGAGGGGGAGCGCTTTACAACTGGCTGCTCTCCAATTCTAAATGGGAAGCTAGATGGGGATAACTATTAGAGGGTGAGAGTACAGCAACCACCCCAACCCCCCAACACACACACACACACACACACACACAGGCCCACACGAACACTCCCACATGCTTTACATAGTCACATAAACAAGGGCTCATTCACACATATACATGTATTACAGCCACAGTGAGCGCCCAAAAAAACATCTCACAAGTCGTGGCAGCATGAAATCAAAGGGGACAAAAACCTGTAGATGCATAAACCAGGATGCAATTAGAATGACAAAATGAGTCAGCCTTAGCACTTTCTCTCTCTCTTTGCAGCTCTTGAGCAGTCTTTGTTGCTGTCCCCTACTGTTGGAATCCATGTCCCACAGTGCCATCTGCTGGACAAATCCTACTCTGATGGCTCCACAACATAGTCACTCACAGTACAACACATAATATATTCAATATTTCATTGTGCATGTACAATCATATTTTATGTGTATTGTGTAAATGGATGAATGTGTTACAAAAATCTGCTCTGATCAATAACAATAGGTTTATATAGTTTTCATTTACATTTATTTGACAGAAAACATGCAGTAGTTTGGTGTAAGAGGACACTTTCGCTACGTACCTGTGAATACAGGTTCACAGTTTTCACATGTAAAGATGGGATCATGTGGAGTGAAAGTAGTTAAGAACACATTTTTTAAAGCAGCCCATTTTTTTTTTTTACTTATTTCACACACATGGGAATAATAAAGCCACTAACCACATTGCGTTAATGACTGTAACAGAGGCATTGTCAATGTCATTAGTAACACATGTGCATTTCCTCTTTGACAAGTTGAAATGTTTGCTGTGGTATCTGATGGGTAACCCACAAAAAACTATGTAACTGGTAAAAATATGATATATGATATGATATGATATGATATGATATGATATGAAATGATATGCTATAAATTCATGGTTATGGGCACAGGTAAAAATGATCAACACGCGGGCAAGCAGCAGGTAAGAACAAAATATATATATATATATATATATATTTTTCTGAATAAGACACATGAAAAAGATATGCAGTATATGTGTAATATTTTGACATCTAAATCACTATTATCAAGCCGCAATTCATTTTATTTTGAAAGATAGTGACAAAAGTTGAACCTTTGACCCCGTCGTCATATTCGTCGCCAACATGGAGGACTCCAACGATCAAACTTTGCAGCCCAAGGATGAGATGGCAGGATCCTTTTGAGTATGGTAAAGTGTTTCCTAACCTAGCAGTGACTGCATTTCACTACCTACCATTTTGCCATGTAGTGCTCCTACAGGTCTTACCAATCAGAGCCGAGGAGTCTCTAACACGGTTGTCAATCATGTCAGTCATTCTATGAACTGCAGTCAAACTGCCAAACTAGGCAGCACTGATAAAGTATGAATCAAGATTATGTAACTGCTTTAACTATTTCTCATCTCAAATATTTTCAGGTACATATTTTGGTATACTGTGACACATTACATTGTGCCGCTTAACAAGTAATGCCAAGGGCTGAGAAAGCTGTTTAAATGGAGTGTAATCTGTCAGATGGAGGCAGTGATCATGTAACTGTCAGTTTACAAAACAAACAACAATGTCAGCTTACAGGGCAAACCATGGTAGCTTTTCAAGTTGACAAATAATTGCCTACATAGACAGTAATGTTCATGATATGGTTTTATGTAAGCCTGAATGACATTTATCACATGTATATCACTTTATCAATCCCCCCTTGAGTATGTATACATATATATATATATATATATATATATGCTGGTCTCATGTAGGATGATTTAGTGCCCCCTTGTGGACATGCTGAAATAGCAGTTATATTAGTTGAATGGTGGATCAAGCATGCAGTTCATCACTACTCTGTCCTTGGTGGATATGGATCGCATATGCCTGTGAGAGCTGCTGAGCAGTTATATTTTGTTTGTATTATTGTATTATAAGTGTTGAATTGTTTAGCATCAAATTCATTCTGTTTTTGGTTGTTTTATGGAGAAATGTTGGATGGTTTAATTAAGCTAGTAAAGAGCTAACAGACTAAATGGCTAACACCACAGCTAGCCTACAGTGTTTTAGGCTACTGTATGTATTTGCTTTGTTTAATTTGATTTATTTGAAATATTGTATAGAATAATGTACACAAGGCTACATTCAATGTTTTAAATGTAATATTTCTGCTTTGTTGTTCTGTTTCAGTTTTACAGTTTGTTCCATGAGACTGAAGGACTTTCAGTAAAGTACAAAAACCCATCACATCCTTTGGTCTTTATTGGACTCTGTTATCTATCTGTCTAGTCTGATACTGGAACGTCAGATGAGGACAGAATAATATACGTACATATATATATATATACGTATATGTATATATATATATATATATATATATATATATATATATATATATATATATATATCAAACTATGCAATGATGATCAAATCTGAATTCAAAATAGCTTATGCATATATATATATATATATATATATATATATATATATATATATACAGTACAGGCCAAAAGTTTGGACACACCTTCTCATTCAATGCGTCTTCTTTATTTTCATGACTATTTACATTGTAGATTCTCACTGAAGGCATCAAAACTATGAATGAACACATGTGGAGTTATGTACTTAACAAAAAAAGGTGAAATAACTGAAAACATGTTTTATATTCTAGTTTCTTCAGAATAGCCACCCTTTGCTCTGATTACTGCTTTGCACACTCTTGGCATTCTCTCCATGAGCTTCAAGAAGTAGTCACCTGAAATGGTTTCCACTTCACTGGTGTGCCTTATCAGGGTTAATTAGTGGAATTTCTTGCTTTATCAATGGGGTTGGGACCATCAGTTGTGTTGTGCAGAAGTCAGGTTAATACGCAGCCGACAGCCCTATTGGACAACTGTTAAAATTCATATTATGGCAAGAACCAATCAGCTAGCTAAAGAAAAACGAGTGGCCATCATTACTTTAAGAAATGAAGGTCAGTCAGTCCGGAAAATTGCAAAAACTTTAAATGTGTCCCCAAGTGGAGTCGCAAAAACCATCAAGCGCTACAACCAAACTGGCACACATGAGGACCGACCCAGGAAAGGAAGACCAAGAGTCACCTGTGCTTCTGAGGATAAGTTCATCCGAGTCACCAGCCTCAGAAATCGCAAGTTAACAGCAGCTCAGATCAGAGACCAGATGAATGCCACACAGAGTTCTAGCAGCAGACCCATCTCTAGAACAACTGTTAAGAGGAGACTGTGCGAATCAGGCCTTCATGGTCAAATAGCTGCTAGGAAACCACTGCTAAGGAGAGGCAACAAGCAGAAGAGATTTGTTTGGGCCAAGAAACACAAGGAATGGACATTAGACCAGTGGAAATCTGTGCTTTGGTTCCAACCACCGTGTCTTTGTGAGACGCAGAAAAGGTGAACGGATGGATTCCACATGCCTGGTTCCCACTGTGAAGCATGGAGGAGGAGGTGTGATGGTGTGGGGGTGTTTTGCTGGTGACACTGTTGGGGATTTATTCAAAATTGAAGGCACACTGAACCAGCATGGCTACCACAGCATCCTGCAGCGACATGCCATCCCATCCGGTTTGCGTTTAGTTGGACGATCATTTATTTTTCAACAGGACAATGACCCCAAACACACCTCCAGGCTGTGTAAGGGCTATTTGACCAAGAAGGAGAGTGATGGAGTGCTGCAGCAGATGACCTGGCCTCCACAGTCACCGGACCTGAACCCAATCGAGATGGTGTGGGGTGAGCTGGACCGCAGAGTGAAGGCAAAGGGGCCAACAAGTGCTAAACACCTCTGGGAACTCCTTCAAGACTGTTGGAAAACCATTTCAGGTGACTACCTCTTGAAGCTCATGAAGAGAATGCCAAGAGTGTGCAAAACAGTAATCAGAGCAAAGGGTGGCTATTTTGAAGAAACTAGAATATAAAACATGTTTGCAGTTATTTCACCTTTTTTTGTTAAGTACATAACTCCACATGTTTTATATATATACATATATATATACAGTACAGGCCAAAAGTTTGGACGCACCTTCTCATTCAATGTGTTTTCTTTATTTTCATGACTATTTACATTGTAGATTCTCACTGAAGGCATCAAAACTATGAATGAACACATGTGGAGTTATGTACTTAACAAAAAAAGGTGAAATAACTGAAAACATGTTTTATATTCTAGTTTCTTCAAAATAGCCACCCTTTGCTCTGATTACTGCTTTGCACACTCTTGGCATTCTCTGGATGAGCTTCAAGAGGTAGTCACCTGAAATGGTTTCCACTTCACAGGTGTGCCTTATCAGGGTTAATTAGTGGAATTTCTTGCTTTATCAATGGGGTTGGGACCATCAGTTGTGTTGTGCAGAAGTCAGGTTAATACACAGCCGACAGCCCTATTGGACAACTGTTAAAATTCATATTATGGCAAGAACCAAGCAGCTAACTAAAGAAAAACGAGTGGCCATCATTACTTTAAGAAATGAAGGTCAGTCAGTCCGGAAAATTGCAAAAACTTTAAATGTGTCCCCAAGTGGAGTCGCAAAAACCATCAAGCGCTACAACCAAACTGGCACACATGAGGACCGACCCAGGAAAGGAAGACCAAGAGTCACCTCTGCGTCTGAGGACAAGTTCATCCGAGTCACCAGCCTCAGAAATCGCAAGTTAACAGCAGCTCAGATCAGAGACCAGATGAATGCCACACAGAGTTCTAGCAGCAGACCCATCTCTAGAACAACTGTTAAGAGGAGACTGTGCGAATCAGGCCTTCATGGTCAAATAGCTGCTAGGAAACCACTGCTAAGGAGAGGCAACAAGCAGAAGAGATTTGTTTGGGCCAAGAAACACAAGGAATGGACATTAGACCAGTGGAAATCTGTGCTTTGGTCTGATGAGTCCAAATTTGAGATCTTTGGTTCCAACCGCCGTGTCTTTGTGAGACGAAAAGGTGAACGGATGGATTCCACATGCCTGGTTCCCACTGTGAAGCATGGAGGAGGAGGTGTGATGGTGTGGGGTGTTTTGCTGGTGACACTGTTGGGGATTTATTCAAAATTGAAGGCACACTGAACCAGCATGGCTACCACAGCATCCTGCAGCGACATGCCATCCCATCCGGTTTGCGTTTAGTTGGACGATCATTTATTTTTCAACAGGACAATGACCCCAAACACACCTCCAGGCTGTGTAAGGGCTATTTGACCAAGAAGGAGAGTGATGGAGTGCTGCGGCAGATGACCTGGCCTCCACAGTCACCGGACCTGAACCCAGTCGAGATGGTTTGGGGTGAGCTGGACCGCAGAGTGAAGGCAAAGGGGCCAACAAGTGCTAAACACCTCTGAGAACTCCTTCAAGACTGTTGGAAAACCATTTCAGGTGACTACCTCTTGAAGCTCATGGAGAGAATGCCAAGAGTGTGCAAAGCAGTAATCAGAGCAAAGGGTGGCTATTTTGAAGAAACTAGAATATAAAACATGTTTTCAGTTATTTCACCGTTTTTTGTTAAGTACATAACTCCACATGTGTTCATTCATAGTTTTGATGCCTTCAGTGAGAATCTACAATGTAAATAGTCATGAAAATAAAGAAAACGCATTGAATGAGAAGGTGTGTCCAAACTTATGGCCTGTACTGTATATATATATATATATATATGTATACGTATATATATATATACATATATATATGCATAAGCTATTTTGAATTCAGATTTGATCATCATTGCATAGTTTGATGGTTTGACCACAGTTAACAAGCCGTGATTGACCTGACTGATGCAATTCGAAGCAGTAGGAGCGAGGAGGAGGGACATGATCTTTTCATGTCCCTCCATTACCTGCCAGATGTACTTATTCCAGAATATAGTGACAGTTTCAGCAAATATGGCACAAAGTTATTTTCATAGACGGCTGACAGTTCCTGGCAGAATCTTTGAAACAGTATTAACACCCTTGTGTTTGCAAACACAATTTCCAGATAAAAACAATTTAACAGTTAACTCAGCAATAGTTGTTCATAGTAACTTTTTTTCTTTTCATCCCTCTACAAATCATTCAAATGAAACAACATAAATCAGAAAATGAAACAGGTTGCAAGCATACACTGATTTGTTTGTGAGAAAACAGTTGGGAACCACAGAGAAAGTAACAAGCGGCAACCTCCGTGGCTGAAAAATGAAGCCAAAGTTGAAGTGCCAAAAACTGCAGGTTCCTATAATGACCACTTCAGGCTCGAAGAGCCAGTCAATCCCTATAGACCCCCATGTTTAAATGCCCAGCTTTACAGCAAAAATAAACATGCAAATAGTCTGGTACAAAAAATGGTTTTGGTCTCTATAGCTAATTTCAACTTTCGAGACAACTGTACAGGGAGTGAGTTTTATATAACTCACCTGTCACATATACATTTGGAGCGCTGTTGGAATGCATCATTTGGTTATTCAGAACACCACACTTTTGGAGCAGCAGGGCGTAATCTTGGCAGTCTGTCTTGGAAGACGGAGCAGCAGAGCACCAAGTGGAGTGCACCTGTGATTAACTTAATGTTTACTAAATTAATGGAGAAATAGAACACTCAGAACAACAAACAACAGCGGCCTCATTTTAGTGTAGAATGTAGGAGTGGATTTACAAATGTGCCCTATGAGTCAGATCCACCCCTCACTCCTCCACAGCTCCACCCTCTCGTCCAAGTATGGTCACTTCTGGCTCCAAAAAACAAAATGGTGATGGCCAAAATGCCGACCTTGATGCGTCATAACAGGAATCCACAAACCAATGCGTGATGTCATGGTAGCTAAATCCAATTTTTTATACAGTCTATGAAACTTAATCAGTAAATATTCAGACAATTATAAAAGTTCTTTTTATTTTCTGGTCAGAATTTGTTGAGGATGGGGGACTCGTGACTTTAGATTTCTAAAGAATGGCTCCAGCACTACAGAAAACAACATGTATGAGATGGACAGAATTTCAACATGGAATCAAAGAACAATTAGTGATGACCAACAAGCAAACATGCCAGTCAAGTTAATAATGTGAAAATGCCTATCTGGGGAACATAACAAGAGAGCTTCTGCATATTGTAGTGGGCGTGGTATTTTTTTGACAGCAAAAGCTTTGGAACCATAGTTCATCTCACTCAGTTATTCCCAACTGGTCCAGCCACAGAGTCCAGATTTCTTTTTAGTCATTAGTTTAAGGTCCACATAGTTTAATACATTTAGTGTAGTTTCATACTTGTGTTTGGCCATGTTGTCAAGCAAGTTTGCCATCTCTTTCAAGTAGCTGTCTGTTAGTCACTCACTGTACAGCAGAAAACAGCATTTCAAAATGAAAGTGCTGTGCTTAAAATTCGCTGTATTTAAAAATAAAGATTATTATTGTTTTATTTATTTTTTTTCAAACTTGACATGCTGGTGAGTCAATTGTGGTCCATTCAGAAAGGACTGTGGCCCACCAGTTGGGAACCACTGATCTAAACCATCATCATCCTGATTAAATATGAGATAGTTCAATGAGATAGAGATGAGATGAGATTAATGAGATAGTTAAATATGAGAAGTTCATCTCTGTCCTTTTTCCTTTCCCAATCCTCGCTTGTTGGTTTTAAGGTCAAGCTAGCAGCTAGCCAATCAAAGACAGGCTTTTTTGCCCTGACTGCAGTCTCTTAAGCTGAGCTTGCTTTCAAGGTGCACATAAATCTTCCTTCAAAAGGACTGACAGGCCGATGGAGGACAAAGTCCCTGCAACACATGACTGCAGTTAAGACATGAGAATAGAAAGGTACCTAGTTATTACCAGACTGCCTAAAATTTCTTCATATAAAATTACTTAAAGGCACTGTATGTAAGAATGTGGCCAAAACGGTTACTGCACTCAAATTCAAAATACGGCCGCGAGTCATGTCCGCCCCCCCTCCCCTACAGATTCGAGGTAGATTCGCTGGAGACTGATTTGCCCACGGGCGGCTGCTGTGGCAGTGCTGCGTTGCCGCGTCCTTGATCTTCGGTTCTCCAGTGGACCGTTCGAGCAAGTCCGGCTTCTCTGCTGCTAACGCTGCTGCCGGGATACAGCTGAGGAGACTGCTAATGCTATGTACTGGGACACCGCTAATGCTGCTTGCCGTGCTGCTGTAGCTCAGTCGTAACTGTAACTGATGCTGTGACTGGTAGACAGCGGTGGGTGGCGCAACAGGCCAAAACACAAATTCAAAACATAAACGTGATTTGCGGACCGTAAAATTTTTTTTTAAATGCGAATATTCTGGCTGTACTGTTGTTGTCGGTGAGATCAATATGTTGTATGAACATTATTCCTTAGTCTCTGTGACATATTAGGAGGATTTTGCGACTATTTGCTTTAGATTTCTTACATATAGCTCCTTTAAGCAACAAGGTATGAGATGTATAAGGCATTCCATTGTGGCACTTTTATCACAGTGACTTGTGTTGGTATACACAACAACTTCGCTCTGTCTATATTACAGGCTAGCCAGTAATATAACAGGCTAGCCAGTATCGCGACCCCACCATGCTGAGGGTCAGCATAGTGTGTTTGACTTCAGATGAGACCTGACTTCCTGTCAGCAGAGTCAATAACCCTGCATAATACAAGCCTTCACCTTCTTAATTTCCTGTCATAATAACAATCAACACATTTTGGAAGCAAAGAAGATGATGAGGGAGGTTACAGGGTTTGTCTACAACAAACTAAAAAACTCAAAGAGGTGTGACTCGATACTCGTGTCACAGTGCTGATAATAAGAAAACAATTACTAAAATAATGATTAGGGAAGAATCAGACTGTGACAAGATGAGCTGGGATGAGATGAAGTGGAGAGAAGCATTAGGAACTCCAATGTCTGTGGGGACACGTGGCTATGATATGAGCTGAGAATGCTACTGGGATATGTGTGCACATTTGTGTGCGTGTGTGCATGTGTGTCTCAAACAGACAGATGGACAGACAGAAATAGCCAGAAGATGAGAGTGAGATATGGAAGTATGCAGTAGGAGGACAGAGAGGATGGAAGCTTTCAGAATGAAAGATATGAGTGATAGGCAAGTTATGCTGACAAACAATTTAATGGTGGATTTGCTAAGACAATAATAAGCAGGAGTTCATATTTCAACATCATACCACTGCCGCTGTTGTATTTGTCCAAAATTAATTACCTGAGTGGTAATAAATGAGCACTACCAGATCATTCACCCGATGTATTTTTTTCTATTACACACACCATTACCCTATGACAAAGAAATTTCTTGTTGCTTAAGATCGTCCATCATGCATTGCCAATCTAATTTTCAAATGACACACACACTTGGTGAAATACTTTGCATTTTTTGCTGCTTTGTGAAAGTTTAATTGTCTCATGTCACAAAGCTTCCTACTGCGAAAACTTAGTTAAAGCAATAGTATGGAAGCATATGCAGGACATGTAAAGCTGCAGACACATTCCATTTGTAGCGTAGATGACAGGTACCTATATACCCCACCCACCACCAGTACAAAACAAACCCACCAACACAACAACTTTCTGAACCCTGCTATACAATGCTACACTGTAGTGAATAAATAAGACCGAACATAGTAACAAATCATTTTACTTGACGAATATAGTGGCTGTTTGGCAAATGGGCTCTGTGACATCACTATTGTGTGACGAGATGGCAAGTAGCAACCGGGGTCCTGTCATCTCGGGGACAACATGTTTGGGACCAATAGAGATCTTCCCCAGGACACCTTTGGGACAAAAGGATGCAAAAAACTTACTATCGTCTCATTGGAGGATGCAGCCCATTGTTTCCCTGATAATACTACAATCCACGTCAAAATCGGCAGAAGGAGAGCTGGGTTAACATTAGCTAATGGAGGTTGAGCTGAGTTATATTATGATGTGTTCAAGCTTTATTCAATTAAAAAAAGAGTACTGGACAAAGGTAAAACATAATTTTCTCATGATGTGTTCAATGTTATCTTTTAAAATGCAGTTTTTGGTGAGAGACTTGAATAAAAACAGCTGTTTGAAGGATACATTTGTTGATGTTTTCACAACAATATAAGTTATTAGAGAGAGAATTTTGACACGTTACATAGAGTAAAAAGGTTTTTATGCATCTTTCAAAAAAAGATGTTCCTTTTATGAAAGGTTATATTAAGGGTTGTTTCATAAATAAAATTTTTGCTCATTCAAAGGTGGTGTAATAAAGGGCTTAATTATTTTTAAAACAGTTCAGTTATTTTTACTGTGTAGATTTCTTGGGGAATAAATAACAACAAAAACAAAATAAAAACAATAAAAAAACACTGGTATCAGTATTAGCGATAAGCTAAAGTGTTATTTTATCAGTATTGCCCAGAATTTCAAAATCACTGCATCCCTAGTTACATTGCAACGTCTTCTCATCCTAGGTCATCAAATACCAACACTTTCTCACTCTCCTCACCAGGTGATACTGATGTCGAAGGCACCTTTTGGCTTTCCTATGGGACACACCCTTTAGCATCTGCATATAACACAGCTGTCTCCTGGGTGTAACAACATTGTGGTTAACGTTGTCAAACGGTCACAGTGAGGTTTAGGCAATAAAACTACTTGATTAGCTTTCAGAAAAACACAGGTGATATAACTGTGTGACAGATGGACATAAGTCGTGTACCATTATGTTATATATATATATATATATCAAACATTGCTGTGGATGGATTGACATTGGAATTAGCTGAAAGCCCAATGTGTCCCATAAAGACGCCAAAGGCTGTACTTGACAGCGGTATCATAGATCGAGGAGTGAGACAAAGCATCCATATTTGATAACCTGGGAATGAAAACGGGCTGAACATTAACGTCTTCACATCTGTTTCTGTGTGTTACAGTAACACATATCTCTTAGACTATTATCTCTGTACATTTCACATAGTCTATTTAGCCTTCATACTGTGAACTTCTGCACATCCCCTTTTTACTCCTTAAACTGTCCAGGTCTGTAATTTTAAAACAGACATATATAGAATATATTTTTACACACACACACACACACACACACATATATATATATATATATATATATATATAGCCTAGCTTTTTTCATAAGCTAAGCTAGAACCTAGCATTTTTCGTTTCCTTCACTCACACACAGCCACTGCTGGGTATGTATTGAGGCTTTGCCTCTTTGGTGATGAAGACAAATGAGCTCATTATTAAGTGTGTGTGTGTGTGTGTGTGTGTGTGTGTGTGTGTGTGTGTTCGCATGAATCTGTCAACTGTTTGCTCTCTGTGTGCCTGTAAGTGTGAGTGGATTTGTTTTGATGATGTGAAGATGTTAACGTTTGTGTGTGTGTGTGTGTGTGTGTGTGTGTGTGTGTGCATGTTTGTGTGTTTGTGTGTATGCAAATTATAACCTTTACCTTGTTAAAGCTCTGTCTCATGAGGTTAATGCTTCATTTAGCCTTAGTTGAATTTCCCAATTTTAAATGCAACTAAGTGTCCTGTTTTCTCTTGACTGTGTGTGTGTTCTTGCTCAGGAGTATATTATCGCCAAGTTAAACCCTCATGATCATCAACATGGAGTGAGGGCAGGGGAGGGGCTCACCACCCACTTACTATTTAATTGTATTACCAGCCCATATGGCTGTGGTGTACAATATCATGCTTTTGATTTCTCATAATGTGCAGCTATTATCATATGCTGTTCATTTGCTAAGCATATTTACCATAAGTGTGATGCTGTCATGGATGAGAGAGAAACTGAGACAGAGAACCCCATTCTGAAACTAAATTAACGGCTAAATGCTTTTTAATCTAAAGAAATCATTTGGGAACACATTTACAACTAATGGCATGTTTATTAGCAGAGTAATGTATGTGAATGTTGGTATAATAAGGCTTGCCACAGGTTTGTCGAGAGAGCGTGTGGCAAGTTTTGTCTGTGCATACAGAAGATGCTGCAGTTCTGATGCTAAACATTGGGGAGTGCTAAGAGACAGGGGGGCAAGTGAATGCACTAAGTGCAGAAAATATGAGAAATAAATTAAGTAGGTCATGAAATGACTGAAAGATGACACCTCTCAGACCCTGTTATGAATCCCTCCACTTTATTTATCATCAATGGTCACAATGTTACCATACAAAACCAACTTCCAACATGGAACTGCATTGTAATGTGGTAATTTTTAATACTCACACACACACACAATCAATACCAAAATTAAATACAGGTGTTTTTATAAAATAAACAGGGCAGAGTAAGACACACATTAAATGATATTCAGACATGCAGTGACAAATATAAAAAAATAGACATTTGTTTTCTTTTTCTGTACAAACCTACATTGACACATATAAATATAGAGAAGTAAAAAAGAGTGTTTTCTTTAAATACAAAGGTTAAATTGTACAGTTACATTCCATTATAACAAAACAAGAGACAGCACAATATTCAAGTGAGTTTGGCTTTCTCAACAGGCACTGTACAATATTGTACACTGTAAAAGTGGAAATTAGATCACTGTTGGTTCCTCCCTGTGGAGTGTGTTCACACTGCTGTAAACATCACAAATGAAGAAAGGGTACAGTTTTTGTTGGTGGATTTCCGTTTGAAATCATCCATTCAGGCAACTTTCAGAGAGAGTGTAATAACAACTGAGCAATCTGTTCTTCACGCGCTTGCTTTGATGCCTTAAAGTCTCCTCAATCACAACTTCAGTGCCGTGTTTTACTTTTCTCTGTGAGTCTCTCAGTGCTGAGTGGTGAAGAGGATATTTGGTAAAATAAACAACACAAGCATTACAGTGAACAAGAAAACAGTCATCATAAAGTTTACATATGTTGGCACAAAGAACAAGCGTTTGCCAGAATGTGGTGAAATGTGAAACCATGCTATGCCTTGTCTTTTTCTCTCTCTCTAGTTCTGTCGGACATCCTGCAGCATTTTGTTGATCTCATGGACCAGCTCACTAGCATCCATGCCAGCCTCATGGCGGTTCTCACTGCGCTTGCCACCCTGGTGACCCTGATGGAAGACGCCATCAAAGTCGTCTTCCTCGTAATTCTCTGGGATTTCTTCCATAGCTGGCAGCCATTTGAGGTGTGGCAGCTGTCCGTTGGTGGAGGCAGAAGTGGAAGTGGAGGATGAGGAAGAAGAGGGGACATGATTGGTTCCCACAGATCCACTTCCAGGATTTAGATAATGGGTACTGGCTGCCCATGCAGCCACACCTGGGGGATAAGCAGGACCTTTCCCACCTGGCAACAACCCTCTCCGGTTGTCCTGAGGAACAGCATTGTTACTTGCAATGTTGCCACCACGGCCGCTTCCTCTCTCAGTGGTGGATGAGGACGAGGGTGGGCTTGTTTCAGTGCACTCAGCGTACGTGTCAATATTAGGGGGGAGGAGCCGCTGGAACACAGAGTTCATCTCTGTGAGGAGGGAGCCAGCCCCTCCTCCAGCTGCGCAAGCATCACTTCCTCCTCCGGCTACAACTCCCCCTGCCCCCACCTCTTCACTTCCAGACTCTTTGCCAAAAGTTGAGAAGCTCTTGCGGCGCTCCGACTCAACAGAGGACTGGTCATCATCGATCTGGGGCTGCTGGGAGGACTCCTCCCCGGGGATGTACATGTTGTTGCGGTAGTCAGAGGAAGCGGGCGAGGAGAGGGGGGGCATCCAGCACTGGTCAGAGTGTCCCAGGATGCGACATTCATCTGTGCACAGTCTCATAGCTAAAGACAAAAAGAAGACATAGAAACAGTCAGGAGCAGGTCCAGCTGCAGAAAACGTTTATGCCTACACATCTTTAAATGCTTCATATCCCTAAAATCTGTACAACCTGAGGTAAAAGCTTATGTGAGTCAATAAACCGTTTTTTTCCCATCAAATTTTACAAAATAAAAACACAAAACATTGAACCACAAGATTTTTTTAAATGGAGAAACATAAAGAAAATAGTTTTGAACGCTCCATACGTTATATAAAATATGTACATTATTCAGTTTTTGAGATATGATCATTTTTATGAGCAGAGAGAAAAGGCCTTCATTTCAGTGAGTTTTTGTGTGGTTTTACACCCTGTGTAACATAACGTCATTATTAGCATACAACACGACATGGAAGGCAGAGGCCTTAGCTTTCTGCTGCTAAAAAAATTAATGTTTTAATAATTATGAATTTTATTTCATATCAATATTTATACAGGATTATGCAAACAATGACCTCCTGAGGCCATCATGAAATTGCCATGTAATTATGATGAGATACTATCTTTCCTTCGCAGTAAGGTCAGGTAATATGATGTTACAACTTGATTACGGGGAAGACAGAAGCCTTAGCTGTCTGCTGGAATAAGTGTTCCAGCTATTATGATTCTTATTTTAGATCAATTTAAACAAAATCATGCAAGCAACAACCTTCTGCGGCCGACTGTGGGAGGTCCGTTTTTAAAGGGTTAAAATTATTTGTCGCTGTGGTACAAAACAATGTCAACATAAATCCTGAGACTGCAGTGAGGAGGGTGATATATTGTTCTCTTAGTTCAGTCTGAGGTCAAGGTGCTGATTTTTAACATGGAAAGAAGGGCAAGGATGCTGCTGAGTCTGACCAATCACATCTTAAGCCAACAGTTTATAAATACACAATTCACAAAAGGATTGCGTGGCTTTTGCGGCCGCTAAACCGGTAAAAATGGAGCAAACAGAAACCGTCAAATTCACAAAGAGGGTGAAATGCTCCACTAACTGCGCTGCCAAGCAGATTGCGTCTTGGTGCTCCGGTGTTATTTGCACGTATTTAAATGAGGTAATATGCATATATTTGGCACAAAAATTGCCTCTTTCTATGCAAATGAGCCTCATTGATAAACAACGTCTAATTCACTAACACCAGCACTAATAGCCACACGCAGTTTGAGTGAAGTAAATAACGTCTTTAGAAAGCTGGTGCAAACTGGGCGCTCCTCTGTGGAACCCTCTCGCCCAGACTTTCCATTGATCGTGGCAGCAGTGATTGTCTGTTAAATCAGTCTGTAAATACTATTTTGACATTATTATTATAATCATTATTACTTTAATGGCATCCGAAGATACTGATGCGTTGAACAGGTGACAGTCTGCAGTCGTTCTCAAAACGCACTTCTGTCACGCACTTCAAAAGCAACTTTCAATAATTTATTTTATGAAACGGGGGAAACAAACGTGAACAAAAACGGTTCCATAATTCATATTAAATTCAAAAGATAACGAAAAAACAGCTACAAGTGAGAGGGAATACTGATAAAGTGGCCAGACTTGGTCAAATCCACAGCCTCAACCCATCCGACACTGTTAGACTGACTCACCAGCAGACATCACTACATGAGGGGATACAGTATTCAGTACTTTGCCAAACAAAGTCTGCCATTGTTCTGCCATGGTGTTCTTGGCGCAAAGCCAGCATTTATACTTTGCCATGTGGCTTATTGCAATCAGGGGCAAATCAGGGGCAAACTGCACTCAGCTGCCAAACTTTGTGTGCGTGTTTGCGCTGGTATATCATTAGAGCAATATCCATTGTGAATAGGACATTAAGACGGAGCAAACTACGGGTGCCAGTGGAGTGCAATTCAATGTGCTATCAGTGGCTGCAGTTCATTCTTTGTGAATTTGGCCCTCTGTGTGCAAACCTGCTCAATTTTTCATATGACAGTGCTTCAGTCTTTCATCAAAATCACAGCCCAGCTTGATAGTGATTAGCACTGTATTTTTCTCTCCTGATCTCTTCATTTCCCTGCTTGGAGGAGCAGATTGCTGATGTTTACAGCTTACAGCAGGAATATCCAAGCAGTGCCAGGTATGAAAACAATCACAAATCTAGATAAATAAATGAATAATTACAAGATCCCATTACAGACAGATGTTAATGTAATATTTGACTGATCTGCCAAGCATGCTGGCATCTCCCCACTACATGGCTGAAGCAGGGATTTGCTTGTTTAGTTATTTTATCAAATCTAGCATGAATAGCCACATTTGCCCATCTAAATAGAAAAATCTAAACAAATTAAATCTAATGAAGAGAAACCAGGATAATCCTTCCTCTCTGCCCATTATCTCCTTCCCCTCCCCTTTTTCATATTAGCATAAGAGATAGTGGAAGGGAAGGGGGGGGTAGGAGTGGTGCAACACCTCCAAGTCTTTCTCAGAGGGAGGAAAAAAAAAGAGATACAGAAAGACTGTCCATGTCCGCCACCCCTCCCTTTATCCATCTCAATAATAAAGATAGAGAATACATTAACAAGTACAGAGGAGAGAGAGATGCTAAGGAGCTCCAGGCATGTAGAAGAGAGAGAGAGAGGGACACAGTAAGAAAAAGAGAGAGAATAACATCATTCTAAAAGCAATTACTATGAATTCTCCTCAGCTCAGACATGAAAGCGCACCACTGTCACTCACCGGGGTGGGGGGTGGGGGGGTTGGGGGCGGGGGGATGGAGGAAAAAAACAGCACACTGAGACGCATACCGATGAGTGACAGACGACTCATCTCTGCTCCAGAGAGGATTTTACAGACACGACTCTAACTTAGGGGCAGATAGTGGGCACGCACGCACACACACACCCAGTAACACAAACAGCGAGACACACTGTAACCTCTTTCAGTGTGATAACAAGCGTGGAAATGAGGGCTGTGTGGAAGAATGGGGCTGAGTACAATGGGGATTGTGTTGGGAACAGGGTGAATGAAATGGCTGTATAGGTAGGTGTACAGACAAATAATGGGCTTAGGCCTGATGCTGTCCGTGTTGCTAAAATTTGTCAGGCAGGAGGTACAGTAAGGGCTGGGTGTGGTCTGAAGGAAGATAGCTGCTAAGTTGGGTCTCATAATCTGAGAAAAAAAAAACATCTCAATCTTCTCGTTTCTAACAGGAACAAGAATTGTAAATTTGTCAGACATTTGGTTTGAAAGTTGATCAAACTTAAAGAAAATCCATCTTGGCAATTTTTGCAAGATGTGATGAGGTGTGATTGTGCTCTGATGTTGAGGTGATAGTTGAATGTGAGGTGCTGCTGTAGAGGGTGTGAGGTGTGTGACTCAGCTGAGTGAAGTTAATTTGGCAAGTTGTGGTAAGGAGGCTGCAACCTCGAAAGGGGTGGAGAAACTTTCAGGATCAGCAAAAAACCCCACCTGGGTGAAGTCGATGGTGCATTTCGAGGTGTATCAGATCAGAAAAGCCCTCCCCCAGCAGCAGTCTGTCCACAGGGGATTCCCGACCCATGTCACAGTCACTGTCCCCCGCCTCGCTGTCCCCACGGCCACTGTCCTTCAGGCTGAACTTGTCCATGTCTTGTAATGCATACCTGAGGGTACAAACACACATTGGTATCAATCAGTCAGAGATCTGAAGAAAAACAATGTTTAAAGTTCACATTTTGCAAATCCAAAGCATTTTTTTCTGGCTGATGGGATCAATCTGCCCTCAGAGGAGGCTAATGACAAATAAATCCATCATATAAAACTTAAGGCTGCTTTGCTTTTGGAATCAAATCTCTAGACAAGCCCGGGTCCATAAATCCTCCATGTAGGTAGATCCCATCAATAAATCTATCATAACAGCCATTAGGGACATTGATAACTATCATCCAGAGATCATAGGAGGATATTATGATCAAATAATGATGGATGCACACTTTATAATGTAAGCCCTTTTTTAAGAATAAAAGTATTTAGAAAATCATCATGGCATTCAGACAGATGAGTTGCATACTTTTGAACTGAATGACATAGGTGTGATTACAACTGGAATATGAAAAAAAAATACATTTACACACCATCAAACCATGATCTACACGTAACTGAGCCACTGACAGAAGAAACTGCACACATGTTGTTGAAAAATGTAATACACAATGAAAAAGAAGTGGTTTAAAAGTAAAGATTGTCCTTTTTCCGGGGGGGGGGGGGTAAATTACCTGTAGCTGCGGGAGTATTTGTTGCCACGGAAACTGGGTCTGGGCTGGTACTGGCCCTGATGGAGCATGGACAGAAGCTGTGAGACTTGCTACATCCAAAAATAACAAAACAAACCAAATAAAACAAACAAAAGGAAATAGAACAGGGGGGATGAATAACAGATGGTAAATTGAGGAAGAAAAAAAAGAGAGAGAGAGAGAGAGAGAGAGAGAGAGAGAGAGAGAGAAAGAAAGAACACAGAAGACAAAATAATGGATGAGTAAACACAAAATGGATGATGGAGAGGCTGCTGAAAATGGATGAGACAAAATGGATGATGTTAAAAACAACATAGGGTGGTGGTGATGGGTGGGGGGTCGAGATGAATATGGAGACATATGACTGAGGGGTGAGTGGTGGTTATGATGGAGGTTATGATGACAGGATGTAAACAAGGTAAAGACAAAGACACATCTGTAATCATCAACAGTTGCTTTTAATGAGAGTAAATTTGAACTACAGGGCAGTGTTGATTAAGTCACTGTCACACATGGAGATGAGTTAATTTGCTCAAAGGGAGACAGCTGTGTGAGTATGAGAGGGCTAGTGCGTGTGTCTCTGTGTGTGTGTGTGTGTATGTGTGTGGGTGTGTGAGTGTGAGAGAGAGAGAGAGAGAGAAAATGTGGAAAGGGGCTGAGGGTCCGCATTTGAAATTTCTGAGAATAATTTACTTGTATGTGAGTGTGTGTGTGTGTGTGTGTGTGTGTGTGTGTGTGTCTGTGTGCTCACCTCCACTGGTGGAGTTGCGTGTGCCAGTTCCAGAGCAAAGCTCTCTGGAATGTGATTGGATGAGATGGTCACTAGGCTGTGGTGATTCTGTCGGCTCCCCATCTGGGCTCGGTCCATAGGGGGCGTGGTTGAAGGTGAGCGGTGGTGAGCTCTGATTGGCAGAGTGCCGTTGACTGTGGGAACCAGGGTGATGTCACCTTTGTGGATTTGGCGCGAAGGCTTCTTGGGATGGTGCTGGTGGGTGGACTCCGCTACCCGGCAGTTGTAGGAGTTCCTTGTGTCCTTCTTCTCCCGGTTACAGCGTGCAGCAAACACCACCATGATGACTAAGAGCATGGTGCAGATTGCCCCCAGGGAGATGATGATAATCAGGGACACATCAAGGGAAGACTCTCCCTGGTTCATCACCTGGACGTGGTTCTCCATGTTCTCATAGAGAGTGATTTTAAGTGCTGCCTTAGCACTGAGGCTCTCCCTTCCCTGATCTCTGACCTTGACTGTCAGCTCAGCTTGCTCGTGGGGGAAGTTCTCCAGGCTGGCATTGGCATGGATTTCACATGTTCTTGGGTCAATAATGAAGAAGCCCTCTTCATTGCCACTGATGATGGAACAAATGAGCTCAGCGTTGACCCCCGTGTCACGATCAGTCGCCCTGACCACAGTCACTAAGTGTCCAACCTCTGTGAACTTTGACACAGGCACATCAGCGGTGAAGTTCCAAAGTTGGGGGACCACAATGACTGGAGGGTTATCATTCTCATCCAGGATGTTCAGAATCACTGTTGTGTTGCTGAGCCGTGATGGTTTCCCTGCATCTTTGGCTTGCACAACAAAGGAGATACGACTAACATCCTCACGATCAAAGGTACGCAGTGCATAAATGGCGCCATTAGAGGGGTCAATGGTTACGTAGGTTGAGATGGAGCTACCATGAACAGAGTTCTCCAAGATGGAGTAGCTCACCTGTCCATTGGCGTCCAGGTCAGGGTCAGTGGCCATGATGGAGGTCAGATATGCTCCAGGGGCATTGTTCTCTGATTTAAAGATCTCATATTGGCCCTTTTCAAAACGCGGCGGATTATCATTCTCATCAGTTACATGCACAGTGAAATGTTTGACAGTAGAGAGACTGGGGGTCCCTCTGTCCCCTGCAACCACCGTCAGACTGAACTCTGACCTCTTCTCTCGGTCCAGAGACACGTTGGTCAGAATCATGTAGTTGTTCTCATAGGACTTCTGCAGTTTGAAATATCCCTGACCGTGAAGTTTACACTCAACCTCTCCATTCAACCCAGAGTCTAAGTCCTCCACCCTCACCAAAGCCACAAATGTGTCCAAAGGAGAAGCCTCAGATATATAAGCTGCGTCCCCATTCCCCTGAGAGGACATGAGATTGATGCTGATGTCTGGTTTGTTGTCGTTCACATCTACTACTTTGACCTGTATCTTGCAGTGAGCTGGCATGGAGTTTGGACCCATGTCCTGCGCTTGAACGTCAATGTCGTAAGAGTTAATGGCCTCATAGTCCACACGCCTGATGAGGGTCAGGCGGCCGCTGTCAGGGTTAATTTTGAATGTCTCCATTATTTTGGGTGACACGTGACTGCTAAATGTGTAGACTATTTTGGCATTAGTACCGTCATCCGCGTCAGTGGCGTTTAAGTCAATGAGCAGAGTGCCAACAGGTGAATTTTCTGGGAGATTAATGACATACGATGGCTTGTCAAATATTGGACTGTTGTCATTTGAGTCGGCGACACTGATTTTGAGGAGAGTCGAACCCGTTCTCGGGGGAACGCCCCTGTCAGAGGCCGTGTATTGAAGTTCATATGCGGAGCGCACCTCCCGGTCCAGCTCCCTGAGGACCACCAGCTCTGCGTATTTAGCTCCGTCAGTCCTGGATTGGATGTCAATCTTGAAGAAGTTGTTGGGCTCTAAGGCATACGTGTACAGTGAGTTTTCCCCGACGTCTGGGTCTGTGGCGCTGTCCAGGGGAATGCGCGCTCCCACGGCCGCGCTCTCCGAGATCTCAATGGGGATGATGGCGCGAGCGAACTGAGGTGCGTTGTCATTGATGTCCAACACTTCTACCTCGACGTGAAACAGCTGCAGGTGCTCCGTGGGGAGCGTCAGCACGTCGAATTGAATAGAACAATTGAGATTCTTTTCGCAGAGTTTCTCTCGGTCAATTTTGGTCCTGATGCTGATTTCTCCGTCCTGCTCGCGCACCGCGAGGAAAGACGAGCTCCCTCTTTGCATGGCTCTGAAGCGGAGCGACACTGAGCTGGGAAGTTTAGACAGAACATCTGCGACATCTTCCTTTAAACGAGCAATAACCGTGCCAACCTTTTGCTCCTCGTGAATCTGATATTTCAGTGTCTTACCGGTGACGTGTTGTGTTGCCACCGCTAAAACAGCCACAACTTTCCACATCCTAATCAGAAATAGTCCTCTCATTTTTCCCGGTTCCCTTTTGTGGAAGCCAGACAGGGATCCCAAAAATAACTCCAAAATGCAGTGCAGGTCAATCCCGGATTTAATTTACTAAACGCCGTGCTCCCTCAATCAGCAGCTGCATGTCTCTCCACGTAGTGAGTCGGAGAAAAAACATTCGATTGTTAAATGTTTGCTCGCTCAAGTTGTTTTAATTTCAATAAAAGAATTTGTGTTTGTCTCCCTTGTCATACAGATCTGTTGCGCGCGTCCAGTTTGCGGAGAACCAGCTGAATGCTACTGAAATCTGTGCACCCTCTCTTCCCTGCGTCTGTTCTGTGCGCCGTGCGCTCTCCTTCGCTCCCTCTCTCCGTTTGAGGTACGTTTGCACACAGACTTGCCCAAAATAACCCGCCCCAAACCAACTACTTGTACAACAGCCACGGCCCCTTTTCACATCCCGGGAAAGACAAATGCTTCTCTAATCAAAAGCTGCAAAAGCTGGCTGGTGGCCACTCAAACTCCAGAGGAGATGAGAAGGAGGCGCAAGGGGGAAGGAAAAAGAAAGTGGGGGATAAAAAAAACAAGACTAATGCCCGCCCCCCCCCCCCCCCACACACACACACACTTTTTAATTTAATTTTATTTTATTTTATTGAGGAACAGTGATGCCCCTATAATGGACATGGGAGAAAATAAACTGTAGAAGAAAATATCTATTCAAAAAGCTTCCCCTGGCGTTTTTCACTGCTATAAAACCACAGAAAGGTTTACGAGTTTCTCACTTTGGGTCTGTTCTCTCCCTACAGCGTGGAGACGCGATGAGTCCAAATTCTCATTAGACAAGGCAAATATATCTGCTCTTTCAAGTGGAAGCTGACTACCCTGTTCTTCATGCACAGACACTTTGTGTAGATGTTTTGAGTGCAATATTTTTTTCACGTGCTTCTCATCTGCGGCAGTCTATGGGTGAGAGTATAAGCCGGGTAAGCTGTGAAGCGAATCGTGTTGAAAGGGGGCCGGACTCTAATGAATGCCTTTAAAGAGTTGGTCACGCCGCCGAACAGCTCTGTCCCTCAACATCACGTCAAACACCCCGCAGGATGGGTTTCTTGATAACGAGCGCAGCAACCAAAACACACAAGCTCAGGCAAGCATTTTTTTATAGTTAGTTTTAGTCATGTATATGTATATGCACACGCACAAGCAAGGGCAGAGAGAGAAACGGAGAAACAGGGAGAGAGAGATCTAAGGTTTAACGACAAACCAACTGGGACCTTGTATTCTGGACACCATCTGGCGCAGTTTGTTTGGCACCAGGACCCGGCCATTACAGCCGACCAAACAAGACTCCAGCGGAGCTCCGAACCCCATACAACTGTGAGGAAATGAGTTGTCATGGGGGATTGTAGAGTACGAAGCAGCTTTTCCACATCCATTCACATTTTTTTTTTTTTTTTTTTGCTCGCGCGTGCGTGAGGTTTGTGAGGTGCTTGTGTGTACGTCAAAGAGAGACAGAGATGGGAAATGCGCTCAGTTAATATGGACACTAGTTATTGCAATAACAGGTTATTAAACCCTCATACATGCTTATTCAAATCAAATACATAAGTTGAAGATGAGACAGACTGTATGTAACCATCTGGAGCACAACTCCAACAACACAAGCTTTCTAAAGATGACTAAACACATAACTGCCCTGCTCATCCTCACTGCTCGCTTAATAAGTAATTTCTCAGGCAACACTTTGAGGATCATTTCCAGGAGGACAATTAACCTTAAGAAACAGATAGATACAGAATCTGCAAAACAAATAAATAATTTAGCACCAGCTGCTATCAACTGTCTGCATGAAAATGGAATACAAAAACCATCTCGGGGAACACAGTCTTGTCTCAGGACTTGATGATGTTATCCATTTGAACCAGTTTATTCAGTGCGGGCTGATCTTTCTACATAATGCATCTGCACAGCTTCTACAGCTTTCTGCACATTTGCCTGAAAACAATATCTTATTAAATATTCCAAACGTGCACAGACATCAACCAGAAGCTCTTTTTGACCCCCGAAGCCCTAAATTGGTGGAAAACCTTTATTCCTACTCCCAATGTCTATTCATGGCCTGAGCCATGTCTGCAAAATGTTTGCATTCACTCCTCTTTTGCACATCTTTCACCATAGTGCGCTTGGTTTTTAAACAGGTTTGATACGGGCACCCAACATTTCCATAGCTCCAAATGCTCACAATGCAGTAATGCAATTACTCCCTGCATCCCAGAGAAGCTAATCACATTTGGAGAACAAAGTCAGCTCCGGAGTTTATGGAAGAAGGGAGCAAAAGAAAGAGACAGAGTTGGAGGGGCTGGGTGTGCTGGGGTCTCAAACACTAGCAGAATAAAACAATTAATGTATAGAGGGGGTATAATCTAAGTTAAAAGCAGATGGAGACTTAATACATTTAGGCACGCTACAAAACCAGAGGAGCCGAACAAACATGGCCTTTTAGTGCTTAAGAACTCCAATAATTGAGCTAAAATATTCATCCTCTGCAGCAGGTGCAAAGTCCCTTGTCTCGTGAATTTAGCAAGTTTTTGTTTAACTTCTCTTGCTTGCAGCTCCCCAAAGATAATTTTATTGATCCATAGTCGGCTCTGAAGCCCGGATCAGTGTCTTCACAAATGCATGTGATCAGCACAAACAAACAGCTCGAGCACTTTGGTGCAGCTCTCCTCATTATTGCCTCCGTGTGCCCGGGCCTTGTAGCCATAAAGTGATAGTGTGAAGTAAATGTCTGTCATGAACATTCATAGCAATCTTCTGCAATATTCTCTCTACCCACCCCCAAGTCGACAGGAGCAGCAGGGCGATAGAAATGCGCCTCTGGACCCCTGGTTCAGATTGGAGTCAAGAGGAATGTGTGCACTGATGCTGGTGGTTTGGTTGTAAAGGCACGTGAGCATCTGTCGCCTCGTCTGTCCGTTCATTGTCATTTATTCAATTAGCAGTGATTTGGTGGATTCCATTCCAGAAGGGAGGAGTAGGAGGACAGAGAGGCTGGGAGTTTGCTTTCACTGCTGCTGGAGGGAGAAGCTGATACCTCCCCCTACACATACATACATACACACAAACACACTACCACCCCCATCACAGCAGTGATTGTTATTCATCCATGTCTCTTCTTCACTCTCCCCCTCTTCTTTGCTTTCATTAGGGGTCCATAGGATTTTATTACTTTATGACTCGTTGGCCACCATTGTGTGTGTGCATCTGTGTGAGCAGACAAGAAAGAGTGCACTGCCTTGTTCTTGCTCACAGAGCATGTGGTGATAACACTCTGAGCACAGCATATTGCAAGCGATGTCAACAGTTGGGTGACAAATTTATAGCCCATGCAGAACTATGGGGCAAAAAATGAATGTGTCTGGTCACCTTTAAAGTGGGTGCATTACTGCACTGCTCTGCCAGTCCCTTAGCCAGCACCCAATGAAAAGAACAGCCTGTTATTACCTTTTTTTTTTTTTAGACTTTACTGACTTATGTGGTAGGAGATGTGCATAAAATATTCATACCCTTCCTCGGTGAGACCAGTACAATGTGCCATTTTAACTTGGTTGACCAATGCATTCACTATTCTATTCCATTCTACTTTTTGAGGACCACGGTGACTAGACGTTTGTGAACTAACTTTGAATTTCTGCAGTTAAATTTCTCCAGTGGAACTTGTCCTTTTCTGTGTTGTCAAATCAAATGAAAAACTCCTATTCTATTCTATTCTATTCTATTCTATTCTATTCTATTCTATTCTATTCTATTCTATTATTTTCCATATTCCATTCCATTCTAGTTTTTGGGATGATGACCCTTGTGTTTGCTTGCAGTACATGAAGGAGCAGTTTGGGAGTCTGATCATCTAGTCATTCTTCCCTTGGCCTCATTCTCTCTCTCTGATTCATACCTAGCTGACTTTATGTGTACACACACACAAGCGCATTCAACAGCACACACACACACACACACACACACACACACACTTTTATCTGACTGAATGGCACTGACAGCGAGGTGCTTTGCCCCACCAAGACACAGCACAGAGAAACACAAAGGCTTCACACACAATCAGCACCACAGCACTCAGGATTGAAATAGTCTCTGCCTGTCTCTCTCTCTAACTCTATGTGATTTATTTAATAGGAAACATTATTAGCTCCTTTAATTAATTTGATTCTTATTCTTTCTTTCATACCTTGAATGATTATTCTGGTTTATTGCAGTGGTTTTGTGATCATCATAATTTGTACTGATAACATTATTCTCATCAGAGTAATAGCTAACAAACACAATAACATTCCTACACTGTATTCCCACATCTCGGATATAAACTTGAGCACAATGTTGTTATTACTGAGAGAATTTAGGGACAATTCTATGAAAATAAAACCAGAGCTGCAAACCTTGGCTATCCATTACAGGAATAATTCCGCAGATTGAGAAATATACTTATTTGCCTTCTTGCAGAGTTTGATGAGAAGATTGTCAACTCTCTCATATTTGTCCTTTAGATATGGACAGGGTAGACAGTTAGCTTAGCATAAAAACTGAAAACATGGGGAACAGCTAACCTGGCTCTGTCCAGCACCAAATTCTTGGCCCTATACATAACCAGTTTTTGCAGGCCCCCCACCCTACCTCCCTTGATTCACTTTTGATCCTCTTATGCACCTTTTGATTTTCTTTTTTTAACAAAGTCAGTTTTCTGTCTTTCCCTTTGCTTTCTTTCTTTTCTTTTTTGGAACCCCGATTTACCTTTCTTGGGCAAAGATATGAGCAGCATAGGCAGTCACTCACTTGGCACTAGCTGAGTTTAAAGACAAAATCCTAGTGCTGGGGTGGACTTCACCATTCTGGATCCCTAATGGGTGAGAGGGCCCTTACAGAGCGTCCACTATTTTTGTTTTACAAAGTTCGGCATTTCAAGGAATTTATTCAACCAAGTTCAATGTACTGTAACTGTGTACTGTAATGTAAACTTTTCATTCAAGGCTTATGAAGCTTACTTAAATCTGTGCGCCCAACTTAGCACACCAAAGCAAGCGACTTACATAGCATCAAAATGGACAATTGACACGTGACAATATATTTTTTTCTCTTAGTTCTGCTAGCGGGAGACATATAGCTTAACCCTGGCCCACATGTCCTGAGCCCTTTTTACAATCAAAACGGCTTTTGCACGGAGCAGTCGGACTGCGGACTGGGGCTGGCAGGTGCGCCTGCTGCTGAGCTGAGCCATCTCTGAGGTGTATGGACCGGGCCTGGTTTCGGTGACCTGACGACACCAAACACTGACGTGATGGTTAATAGGCTGCCACATACTGTCACGGGAGAGTTGAGGGATCATCCCCTACCAGACAAACAGACCAGGCCAGGCTGGCCAACCCGACCATGTTAACCAGCAGCCTGACAGGTCAACCTGCTGATGAAGCGGTGGATCTCCCTCAACATCAGTGGCTTGGACTATAGCTTACTGAGTCGTCTGTAGCGGACGTCAGCATGGTACAGCTGGCCGATGCGCTGTCTGGATCGCCTTCAGACGACGAGGCCTGGCTTGCTGATTTAACACTGCTGCAACTGTAAAACCTAAAGGCATTTTCGGAGGTCACTTAAACATTAGAAGCCTCATGCCCAAACGTGATGAAATCAGAACTTTGCTAGTCGACTCTAATGTTGACTTTCTGTGTCTTAGCGAAACATGGTTACATGGTAACATTTTAACGACTATGATTGAAGTCCCGGGATATAAGTGTTTTAGAAAGGACAGAGCTGTGGGCAGAGGAGGAGGGTAGATTTATATTAAAGAATCGTTCAAGTCTAATGAGGTTCCACTATGTGATAATATATCAATTGAATGCTTGTGTATAAATGTTTCACTATAGTAGGTAGTGTATAATGAGAATTTAGAAGAACTGTTTAAAAGTTTGTCCTTGGAGATTTCAATATAAATTGGCTGAACAAAATTGGCCGAAAAAAACTCAAAGATTTGACATCGAAATTTGACTTCCACCACATGATCAGTGGACCTACTTGCCTAACAAGGAATACTCTGACACAAATAGATCTAATATTTGCAAACAAACCTGACCGAGTTATAAAAATATACAACCTTGTTAGTGGTTTGTCTGATCACAACATGATAGTAATTGCAAGAAAATTTACAAAGAAACGTCTGGCTGGATTTCTCAACAATAATTATAAAGCTGTAAAACTTGAGATTCCACGCAAGGATCTGAGTAAATTTGAGAATGAATTAACAAGAGTTAGTTGGGATGAGGTTCTAAAATACAAACAAGCAAATGAATGTTGCAATAAATTAATGTCCAGCATTGACTGTATTGCGGATAAGTTTATTAAACAAGGCAAAAAGCCACAGAGGAAAATACAGCTCCCGTGGCTGAGTGAAACTGTACGCCAGTTAATGAAGCGAAGAGATTACGCCTTTAAGACATTCCTCAAAACACGAACTGACACTGAATTGCAAATATTTAAAGGGCTGAAAAGTAGTTAAGGAACTGCGTTGTTCAAAGGCTAATTATTACATTCAAGCTCTGTCAGAGGCTAAAGGAAATGGAAATATAATCTGGAAACAACTAAATAGTTTAATAAAACCAAAGGGTAATGATATTCACAAATATGAACTTAAAGTCAGGGAAACATTATTTCTGATCATGAACAAATGGCCAATGGTTGTTTGTCTCTATGTGTCAGCCCTGTGATAGTCTGGTGACCTGTCCAGGGTGTACCCTGCCTCTCGCCCGATGTCAGCTGGGATAGGCTCCAGCCCCCCCGCGACCCTCAAGAGGATGAAGCGGTTAGAAGATGAATGAATGAATGAATGAATGAATGAATGAACAAGTGGCCAATAAATTTAATGATTTTTTCATTCAATCTGTTTAAGATCTTGCAACACTTCTTCCCTATCAATAGGAATATCATAGCTCCTGATGGAGATACTGCCAACTCATTTGAGATGAGGGCAGTTGATTAATCAGTTGTCTTAAAAGTTATTAATGATTTGAACACCACTTTCTCCCAGGATATATATAATTTAGATACAGTATTCTTAAAAAAAATATAGCAACATTTTGGCTCAGTCCCTCACTCATCTTGTTAATGTCTCCATGAAATTATCTAATCTTGCAGCTCTTCTAGACTCCAAATGTTATTGGAACAAATGGATCAAATCCTGATAGTGAGACAACTCATTTTGTGGGGGTTGTGATACTCAAAAAATTTTATCTGATGATTTACAGACATCTGTTTCCCATTGCAAGTCAATGGGAAAAAATATTTTGAGCTGCAGGGCATAAGGTGATGGACCCTGGAAAATGCAGTGTCAATGTATGGCCACTACAAAAATTGTCTTCAAAGCCTGGCACACTTCCTGGGCAGGCAATATAAAAATGCAGAAGTACAGGAGAGTCAGCAAACTCTGCCAGATGATGTGTTTTGCATCAATTTGTGTCATCTGGTGGAGTTTTGCTGGGGGAGGGGAGTGACATTTAGGCACTGGTTAGATTGATGGAAGTTTACCACAGTTCATGTAAACATACTACTCACACTGTTTTGATACAAAGCTGAAATTTAGCAAAGTATCCCTTTATATCAAGACACTGTCTAACATCTGCAGGCATTAAATATTTCCCTGATTCTGAAATGGTTTTGGAGATAAGAAAGCCTTTATAAACTTAAGTAGCAATTCAGTGAGGAAATATAAATTGCAAACTAATATTAATTAGAAGGGCACTTGAGAGCCTTGAGCTCCATATCCTCTTTCTAATGCCTTGCAAGAGTCACCTTGAAATAATGGAGAAAACACTGTTAGGGCCTATTAGTTTAAGGGAGGAAATGTGATTGAGTATAAAAAGACACACCCACTAGGTGTATATGTGTGTATATATGTGTGTGTGTGTGTGTGTGTGTGTGTGTGTGCGTATGAGGGGTCAAACGTTTACTACACTACAACGCGTCACTTGCGCCTACTTAGGACACATCAGATCTAATCAAACCGCGTGAGTGCACGCCTACATTTTACATAGGGTTACTATGGAGACACGAGTGTTTTACACACGCCCGCTACATGACGCGCAGGTGTTGTTTGCTTCACTCACATGACGCGCTCACACGTCTTATCAGTATGCGTGCACAGCGCATTACAAACGCTACACATACACTACGTAGCGAGTGAATCTCGCACACACATAGTGCATGTACACATCATTAACACTTGAACGCGTCAAATTACTGTGGCAAACTGTCTGTCTCCAAAGTTTACACGTGCAGGCAGGTGTGTGTGTGTGTGTGTGCTTCGCAAGAAGTGGAATGAATGAATGAATCAAGTCGCAGCAGACGTACGCGTGCATATACACACGCATGATTCTTTTTTAATCTTTATTTTATCCTCACAAATCAGAGCTACTGACCATCCTCGATGTCTGGCTGTGGTTTAAAAATATTTAACTAAGATAATATATAGGCTACAACAGCCTAATTGGGAATATATAGCCTATTATTGATTTGGATCCTAAATGCTGCAAACCTCCATCTGTATGTTTACATTTTTTTCACATTTTGCCCTTTTGCGAATTTGACTGTTTATGGAAACAGCTTTTCAGACATCCTTAAATCTTAAAAGATTTAGTCCCCCTCTCCCATTCCTAGTAGTGGTAGCTATATCCCACACTCTTTCCAACGGGCGGGGCTAGCAGCCGTTAGTACTTGGCAGCAGTAGCAGCTGTGGCTGGGTCCGGCTGCCCACATGGCGCATATCGCGGGCATAGACGTCGGAACTAGGGGTGTGAGTGGATGTGGGTTCCCCGGAACTGACCCCCTTTCAACGAGAGTGGCTAATAGAGCTTAGATCGGGCCCAAAAAATCCAGCCCGACTCGGCCCGAGTCCATGCATGTTATGTCCGGGACCAGTCCGGCCCGGCCCGTCCAGTTAGCTAACTGTAATTATGGGCCTGAGCCCGATTTAAACCCAACATTTTTCAATAAGCTGGCTGTTATAATTAAGAGTATTAAACCGCAATGCTTGTTATTTGAAAGGCGCAACACGGAAGCATGATTATGTAGCCTAATAAAACAGGTGTTTATTTTAGGATCCAGGTGGTGAAGGGCTGTGCGTGCACAATGTCCCAACAGGGGACAGCCCTCCATTCCGAACCACTCCCACTCCGAAATTGATTTTCAAGTCCATATCGAGTTTCCTGCATCAAACACTCTCGCCCGCTCTCCGTCACTCACACAATTCTGAAATTCGTTGTACTACAAAAGCTTGAAATGAATGTTCAACTCGTTTTTTATTGAAAATGTCACCGTCTTCATTTTTTATGTATAATTTTTCTAGCAGCAAACACATTTAAAGGAGACGCTTGTCAAGTCTTTGTACGCGCGCTGTCTGTGGTGCTGAAATCCTCGCTGCAGCCACCGCTGCTGCTGACAGCAGACCAGGGGAGAAAAAAAGACATTTCTTTGCTCTGTGCTCTTAGAAAATAGTCCCACCGTGTTTGCAGGGCATATCAGGCTGTGTGATTACGCACAAAGATTGGTTAATGCATTGGAGCAATTTCATACACTTTCGGACATTTAACATGATAAACTAATTTCAGTTCAACATGGTCATTTGCTTAGAAGATTCAGCTGAAGCATAATGAGTGTTATATGTCAATAAGATGAAGTATTTGCTTGTTTTGTGGTTAATTATGCACATGATGCGTTTGACCCCATCATGGGGCCCATTCGTCCCTGCAGACAGGGTTATATTGTTCCTTAAATGGCTTGATTTAGTTATCAAAGTTTCATCCCCCCAGCTTGCTATGCTAATCAGACGTGTGTGTGTAGACATGTCGTCTGATCACAGGGGTCAAAAGTGTCAGCTCTGGAAGCAACAACGCGTCGTGTTACGGACGTGTGACACGTGGCATCACTATGCTAACTAGCTTGCTATGCTAATCAGACGTGCGTGCGTAGATATGTTGTGTGGTCACAGGGGTCAAAAGTGTCAGCTCTTGAAGCAACAATGCTTCGTGTTACGGACGTGTGACATGTAGCATCGCTATGCTAACTAGCTTGCTATGCTAATCAGACGTGCGTGCGTAGATACACTACAGGCCAAAAGTTTGGACACACCTTCTCATTCAATGCGTTTTCTTTATTTTCATGACTATTTACATTGTAGATTCTCACTGAAGGCATCAAAACTATGAATGAACACGTGGAGTTATGTACTTAACAAAAAAAGGTGAAATAACTGAAAACATGTTTTATATTCTAGTTTCTTCAAAATAGCCACCCTTTGCTCTGATTACTGCTTTGCACACTCTTGGCATTCTCTCCATGAGCTTCAAGAGGTAGTCACCTGAAATGGTTTCCACTTCACAGGTGTGCCTTATCAGGGTTAATTAGTGGAATTTCTTGCTTTATCAATGGGGTTGGGACCATCAGTTGTGTTGTGCAGAAGTCAGGTTAATACACAGCCGACAGCCCTATTGGAAAACTGTTAAAATTCATATTATGGCAAGAACCAATCAGCTAACTAAAGAAAAACGAGTGGCCATCATTACTTTAAGAAATGAAGGTCAGTCAGTCCGGAAAATTGCAAAAACTTTAAATGTGTGGAGTCGCAAAAACCATCAAGCGCTACAACGAAACTGGCACACATGAGGACCGACCCAGGAAAGGAAGACCAAGAGTCACCTGTGCTTCTGAGGATAAGTTCATCCGAGTCACCAGCCTCAGAAATCGCAAGTTAACAGCAGCTCAGATCAGAGACCAGATGAATGCCACACAGAGTTCTAGCAGCAGACCCATCTCTAGAACAACTGTTAAGAGGAGACTGCGCGAATCAGGCCTTCATGGTCAAATAGCTGCTAGGAAACCACTGCTAAGGAGAGGCAACAAGCAGAAGAGATTTGTTTGGGCCAAGAAACACAAGGAATGGACATTAGACCAGTGAAATTCTGTGCTTTGGTCTGATGAGTCCAAATTTGAGATCTTTGGTTCCAACCGTGTCTTTGTGAGACGCAGAAAAGGTGAACGGATGGATTCCACATGCCTGGTTCCCACTGTGAAGCATGGAGGAGGAGGTGTGATGGTGTGGGGGTGTTTTGCTGGTGACACTGTTGGGGATTTATTCAAAATTGAAGGCACACTGAACCAGCATGGCTACCACAGCATCCTGCAGCGACATGCCATCCCATCCGGTTTGCGTTTAGTTGGACGATCATTTATTTTTCAACAGGACAATGACCCCAAACACACCTCCAGGCTGTGTAAGGGCTATTTGACCAAGAAGGAGAGTGATGGAGTGCTGCGGCAGATGACCTGGCCTCCACAGTCACCGGACCTGAACCCAGTCGAGATGGTTTGGGGTGAGCTGGACCGCAGAGTGAAGGCAAAGGGGCCAACAAGTGCTAAACACCTCTGGGAACTCCTTCAAGACTGTTGGAAAACCATTTCAGGTGACTACCTCTTGAAGCTCATGGAGAGAATGCCAAGAGTGTGCAAAGCAGTAATCAGAGCAAAGGGTGGCTATGGGAAAACTGTTGAGATACAAGCTTTTTAATTAGAAAGACTAAACAGGAGGAGGTCGCGTATGTGACGTCATAGTCCCAGGGGGGTCTGAAGACTAGGGAGACCCACATGTTGTGGAACAACCACCGTCAGACCCTGCTCACTATTCCTGAGCACTCATCCAGTGCACAGAACCCACCGAAAAAGCAGATCTACAAACTCACCATCCGTGGCACATAGTTTGATCGCATATGAATTAATGTATTAATTAAATATCACCCTTAAATAATGATATATTAAGTGGGTTAAGTCATAGTGACCTAACCATTAATTAATTAGGCTAATAGTGTGGACCATTAATTGATGAGTTAATGGTGAATTAATGTATTAAATGTATAAATGTGAGTTAGGCCTACCTCAATATCTTAAATCAAATTGTTCATGCTATGAGGCTGATGTGGGCAATTGCTCATGAAATAGCCTTCACTGCAAGATAGGGCGGACATTGAAAGAAACTAGAAGAGTTGAACTTTCCATAGCTGTGAGTTGCTTGTTGGAGCGACATCCCAGTGCTGAGAAATACAGCATTGAATTAACGTAACGGAAATCGTCTGCACACACATGTGCCTACATAGGCTAGCCTACTTGTTTACATAACTTATGAACTTGTTTGCACAGATATGAAACAAATGGAGGAAGAACTGAGGCAGCTTTGTGGTGATGCGACTCAAATATTTTCACACGTTATGAGGACAGATCAAACTTATTCTGCAAAGTAGCCTATGGTTTACTAATTTCCCATTTAACTGTTATCACAGACTTGTCTCTCTGTTGTATAAATCAAAAAGTGCATATCACTTTGTGACTTGCTGCATATCATAAATAAACAGCAGATCAACCAAAGCATTTTTGCGATATTCGGCAATATTACTTTTTATTTGGAGAAAAACAATATGGACAGAAGACATCTTTTATTTTTAAACCATCGTATTTTAGATGGAAAGTTTGATATCCACAAAAGCAAGTGGATGGAAAGGAAATCCAATATACACCAGTTAAAATATGAACTGACCAATATGAAAGCCATCAGGACTTTGAATGTTTATGAAGCCTTAAAATCCTCTCTATAACTTGAATGTACTCACGACTTTGTATATTTGTTTTTATTTATTTACATTCATGTTCATGAATTAAAATAAAATTGGAGGGAAAAAACAATTACACAATAATGAAAAGATATCCCGGCTGCCAGCATTTTCTGGTGAGATTGGCTATGTTAAACAGAAAGTAGTGGGGAAATGTCTGGAGGAACTCCAGAGCAGCTACAGTGGCAGTGGAATTAATGCATTTTCTAGAAAATAGCTTTTTTAAAATAAGAAAAGTCAAATATGAGGTGTTTACTCATATTTGACTTTTTAAGAAGGCTCTTATTTTTTTCTTATTCTACATCAGAATCAAATGAAATTTAGTGTGTGACATTCTGAGGTGGTCTACTATCAATCTTAAGTGAAACCATCCTCTGGAAAAGTGAGATTTCATTTTTATTCAAAATAAAAATGAAATCTCTATACAGTCTGGTATTATGGCACTGACTCACAAACCCCAGACTCCACCTTGTGGCAGGAACAGGCAACAACACACAGCACCCCAACTGCTGTGGAAATAAGTAGGTATAATAAATAATATAACAATTTCATGAGACACAATTTATCCCCTTGATATAAAGCTGCCAGTATCCTATTGTTATAGGCTAACAAATGATCTGTTGTAGAAGTGTTAAAAACAGTGGCTGAACAAGGAAAGAAGATAGATAGATAGATAGATAGATAGATAGAAACTGCGTAAATATATATAGGCTACGCTTATAGCATATATATATATATATATATACCTACTGTATAAATATACAGTATATATGTAAGGGATAATGTAAAATGAAGCGGTGAATACTGGGAAAATAACTCCCGACAGGGGAATAGCGGAGGGGTTCTATTCCCCTGAAGGGAGTTGTTTTCCCAGTATTCACCGGCTCATTATACATTAACCCGCTTATTACACGGCTAATTATCAGTTAAATAAATAATTTGAGACAGAATATTGATTAATTATATGATTTTTATTGATTTATAAATTAAATCAGGAGGAGAGAAAAAAAAAACTGCCGGCAACGGCTGAATCTCCTTGTCAGAGCAGTGTCCCTAGCAACGCTGGGCTACATAGCAATGGTCATTACACAGTAATAACAGACCTCTGAATGCCGCGACTGACCAATCAGAATACAGCATTTAATAGAGCTGTGTAATATATATATATATATATATATATATATATATATATATATATGTATACAGTAGGTATACATACATACATATATATACTGTATATATATATATATATATATATATATATATATATATATGTAGTACAGGCCAAAAGTTTGGACACGCCTTCTCATTCAATGCGTTTTCTTTATTTTCATGACTATTTACATTGTAGATTCTCACTGAAGGCATCAAAACTATGAATGAACACATGTGGAGTTATGTACTTAACAAAAAAAGGTGAAATAACTGAAAACATGTTTTATATTCTAGTTTCTTCAAAATACTCCTTCAAGACTGTTGGAAAACCATTTCAGGTGACTACCTCTTGAAGCTCATGGAGAGAATGCCAAGAGTGTGCAAAGCAGTAATCAGAGCAAAGGGTGGCTATTTTGAAGAAACTAGAATATAAAACATGTTTTCAGTTATTTCACCTTTTTTTGTTAAGTACATAACTCCACATGTGTTCATTCATAGTTTTGATGCCTTCAGTGAGTATCTACAATGTAAATAGTCATGAAAATAAAGAAAACGCATTGAATGAGAAGGTGTGTCCAAACTTTTGGCCTGTACTGTATATATATGTAAAGTATATATGGACCGTTTCATTGCTATTCTGTTGCTAGGGCAAGAACTTTGGTCCCTGTTTACTTCCTGTCAGCTTCTGCATTTACATACATTCAAACAGGAAAAAGAGACCCATTTAGAATGTTTATGTTGTCCAGTTTGAAATGGTCTGTATAGCCTATATAGTTTATACGTGTACACGTCTGTAACACAACGCATTGTTGCTTCAAGAGTTGACACTTTTGACCCCTGTGATCACATGACGTGTCTATGCACGCACGTCTGATTAGCATAGCAAGCTAGTTAGCATAGAGATGCTACGTGTCACACGTCCGTAACACGACGCATTGTTGCTTCAAGAGTTGACACTTTTGACCCCTGTGATCACATGACATGTCTACGCATGCACGTCTGATTAGCATAGCCAGCTAGTTAGCATAGCGATGCTACTGCTCCTGGGTCGATCCGAAAAATAGTTTCCCTGCACCATGTTGGAGGAATTTCTAATCACCGTCCAATATTTATTCATATTGCAGGCTAATGAACTGGGGTTGAGCAGACCGGTTGCCAAAGACAATGCGTTCACCTGTGGATCTGACAGAGACTCTGGACTGATCATACACATCTGGACTTGATTGCAGGGCACAAACTGAGAAAGGAGATCCGAGCGAGCGACAGTTTGGCTCTGGGAAGTGGAGCTGCTGTAACGTGCTCGACGAAGCCACCTTTATTGCATTCACGGCCGGGAGGGGGGGCGAAGACAGCCAGTGTAGGTGGAGAAATTCTGGGGGTAGGGTGGAGGTTAGTTAAGGACCGGGGAATTAGGAGTGTCCTCCCGCTTTCCAGCTTTGTGTGTGTGGGCGTCTGTCACGCTGTGAGCCGCTTGGTGTTCCAGTGCTGGAACCTCCACTGTATGCGGCCGGGTTAGACCAGCGCCACAAGCCTAAGTGGAGGGTCTTGTTGATCCGGCCAGTTGAGAGTTTGTTTTAAAGTTGTTTTAAAGTGTTTTTGTTATATTTGCAGTCCTGTCAGTTATAACTGAAAGCCGAGCGCGCTCAAAAACCTCGCTCCGTGCAGTGCTTTCTGTCTGTGGGCTGCACATCTTTAAAAAAATGTTTGACAGAAAATGAACTTGTTTTGTTGACCTTTTTTTGTAATAAATTACTTTTTTTGGACTTCAAACATTTTTCTCAGTGCATTATTGGCGAGTTAAGCCATCTGCCGCCTGTAGAAAGTGGTTTTACACACAATAAAGCCTATAGTTTGGGAAAGTATAACACAGAGGTCCGCTGGTTTTAATCCGCCCATACCCTATTACGCTATTAATTAATAATTAAAATTGAATGAGCCAAATCTGTGGATATCACAGGTTGAGGTGGAGCAGGTCGCTGTTTAATGATAAATCTGTGGAGCTGTCTATGGTGCTGAATTAACACACCTCATTTTAATCCACCTCAGCCTGTGACCAGGAGGGTGAAACTCTCTACTCTGCAATGCATTCAAATAGTTTGATACATTTTAAAAATCTAATACTCCATGTAAATTATGGGGAAATATTTTCAGTCACAATGCTAACAGTCTACTCAGACTATCATATGCTGGAATCACTCTAAACCTTAAACAGACATACATTTACAGTTTACATTAAAAATATAACAATTTCATGAGTCACATTTTTTCTTTGATATAAAGCTGCAAGTATTATAACAGATGATCTGTCACACGCATTTTGGGTCACTTCAGTGTCAGTTGCTTGCTGTGAGTCTCAGCGCAGTAAAATGGGCTTTTTTCAGATGATAAATTTACTTGACTTGACTTATATTTTTGATAGGCTATTTTTTTAAAAACTGCCGGCAATGGTTGAATCTCCTTGTCAGGGCAGTGTCCCTAGCAACGCTGGGCTACATAGCAACAGTCATTACACAGTAATATCAGACCTCTGAATGCCGCGACTGACCAATCAGAATACAGTGTAATATATATATATATATATATATATATATATATATATATATGTATATATACGTATATGTACATATATATGTACACACACACACACATATATATATATATATATATATATATATGTGTGTACATATACAGTATATATATAGCCTATATATATGCGTGTCACACGATCACATGATGTGTCTACGCACGCACGTTTAATAACCACACGTCTAGGCGTGTGGAGGCATTGCACGTGCATTGCATGTGTAACAAGTACATGGTGAATGCACGTGCAGTGGACGCGAAGCAAGTACACGGTGATGGTTGCACATGTAATGTACACGTATCAAGTACGCAGTGAATGCAGTGTGTGCGTGTTCGCTGATACGTTTCACCCCTCATAGTGTGTGTGTGTGTGTGTGTGTGTGTGCGTGTGCGTGTGTGTTCACACACGTGTCTCCCCGCGAGCACTTTCTTGTGTTTGTGAGTTTGATTGACATGCTGTTGATTTGTTGGGGACTGCCGTTTCCCTGATACCACGTCTGTCCCCAGCTGATGACTGACAGCTAATTTGTGGTTGAGAAATTAGTGTTTTAGAGAAGGAACTCTTTTGGAGACGAGGCGCATCCAAACTGAATTGGTCCCATTTGGTGGGATTCTTCTAACAGAACATTTGTGTCAGGCTGGTAATGAGGACAGGGAGAGCTTTTTTCACATAAAGGCGGTCATCATCCCCAAGATATCTGTTTTGAACACACAGTGACAGCTGCTTTTTGAACATGTCACTGAACATATGTGAACAGTGTGCATTAGCACTACTTAAGACTGCAAGAAAATCACTTTTGATTGATGCATAGACATTTATTTATCTATTCATTTTTTGGCCATGTTTGTTTTGACTAAAAACTTGAGGTCCAGGTCGTATGTGTTTGTTGCTGCAGACTCAAAGAGATATGAACGAGCTTTGAGGTTTTTCCATCATGTTTGAATTAGGAAATGTTTGGTTGTAAGTAACATGTTAAAGAAGGGGAACAAATAGCAACATCAGCCACAGACCACGTAGCCTAACTCAAACCAGAGATCCTTGGAGCACACACACATATAAATACAACATAACTAGCTCCAGAGACTTGCCAGCACACACCAGACTTACGGGTGTGTAACACAAAGTCCCCGTTGTTTCCCCTGCACACAAATCCTAACAACTTGGATTGATTAGAGGTAAGAACAGGAGCTGTAATGACACAGAGCTTTACTTAGACTGTTCTGTTTAAAGCCCAGACATCCATGAAAGCCTGTCACTGTGTGCTCAAGTAAGTGTGCGCAGGCATATGTTCGCGTGCACACAGAAGATGATTTTCCTGCAAGAATTAGGCCCTCACTAGAGTGTTACATGTTTAAGTGTCCCCTTGTGACCCTCATCCTGGAGTTGCACCAGACTTACAGTTCCTGTGGTTCTGAGAGCTGGCAGCTGTGGAATGGATGATGCATGATAAATAGGAGCAGAAAGGGTTGAAGGAGCGAGGGAAAGAAGCAGGAGAGGGGTGATGAAGCGTCGGAAACATGTAAAGGTGGAGGCAAAAGTTCGGGCTCGATAAAAGCCTGGCTGAAGGGAGGAAGTGGAAGGTGGAAGTGGAGAAGTGGAAGGGAGGGGCAAGGAAGGGTCAAGAAGTGAAGAAGTTGCTGCTCAAAAGGAGGGTGGAGTTAAACGGTGTGTGTGTTGAGGGGGGAGGGTAGAGGAAACAAAGAAGGAACTGAAGGCTTCAAGAGAAGAGAAATAAATGGATGTGTGGGAGGGAGAGGTGTAGGAGTGGAGCAAAGAAGAAAAAAGAGATGGCGACTTCTTCGGTGTACCCTTTGGCCCCTCAAATGTTCATGATTAAAACCTCTCTCCACTCTCATTCACACACTCCACTTCTCACCTTTGCTTAATGAGAACAACTCCGGATTGATTTGTGCTGGGAGAGTGCTGGGATGCTTGAGCGTGTGTGTGTGTGTGTGTGTGTGCTTAGGTGTGGCTTGTATTTCCTGCGTGTGTGTGTGTGCAGTATTTGGGGTATCCATTAATTATACAACTGTCTAGCTGCACCTGAGCTCCTGTTGATTTGGTTAAGAGAAAAGAAAAAAAATACCTTGGGAAAGGTTATCGAAAGTAGGGAGATACAGTGGATTTAGACGATGACTTCTTTGCTGGGAGGCAGCATTGTTACAAAATGAACAAATTGATCACATATTTCACAAGCTGTTGGACTCTATTGAGGAATGCTTAACACTGTGTTTCAAGTTTATGCCGGGGATTTGGGACAGAATCCAAACAGCGAAGAGCAAATGTTCAATCAGCTCAGCAGACAGCGAGTTGCAGAGGGAGAGGGAAGGGGAGGAACACTTGCAACGGATGACTGGAAAGACAGACGAGAAATTGAAAATGGACAAAATATGAAAACACTGACTGAAGGATGATTGATGGATAGAACCAAACATGGATGGAAAAATGACATTTCAGGAAGTGTATCCAGTTTAAGATAATTTAATTCTTCATTCTTTTGACAAAGTGAATACTACTATTCATTTTCATTTCATTTGGTTTCATCAATTGTATTGCCTCACCTAAGTGTACTCATACTGCTGCATGCATTACATTACTGTCTAATTACTGTCAATCACTCATACAGAGACACAGAAGACTTTACCGAGAGATTATGCTTCAAAACATGTTATTTACAAACTGAACAGTTAGATCATCTGCGCTTATTAACCTGGACAGCAATAAGTTCCAATCTCTTTGATACCATAATGATTTTATGAAGAAAAATCAAATGAAATGAAAATGAATGGTAGTATTCACTTTGTCAAGAGAATGAAGAATTAAATTGTCTTAACATTAAATAAATGTCAAGAAGTACATCATTTTGTATGCAAAATGATAAGAGATGTTGCAGAAAACTCATTGAGCCGCAAAATAAGTGTCCATTTGTCCATCAGCTGACGTAATTTCAGTCATTAAAGTTCATTTGTATTCTGCCTTAAAATAACAACCTGCAGCACATGAAGAATTGTAAAACGAGACATTCATCACTGTGGCTAATCATTACATAAGTCTTGTCCAGTTTGCATCACTCCTAGGGTGTTATTATTGAGTCCTCTCAGCTAACAAGCAATTAATTCACATTAGAGCTTTACCCTGTGCCAAATAGATAGCAAATGGCAAGAAGGCTCTCTCATGGTTTTAGTTTTGACAAACTTGGATACAAGAAAATAAAACATGTTGCTAAAGTGCAAACCGTTGCTCCCAGGGGCCTCATCAAAGGAAGCAGAGGAGGAGGGAGAGCGCAGGCACAAAACAAGCTCCACTGATACAAAGTAAGGTTACACACAATCACACCTACTATATGAATCGTGGAAAATCGAAAAACACATTGTGTTGATAATCATGACCTCTGCATTATCTCTTTTTTTAAACATCTACTAAACAAGCATCCATCATAATTAACCAAATTAATTCCCACATGCACCACATTATCTGCAACACCAGCTTTATTTCACACTTGATTACTTTTATATATAGCAATAGTTAGCTCCAATTCAACATTTCTCCCACACATTCCTCTTCAGCGAGTATACAGGGCTGCCTCAGAGGGACAACGCTTTCATCCATAATAAAAACAAGACAGGACACAGTGTGCGAGTGTGCTAATCAATAAGCATTATCACAACTTCTCACCTGCTTCTAGCCTTGTGCAGTGCCTGCTCAGGGTCTGATAATTTATTCTGAAGAGATCCACCATAATGACTCATGGTTGAATGAAACACTGAGAAATGTAAATACAGCCCTACAAAACATTCTGTGGTGAAATAAAGTGGGGTAAGGAAGTGTGCAGACATTTTGAGAGGAAGTGACTCAATTAATTAAAACAAACAACACACCCACCACACACAATCTTTATTGTCCATGTGCCTCCTCCTGATGTTGGCATATCTCATCATACATTCTCATAATACATAGACTAATCCTATTTCATCATTATGTTAAAAATGCACCTCTTGCCCAAAAATTCATAACAAGCAGGCTTTAGAAATGTGCTTTGAACCAGTTTCCTTTTCTATGGTAATGTGCAACACTCTGCATGATCATTATATAATTTACAAATCCGCCAACTCACTTACAGGTAAATATCAAATACCATAGTTATTCTACACCGGAAGGATCATAAAGCTCCATATTAGAAGGAAAATTGACTACAGATACTGTAGATAGATCTTTTGTGTGAGTCCTTGTTTTATGGCAGGAGCAAAAGTAGCACAACCCAAAGGTCTCAGTGGCCACACTTATGGGAACTATGATGTAGGCACAGATGTTTCCAGTCACCTCTTTTTCAGCTCTGCTAAATTTGTGCCAGATTTATGTTAAATTTAATGAAGTAAATTTGTTAACCTAGTCAGGAGCAGGGCCATGCCTCAACCACACCTCTGATTACCTGCCAAGCCTTCTTATACCTAGTCAACCCATCCTGCTCTGTTTGTCTCAGATTTCTTGACCCATCCTCCCTTTCCCTTCCCTTCATCCATTATCTTCCCTATTCCAACTCCATCCTTCCCCCGGTTTATTCCTACCAACATTCCCTCACCCTCTCTTTCCTTCTCCCATCCTCTCTTCTTATTCAGTCTTGTGCATACCTCTTCCATGTCTCATTCTAGGTACCGTCCGGGACCTGTAATCAGCTCGGGCAGAAAAACACCTGAGATGGAATCCCCACTCTGAGTCTCCCTCTGCAGCACATCCTCCCAGACCAACGTAACAGAAGACATCCCTCTCCCACCGTCACCCCTCTCCTAAATCCATTCATCAGTCCTCAGCAACCAACACCTCCTGAATTACAATTAAACCTTTAAACGACGTATTGTTGTGCCGTGGTCCTTGCTAGTGAATGCTTTTATGTCTATGTTGCAAGTGTTATGATGTTGGACAGCGGTAGTGTGTGGCTGCAAGTCACTTTCGGGATGACAAAATCCCCTCACCAGTCTGTAAACTCTCCTCATGCTACTTCTGCTAGCTAGCTGCTAGTTAGCCAAGCCGATGTTTTAACATCAGAAAACATGCAGGAAAGATGGAGAAGAATGGATATCAGCTGAACTAGCATCCTGCTAACCTTTGTGCAGGCATGGGAAAATAAACTAGATGACCTCTATGCTGCATCAGTTTCCAACGGGATATCAGGAACTGTAATATCCTTTGATTCGCTGAAACTTAGCTAAATCCTGGACAGTGCCATTCAACCATGTGACTCTTTTTCTATATGCTGATGTGACAGAGCAGAGGACTCTGGGAGAGGAGAGGAAGCGAGTGGTGAATAAGGAACACTGCTGGGTTTGAAACTCTAAAAATGTATGGAGTTTTATCCCTGTCTTTATTCAAGAGAGTGGTCTATCAGTTTGAGAGCATTATTTATTGATTTCATGCTCAAAAACCCTGCCCTCGCACTCAAGTAGCCTCTGCTTGTGCTTGGATCTACTCTGTTTCTGCTCAAACTGTGTGCTCGCTCTCAGATATCATGTTGCTTGCACAGATTTCCTGCTCAAGCTTCAGCTTTTCTCCTCGCGCTCAAACTGTTTCTATATATATATATATATATATATATATATACACACACACACACACACACACACACATATGTATGTATGTATATATATATATATATATATATATATATACAGTACAGGCCAAAAGTTTGGACACACCTTCTCATTCAATGCGTTTTCTTTATTTTCATGACTATTTACATTGTAGATTCTCACTGAAGGCATCAAAACTATGAATGAACACATGTGGAGTTATGTACTTAACAAAAAAAGGTGAAATAACTGAAAACATGTTTTATATTCTAGTTTCTTCAAAATAGCCACCCTTTGCTCTGATTACTGCTTTGCACACTCTTGGCATTCTCTCGATCAGCTTCAAGAGGTGGTCACCTGAAATGGTTTTCCAACAGTCTTGAAGGAGTTCCCAGAGGTGTTTAGCATTTGTTGGCCCCTTTGCCTTCACTCTGCGGTCCAGCTCACCCCAAACCATCTCGATTGGGTTCAGGTCCGGTGACTGTGGAGGCCAGGTCATCTGCCGCAGCACTCCATCACTCTCCTTCTTGGTCAAATAGCCCTTACACAGCCTGGAGGTGTGTTTGGGGTCATTGTCCTGTTGAAAAATAAATGATCGTACAACTAAACGCAAACCGGATGGGATGGCATGTCACTGCAGGATGCTGTGGTAGCCATGCTGGTTCAGTGTGCCTTCAATTTTGAATAAATCCCCAACAGTGTCACCAGCAAAACACCCCCACACCATCACACCTCCTCCTCCATGCTTCACAGTGGGAACCAGGCATGTGGAATCCATCCGTTCACCTTTTCTGCATCTCACAAAGACACGCGGTTGGAACCAGAGATCTCAAATTTGGACTCATCAGACCAAAGCACAGATTTCCACTGGTCTAATGTCCATTCCTTGTGTTTCTTGGCCCAAACAAATCTCTTCTGCTTGTTGCCTCTCCTTAGCAGTGGTTTCCTAGCAGCTATTTGACCATGAAGGCCTGATTCGCGCAGTCTCCTCTTAACAGTTGTTCTAGAGATGGGTCTGCTGCTAGAACTCTGTGTAGCATTCATCTGGTCTCTGATCTGAGCTGCTGTTAACTTGCAATTTCTGAGGCTGGTGACTCGGATGAACTTATCCTCAGAAGCACAGGTGACTCTTGGTCTTCCTTTCCTGGGTCGGTCCTCATGTGTGCCAGTTCCGTTGTAGCGCTTGATGGTTTTTGCGACTCCACTTGGGGACACATTTAAAGTTTTTGCAATTTTCCGGACTGACTGACCTTCATTTCTTAAAGTAATGATGGCCACTCGTTTTTCTTTAGTTAGCTGATTGGTTCTTGCCATAATATGAATTTTAACAGTTGTCCAATAGGGCTGTCGGCTGTGTATTAACCTGACTTCTGCACAACACAACTGATGGTCCCAACCCCATTGATAAAGCAAGAAATTCCACTAATTAACCCTGATAAGGCACACCTGTGAAGTGGAAACCATTTCAGGTGACTACCTACCTTGAAGCTCATCGAGAGAATGCCAAGAGTGTGCAAAGCAGTAATCAGAGCAAAGGGTGGCTATTTTGAAGAAACTAGAATATAAAACATGTTTTCAGTACATAACTCCACATGTGTTCATTCACAGTTTTGATGCCTTCAGTGAGAATCTACAATGTAAATAGTCATGAAAATAAAGAAAACGAATTGAATGAGAAGGTGTGTCCAAACTTATGGCCTGTACTGTATATGTAAGCAATATCTCACGCCGCTCGCCAAGTGCCGAAGACAATTACAGCTGTGATGATATAGGCAAGGCAATTTTATTTATATAGCACCATTCATACACAAGGCAATTCATTGTGCTTTGCAAGAGAAATACATTAAAAACAATAGATCATTAAAAACAAGAGCTAAAAGCAAGACAATAAATAGTTAAAAACAGTGCAGTTAAAAAGCAAACATAAAGCAAAAGCAACAGCAGACAAATATAAAAACAATAGCTACAGATTATCCTAACAATAAGTTACATATCTAGTTCACTGGTAAGCTGCAGTAAATAGTAATGTTTTCAGCCCTGATTTAAATGAGTTGACAGTTTCAGCTGACCTCAGATATTCTGGAAGTTTGTTCCACAGGCGGGGAGCATAGAGACTAAAGGCTGCTTCACCTTGTTTGGTTTTGATCCTGGGAACACTGAGTAAACCTGTTCCAGATGATCTGAGAGGTCTGGGTGCTTCATAATGTACGAGTAAATCAGAGATGTATTTAGGCCTGAGACCATTTAGTGCTTTATAGACAAGTAACAAGATTTTAAAGTCTATCCTTTGACACACAGGAAGCCAGTGCAGTGACTTAAGCACTGGTGTAATGTGCTCCACTCTCTTGGTGTTGGTGAGGACTCTGGCAGCAGCGTTCTGGACGAGCTGTAGTTGTCTGATTGATTTTTTACTCAGGCCTGTGAAGGCACCGTTACAATAGTCCAACCTGCTGAAAATGAAAGCATGAACAAGTTTTTCTGTATCTTGTTTAGGTAGAAATTCCTTTATTCTTGCTATGTTTTTAAGGTGGTAGTAGGCTGATCTAGTAATTGTCTTAATGTGACTATTGAAATTTAGGTCTGACTCCAGAAACTACACCAAGATTTCTGGCTTGATTTGTAGGTTTTATGGCATCAAGGTGAGCACTGACTATTGATCTTTGTTCTTTGGGGCCAAAAACAACTATCTCAGTTTTGTCTGTGTTTAGTTGTAGAAAATTCTGGTACATCCATGCATTGATTTCGTCAATGCACTTATTTAGCAGATGTAGGGGACTGCAGTCATCTGGTGACACTGTTATGTAAAGTTGTATGTCATCTGCATAAGTATGGTAGGAGATGTTATGATATTCCATAATCTGAGCAAGAGGGAGCATATAGATGTTGAACAGAAGAGGCCCAAGAATGGACCCTTGAGGAACTCCACATGTAATTTTTGTTCGCACAGATTCATAATTGCCAAGTGACACAAAGAAATCCCTGTCTTGTAAATAAGATTTAAACCAATTTAGCACGGTGCCAGAAAGTCCCACAAACTTTTCTAGTCCGTCGAGCAGTATCTTATGGTCGACTGTGTCGAATGCAGCACTGAGGTCCGGTAATGCCAGAACCGAAATCTTTGATGCATCACTGCTCAGATGGATGTCATTTAAAACTTTTACAAGTGCAGTCTCAGTGCTGTGATGTGCTCGAAATCCAGACTGAAAGGCAACAAAGGAATTGTTTTGCTCCAAGAAGGTGTTAAGTTGTTGAAAAACAACCTTTTCAATGATCTTTCCTAGAAATGGTAGATTTGATATGGGCCTGTAGTTATTTATTACTGAGGCATCCAGATTAGGCTTTTTTAAGAGAGGTTTAATGACTGCGGTCTTCAGGGCCGTTGGAAAAAGGCCTGACTGAAGAGAACAGTTGACTATCTGTAGTATATCTGATGCTATGCAGTTAAAAACATCTTTAAAAAAGCTTGTAGGCAGGGTGTCAAGGCAGCAGGTAGTGGACCTAAGGTTTCTAACTATGTCTGTCAAAGTAGCATAATTTAATGGGTGAAAAAGTGCCAAATTAACTGGAGTAGTCTTATGAGGCACAGGTGAAATAGCCACTGTGCTGGAGTTACAGACTGTCTGTCTTATCTTTAAAATCTTGTCTGTGAAAAAAGAAGCAAAGTCATTGCATGCCTTGGTGGTTAGCAGTTCCGGAGGGACTGACGCTGATTACAACAGTAAATAAAGTCTGTGCATTGTTGTTATTTTTGTTGATAATCTCAGAGAAAAAGGACTGCCGCGACCTTTTTAGCTCCAAGTTGTAGATGTGCAGACTTTCCTTATAAATGTCATAATGAACCTGGAGTTTGGTTTTTTTCGCCGCCTGCATTCTGCTTTTCTACATTCTCTGTTTTGAGCTTTTACCTGTGTGGCGTTCCTCCATGGTGGTTTTTTCTTACCAGAGACAACTTTGACCTTCATGGGGGCAATATTGTCCATAATATTCATAGCTTTAGAGCTGAAACTATGAACCAGATCATCGACAGAGACTCAGGGCAGAGTTGGTGTGGGTATAAAATCCTGGGTGAACAGTGTACAGGTGTTTTCGTTGATACAGCATTTTCTGATTACCTCTGTTGTAATTTAACTGGTGTCAGCGGAGATGGCCATTTTAAAGAAAACACAGTAATGATCAGAAAAGGCAACATCAGTCACCACAACCTCAGAAATGTTGAGCCCTTTGGAGATAATTAGATCTAAAATATGTCCCTTATTGTGTGCTGGCTCTGTTACATGCTGGAAAAGTTCAAAGTTGTCCAGGATGTAGAAAAGTTCTTTCGCACTGCCATCTTTGGGATTATCAATATGAATATTAAAATCACCCACTGTAACAACACAGTCAAAATCAATACAGACAACAGACAATAGTTTAGAAGAGTCATCAACAAAGTGTGCACTATATTCTGGAGGCCTGTAAATGGTAACTAATACTGCTTGACAGGAGGATCTCAACTGCAGTGCAACATATTCAAAAGACTCAAACTTCCCATATGACAACTGTTTGCACTGGTAAACATCCTTAAATAAAGTGGCTACTCCACCTCCTTTCCTAAATTCTCTAACTGAGCTGATAAAATGGAAGCTTGGGGGGGCTGATTCAATAAGTACTGCTGCATTGTTGTTTTCATTTAACCAAGTTTCAGTTAAAAACATAAAATCAAGGTTTCTCTTGATAATAAAATCATTAATTAATAGTGACTTACCAGCCAGAGATCTGATATTTAATAAAGCTAAGTTGAGTGTACTAACATTGTCTGACACAGTCTGTGGCTGACGCATAACTGGACCGACAGACCTTGGAGATGACTCTGGCTGATACTTTTCAATTTCAAGATGTGTTTGACCATGCCACCGGCTATTTAAGATCGCCGGTATGTTTAAGGAAGCGGCATGGGGTCTGTCTCATCTCTGACAGGCACCTGAGTGATGACGTCTAGGGCTACTATTTAAGAGTTCATCAATTTGACTGAGCTTTAGTGTGGCAGCTTTAACTAACTCCTTGATTGGTGAGCATGGTGGAGTGGGGGAGGGTTGACGCTGGCTCCGTGGTGATTGTGGTGGTGGTGGGGAGGGTCAACGTTGGCTCCTTAGTGGTTGCACCGGTGCTGGGGGGTGACGACGCTGGCTCCTTGGTGGTTGTGATGAAGGGCAGGAGGGGGGTTGTTGGTTCCCTGACTGGGACAGGGACATCCTCTGAATGCCTTGGGTGATGTGGAGCAAAGGGTCAGGTGAAGGGGGAGAGATGCAGGCTGTCTGTCTCTGTGCCCTGTACTTGTCCTTGGCTCTTATCTGTCCATTCTTGTTTTGGTATGGCATTCCAAGAGCATGATGTAGGTTGGCCCTGAGTAGTCTGCATCCAGTGATGTTCGAATGAATCCCATCACGCTGAAAGCGATCCTTACAGTTCCAAAAGATGTTAAAATTGTCCATAAACTTTATCCCATGAGTGAAGCATGCTGATGTCAGCCATGTATTCAGGGCAAGGAGTCTGGTAAAAGACTCGATTCCTTTCCCCAGGGTTGGAATGGGGCCAGAAATGAACACATTTTGTGACTGACAGTCACTCTGTTTCTCCAGGAGCAGGGAAAAGTCTTTTTTTCAGGATCTCAGAGCCAGTTTTTCTTCGTAGAATGTCAAAAGACCCAGCATGGATGATGATCCTCATGTTACTTGGGTGTGTAGAGGGGATCACTGGCAACAGCTCGATTAGCTCCCTGACAGACGTGTCAGACACTGTTAGATTTTCAGTCTTTGCCATTCTTACATGCTTGATTATTGAGTCTCCGATCAGGATGGTGTCTGGCTGATCAGGTGTGGTGTTAGCGATACTTCTCCTGGCCCTTGGCTTCTCAGGTGTGGAGTTAGCATAGTTTTTTCTGGCCCTGGGTCTAGCAGTGGTTTTGGGGCTATTGCTTGCATTTTGGATAGCCTTAATACCACAAGTGTGATTGGCCTGCCTGGTTTCAGTGTAGTTGGTATTGTCACACATTTCATTTGGAGCCAGTGCATCGTACCTGTTCTGTAGAGAGAGTTCAAGTGGAGGGGTGAGTGTTGGGGCTCTCTTGACTGATTTCCTGCTGGATTTGCCTTTGCGTCTAGTGACATCAGCCCAAGTCCTGGCTGGAGTTGATGCTTTTGGTCGAGCACCAGTCCTGTGCCAGTAGGAAGGGTCATTAGGGAAGGCCAGTTTGGGAGCCTCTGCAGCTGATCCAGTGGTGTTAGGACATATCCATGGGATTGTGTCAGCCAAGTCAGTGATGGTATGTTCCACATTTGTTGTATTTCCATATATAACAGTCTGTCCATCAGCACCTTGTATGTTAGCTGCCACAGAGTCAATGAATTGCTCAATGAATTGCTCACTCTTACGAATTTGTTGTAGCGTTTCATTCTTCTTTTGAAGCTGCCTTATTGTCTCGGTTAGTCACTCACACTCTGTGCAGCTCACAGATTTTGCCATCTTGTCCTTGTCCTAATCACAGGTTTCCAGTCACAGACACAGCAAAAGGCTTGCACTGTGCCTCAGCCCTGCTCACATAGTACTAAAGTGGTGAAAAAGTGGTGAAAATATGGCAGTAGTCCTCTGTATCTTTCACAAATTAAAGTCCCAGTGCTTTATAAGTATCCAGGATCTACTATCTGTAGCTTTTAGCAGGAAAAAACAAGTATATCCACAAAAGAATGTAAGCAAAGCGGAGCACAAGCAGCAGAGCGTCTGCACTGTAAGAAAGCCGGAAGTGGGTGTACAGTACAGTATACAGTACAACGTCATGACTTCGAGTGTGATATTGCTTTTATACAACAGTTCAACAACAGCTTAAACAGCAATGCTGAGTAAGGAAATGTTAACAAAAGGTGATGAAATAAATATTTAATTATGTGTAGCTCCGCGAAAAAAAAACAGTTCCCCCAGTCTGTTGCCAGGCAACACAGCACACACGTCGGGAACTCACAAGCTACTTTGTATTTACATTGATCTGCAACTGTGGCTGATGAAACGTTGGCAAGTTGAGTTTGATCGATGCTGCGCTTTAGCTAATCACAATGGAGGTGGCGTGGCCGAGACGTGCAGGTGTCCCCAGGAAATGTGTACCTACAGAAACAGCAAGCTCTGCGTCCATAGCAACCGCTCCACCCAAAACGGCGTCTCGTCAACGTGACAAAAAAAAAAAAAAAAAAAAAAAAAATTCCAGCAGATGTCTGAGTTACAACATAATTGAGCTAACTGGAGTAGTTTCATGTCGTATCCGAAAACAGGAGGCTTTTAACACATGACGTCCTGATGTTAGCTTTGCTAACTGTCCCTGTCAGCTGCAGCCAGTGATGCTTTCTAGACATCGTGATTTCCCATAACTAAATAAATACCACACATAGCAACACAAAACTGCTTTGCTAGCTCAATCATGTTGTAACTAAGATATCCGCTGGAAAAAATATTTTATTTTATTTTATGTTATTCACACTTACTGAGTTATTACCTTATTTTTATACAGTCTGTGGTTATTACAGACACCGCTAACGGCTAACTTTAACAGCTAACGGTTATCCCAGCTAATCTACGATAACCATGTTATTAATTACAAAATGCGCACACAGAAATAGTAACGTTTGTTCAATCATTGTGTTTATAGACTTAACAAACATCAGGTGATACACACGGTGTACACGGTGATATAGTGACGTGAAAAATGTGATATAAAGCTAAACTCTGCTGGTTTTCTACCCTAAGTATTTGTAAACAACATGGTGATTCCCTGGGGGCACCGCTGGAAGTGAAGGGTGTGAGCGATCGCCGAGGTCAGTCGGAACTAACTGTTGTATAATATATATATACATATATATATATATATATATATATGTATATACACTGAACAAAAATATAAACGCAACACTTTTGTTTTTGCTCCCATTTTTCATGAGCTGAACTCAAAGATCTAAAACATTTTCTATACACACAAAAGACCATTTTCCTCAAATATTGTTCACAAATCTGGACATTTCCTCTCCTACCCTTTGTTATTTGTTATCTTCTCTGCACCCATAACATACCTGCACTGCAAATAAATGGTGGGGTGTATTTCCTGGAGCCTCATGTTGCTGTGCTGTAGTAGTGGTAGCTGTTTCAGACCCGCGGTTTAAGAACCTTTTTTTTTACCCAGTTTTAGTATGACTACCAGTGTTCTTGTCACCATTCCTATGGACAAAATCGAAATGGGAATATTTGTAATGGGAATATTTGTGTAACAGGGTCATTTATACAGCAGTAACATGTGTAACAAAGTTAAATGTACATTTGTAATATTAAGTTTTATAATTCCACAACATTTGGTTCAGACGCTATTACCTGACATGCTTAGACCTCTGTACACAATATGTGGAAAGTTTGATAACCAGTTTTGTACCCCTATGTTCAGTTTGGGGGTACCCCACCTATAAAGGGGTGTCTCTCACCTTGCCTCTCCCCTTTTGCTGTTGTGCTCCATGAGAAAGGTAAGCAACACTGCTCTTACAGTAATTTCGTGTTTTATCACTGTTAGCTGTTTATAAGTTAATTTTATGCTAACATTATCTTGTGTCACTTAATTTTTGTAGGGGCTGGAGTTTGTAACATGCAACATGGTGGGCCCTTTTGCTGTTGTGCTCCGTGGGAGAGGGGCTGGAGATTACGGTATGTTGTGTTGACAGAGGAATTTTGTGTTTGCCACCTGTTCAATCAATCAATCAATCAATTTTATTTATAAAGCCCAATATCACAAATCACAATTTGCCTCACAGGGCTTTACAGCATACGACATCCCTCTGTCCTTAAGACCCTCACAGCGGATAAGGAAAAACTCCCCAAAAAAAACCCTTTAACGGGGGAAAAAAACGGTAGAAACCTCAGGAAGAGCAACTGAGGAGGGATCCCTCTTCCAGGACGGACAGACGTGCAATAGATGTCGTACAGAACAGATCAACATGATAAATTAACAGTAATCCATATGACACAGGGAGAGAGAGAGAGAGAGAGAGAGAGAGAGAGAGAGAGAGATATGCAGGTAATGACAGTATCTTACAACAACATTAATGAAAGTAATAATATTATAGTTATAGTTCTGGTTACTGCGGTACAATATGTTGAAAGTATGTATTAATACCTGGCAGTATACATGTGTGACAATAATCATATGTGTATAATAACAGAAGAAGTATGACTAATGACTAATGATGGCAGCAGCAGGAGGCATCTGGCGGGACCACGGCAGCAGCACAACCACACACGTCACGCTGTCCAGGCACCGCTGTGATATGAGTTAATCTGAGAGACAGTGGAGCACAAAGGCTCCGGAGAAGAAGCCGAGTTAGTGACATCCAGAATGGCCGGGTTAGCTAGATGCAGTAATAGGATACGAGAGAGAGAGAGAGAAGGAGAGAAGGGGCCCGGTGTATTATAGAGGGGTCCTCCGGCAGACTAGGCCTAAGTCAGCCTAACTAAGGGCTGGTACAGGACAAGCCTGAGCCAGCCCTAACTATAAGCTTTATCAAAGAGGAAAGTCTTAAGTCTAGTCTTAAATGTGGAGACGGTGTCTGCCTCCCGGACCGTAACAGGAAGATGATTCCACAGGAGAGGAGCCTGATAGCTAAAGGCTCTTCCTGTTGTCAGGAATAAACAGAGATTGCCTCCAAAGATAGCCACAGCCTGGGCCTCTTTATATCTACACAATGCAATCATCACTGAAGTCCACCAGTTACATTTGCAGCAGCTTAAGGTAAGCGTTACCATCTTCTAACCTACACTGTAAGAAAAAAATCCGTAGAATTACAGATAATGTCCTGGCAGAAAATTAGCAGTACATTTTCTGTTAAGTTTACAGACACTTCTGTTAATAATAAACAGAAAATTCTGTCTAATTAAAGCATTTATTGAACATTTCTTCACCACTGAAAATTCTTTCCTAAGGACATAGGGATGTCTTTAACATTCCTGTACACACACAAAAATGCGGAAGTGTCCTTGATAACTCAACAATATGACAGGTTAATGTCAAGGCCATAAAATAAAATAAATGTATTTTGCCAGCTTTTGATAGCGTAGGGCTTTAAGAGCATTGTGCTGTGGGCCGATGGGGCGCGTTCCACTACTGTTTTGTAGCTGCTGTCTGCCGTCTGTGGGCTTCATTCCATTTCAGATTGCCATCCGTCTGCCGTAACTGAATCCAAACGCCACTAATAAATAAATAAATAAGAAGATAAAAATAAGGCTGAGCACAGAAGAACCAGAGAGGAAACACCATCACATGGAGCCGACCGCATCGGGAGGCGGCTGCCGTGGCAACCTGGCCACCCTCCACTCCACCAGGGGAGAGTGGACCCCAAGCCAGCGCCACAGAACCAGCGGCTGCCCCGCTGGTTATACCTCCGACTGTGGCAGCCGTCACACAAACCGCTGCTGAAAATTATACATTTTGATACAGGTAGGCTATATACATATTGCAAAACTCTGTAAAAGTACACCAAAGAATATTTTCGTTTCCAAATATTTATTTGAAAACAAAACCATTCATACGGTCAATATAAAACATTTTGTTAGTAATAAAAAACAAATGGAATCTCAATGTGACCACGCCAGCCGGCGGGACTGTGGCTGAACCACTTCCAATGTTGATTCATTCATTCATTCATTCATTCATTCATTCAATAAACCAAATACATCATTGGAAAGGTTTCAACCTGGAGAGTAACATATGTTAGTATGAAGATTCTACATGGCTCCTGCTTTCAGCCATTGACCTTTGAACCTTGACCTCAGTGCATGTTTGAGGGCTTATAACTCAGCAACTAAAGGGGGTACAGACATGGGACCAACTGTTACAGAGAGCTCTTGATCTCAACTATCATGTGAGTGTAGTCAACAACTGAGGGTGCTGTCAGATATGGGTAAAATATGGATAAAATTAATTTTCACCCATTTAGAAATTAGATATTTAAAATCTGATTACACAAGTGTGTTTACCATCCCCTTAAAGTGCACACTGTACTCTCAATTCAGTATTTACAACTTCCAAATCTGGGAAAAACACTGAGATTTTTAAAAAACTACAATTCCCTGGGACCGCGCCATGCAGTTTGATACATATCAGCAACATAGTTGTAGTTCTTCTGATTTGCAAAGTAGGGTTCTAAATAGGGTTGTAAAAAGATAAATCTACTGAATATATCTAATATCTAGTAAAGCTGAACTAGTTATTACACTGCACCTAGATGAACTATGTTAAGACAAAAAGCAAGGATGTTGGCTAATCGTAGTTATTTTAGATAGTACTCTCAAAACAGCGTTTTTGGGACGGTAGGTTTTTTGCGGCTTGTTGTAAAACAGGGTCGTAAAAAGATACATCTACTGAATATATCAAATGTCTAGTAAAGCCAAAGTAGTAATGACACTGCACCTAGATGAAATATGTTAAGAAAAAGTAGTCATGATGGTTCATTTCAGATATTTTAGCAAGTTCTCTAGAAATGGCGTTTTTGGGATTGAATATTTGAATAGGCTATAACAAATATCTAGAACAGCCAAACTATCACGTTATTATCATTATTATTATTATTGGTGGGAAATTATAACAGAGGAATATATTTGCTGTTTTAATATCAAGGAGTGTGTATACAGGAATGTTAAAGATATCATTGAGGAAAACGAGGTTGACGTGACGTGATTGAATCAGGGAATCCGTGTGTCCACCACGGGAGAGGACCCTAATTGACTTTACATTGGCATTGGTGGCAGCATGTAATTTCAACCCATTACGTGCTGCCACCACGGAATGCGGTGTTAAGAGGTCGTGGTCATTTCATGTATTTCTGTGAGATCAGGTTGTACAGGAACTTCAGCAGTCTTGGAGGAATGTGTTGCTGTTTCGTTCCCCTTTTCTCAGCTTTGGACCCTCGTTCAGGATTTATTCCCAGGAGAACTCTTAAGAAAATGAAAGTGTATTTTAGCTTCATCAGTAATGAAATGAATGAAACTGAACCACAGAGTAACATGCAGACCATGTTCAGATGGAAAAATACTCATATACTGCAAGACTTTTAGAGTATATTTGAGTATTGAATTTACTCAAAAGATTTGAACGGTCTTTCCACCAACTTGACAATCAGCATTTCGTGCCATGAATGAGTCTTTTTTCTCATCGCTGTGACTGCAGCTTTACTCTGTAAGTGCTCCAGATATGAGGTAGGAAGTGTGAAACACAAGCACCCCCAAATCAAAAACATATTTTTCCTCTAGCTGTATTGCAATTTTTTTGGTGCGAGAGATGTCTGTCTTCTCCCCACTATAATAAAATTAAATGGGAATCAGCTTATGGTGCTCAGAGGACCAAACAAGTAAAGTCTCTTTACAGAAATCATGACATGGTTACTCAAGATATTCCACAGACCTTGTTGTCATGTGTCATGTCATGCAGAAACTACATTCTTACTTACAACTTTCTTTTTGGTAGATTCTATCATAGAAAGAAAATAGTTACTACATGAAACTGCTCAGCTTTGTGAGCACCACAAGTAAAGTGCCATTTAGTCCCATTATATTTAAGAAAAGGCAGACATGTCTATGACCAATACCTCCAAAACTCAGCATCTTACACTAAAACTATCCAGATGGATAAATAGCACTACAGGTAAATAGAAAACTATGTATTTTTTGATTCTGGGGTGAACTGTCCATTGAACATTTGATTCGGTGGCTAGTCGTGTACAAAATACTAGGCTTTGATGGTATAAAGGTATTACAGTATACCAGGGTATTAAGAAATCCTGACAGTGTGATTTTCAATACTGTCATAAATACAGACTAGGGCTGCAACTGAAAATTAAATGAAACTTAAATGACTTGTTTTACTCACATCACAAAGATATCAGTTTACTGTTGGAGAGGAGTATAGAAACCAGGAAATATTCACATTTAAGAAGCTGAAATCAGAGAATTTTGACATTTTTTCCTTAAAAAGTACTCAAACCAATAATAATATAGTATATCAAAATAACTGACAATTTATTTAATAACTGATTAATCATTGCAGCTCTAATACAGAAGATCCTCTTTCTATTAAACTGATAAGAGATGCTGTGTTGTAGTGCGCAGCACACACCACCACCAGGGGTCAGTCTCTGTGCTGCAGCATGGCTGTGCTGAGAAACATGGAATATGGGAGATAAAGTTTAAGGACTAACAAGCAAAAAAGAAGGAAAATGCCTCTGCCCCTGTTTGGAAGTATTTTTGGATTAGTCCTAATGATAAAGGTAAGCCAGCAAACGCTGCAGACTACTGACTGGTCAGAATAGCGTAGTGCTGTGAGTATGTAACTTTTATTGATGTTTGCTGAGCGGAAGGAAAGGTGAGCAGTGAAGTTGCTGATCTGGCTGTAAACGTACAGCGATGACACTGTAAATATTGAGTTTACTTGAGTATGTCTGTGAATAAAGGCTGCATCTTTATTAGTAATTTAAATCCCTGACAACCCAGAGTTGAGATCAGGACTCAGAGTCGCAGTCCTAAACGCTTCTCTGAGCTTCTAGTTCAGTTACCCAGCCATAGTTTTAATAGTTTTATACAAACGGTGTCTGTCCCCCGACCGCCTAAATTATCTAAATCTAAAATTAAACAAAGAGGAGTTGTGCATAACAACCTCATAAAAATTAAAACCTCTTCTGTGACAGAAAGACAAAACAGGAGAATTAAATGCGGACTGTTAAATATCAGGTCTCTATCGTCTAAAGCAGTGTTAGTAAACGAATTAACATCAGATAATCATATTGATTTACTCAGTCTCACTGAAACCTGGCTGTGTCAAGATGAATATGTTAGTCTAAATGAGTCCACTCCTCCCAGTCATAATAATACCCACATTCCTGAGGCAGCGTGAGGGGGAGTTGCAGCCATTTTTAACTCTAGTCTGTTAATCAGTCCTAAACCTAAACTAGATTATAATTCATTTGAAAGCCTCGTTCTTAGTCTTTTACATCCGACCTGGAAAACCTCGCAGCCACTTTTATTTGTTATAGTGTACCGTGCTCCTGGCCCGTATTCTGAATTTTTATCTGAATTCTCAGAGTTTTTATCCAGTTTAGTTCTTAAATCAGATAAAGTTATTATTGTAGGCGATTTTAACATTCATGTCGACGTTGATAATGACTCCTGGCTACCGCGTTTATCTCATTATTAGACTCCATTGGCTTCAGTCAGGGTGTACATGAACCTACTCATTGTTTTAACCATACCCTTGATCTAGTTCTGACGTATGGAATTGAAATTGATAACCTAAAAGTCTTTCCACAGAATCCCTCGCTATCGGATCATTATCTGATTACTTTTGATTTCTTTTTACTCGATTACACGCCACTCAGCAACAGTTACTATACTAGATGTTTATCAGATAGTGCTGTCGCAAAAAATTAAGGAAAAGATTACTTCGTCGTTAAATTCAATACCAATACCTTCAGTAACAGAGGTTTCCCGTGCTGACTTTAACCTCTCCCGAATTGATCATTTTGTTGATAGCACCGTAGGCTCGCTACGAACAACGCTCGACTCTGTAGCTCCTCTTAAAAAGAAGTTAAAAGCAAAGAAAGTTCGCTCCTTGGTATAACTCTCAAACCCGTAAGTTAAAACAAATATCGCGAAAATTTGAAAGGAATTGGCGATTAACCAAACTGGAAGAATCTCGTTTAATCTGGACAGACAGTCTCAAAACTTATAAGAGGGGCCTCCGCAATGCCAGAGCAAACTATTACTCAGCTCTAATAGAAGACAATGATAACAACCCCAGGTTCCTTTTCAGCACTGTAGCCAGGCTGACTGAGAGTCAGAGCTCTATTGAGCATCGTATTCCCTTATCCCTTAGCAGTAATGATTTTATGAGCTTTTTAATGACAAAATTCTAACTATTAGAGCAAAATTCATGACCTCCTGCCCTCAGATAGTACCTATCTAACCTCAAACACAGCTGTAAAATCTCATATCTATTTAGATTGCGTCTCCCCAATTTCTCTTCAAGCACTGACCGCAGTGATTTCTTCATCCAAATCATCAACGTGTCTCTTAGACCCCATCCCAACTAGGCTACTTAAGGAGGTCTTACCTATAGTTAACACTCATATATTAGATATGATCAATATATCCTTATTAACAGGCTATGTACCACAGTCTTTTAAGGTAGCTGTAATTAAACCTCTACTAAAAAAGCCCACCCTGGATCCAGAGGTGTTAGCCAACTATAGACCAATATCTAATCTTCCCTTTATGTCAAAGATCCTTGAGAAAGTAGTCGCAGACCAGCTGTGTGATTTTCTCCAGGATAATAATTTATTTGAGGAATTTCAGTCAGGATTTAGAGTGCATCATAGCACTGAGACAGCTCTAGTTAAAATTACAAATGACCTTCTGATTGCTTCAGACAAAGGACTCGTCTCTGTACTTGTTTTATTAGATCTTAGTGCGGCGTTTGACACAATTGACCATCAAATTCTGCTGCAGAGACTGGATCACTTAATTGGCTTAAAAGGTTCAGCACTAAGCTGGTTTAAATCTTATTTATCTGATCGTTTTCAATTTGTTGTCTTTCGCAATGAACCATACTTACGTACTAAAGTTTGTTTTGGAGTTCCGCAAGGTTCTGTGCTCGGACCAATCCTGTTTACTCTATATATGCTTCCGTTAGGTAACATCATTAGAAATCACTCTATAAATTTCCATTGTTATGCGGATGATACTCAGTTGTATTTATCAATGAAGCCAGAAGAAAGCAATCAATTAACTAAACTCCATAATTGCCTTAAAGACATAAAAACTTGGATGAGCACCAATTTCCTGATGTTAAATTCAGACAAAACTGAAGTTATTGTTCTTGGCCCCAAACAACTCAGAGACTCTTTATCTGATGACATAGTTTCTCTAGATGGCATTGCTCTGGCCCCTGCCACTACCGTAAGAAACCTCGGAGTAACATTTGATCAAGATTTGTCTTTTAATTCTCATTTAAAGCAAACCTCACGGACTGCATTTTTTCATCTGCGTAATATTGCGAAAATTATCCTGACCCGAAAAGATGCAGAAAAATTGGTCCACGCTTTTGTTACCTCAAGGCTGGATTATTGTAACTCTCTATTATCAGGTAGCTCTAGTAAGTCCTTAAAAACTCTCCAGCTAATTCAGAATGCAGCAGCACGTGTACTAACAGGAACTAAGAAGCGATCATATCTCTCCTGTTTTAGCTTCTCTGCACTGGCTCCTGTAAAATCCAGAATTGAATTTAAAATCCTACTGTTAACTTATAAAGCTCTAAATGGTCAAGCTCCATCATATCTTAGAGAGCTCATAGTGCCATATTATCCCACCAGAACACTGCGCTCTGAGAGCAGGGTTACTCGTGGTCCCTAAAGTCTCCAAAAGTAGATCAGGAGCCAGAGCCTTTAGCTATCAGGCTCCTCTCCTGTGGAATCATCTTCCTGTTACGGTCCGGGAGGCAGACACCGTCTCCACATTTAAGACTAGACTTAAGACTTTCCTCTTTGATAAAGCTTATAGTTAGGGCTGGCTCAGGCTTGTCCTGTACCAGCCCTTAGTTAGACTGACTTAGGCCTAGTCTGCCGGAGGACCCCTCTATAATACACCGGGCCCCTTCTCTCCTTCTCTCTCTCTCTCTCTCTCTCGTATCCTATTACTGCATCTAGCTAACCCGGCCATTCTGGATGTCACTAACTCGGCTTCTTCTCCGGAGCCTTTGTGCTCCACTGTCTCTCAGATTAACTCATATCACAGCGGTGCCTGGACAGCGTGACGTGTGTGGTTGTGCTGCTGCCGTGGTCCCGCCAGATGCCTCCTGCTGCTGCTGCCATCATTAGTCATTAGTCATACTTCTTCTGTTATTATACACATATGATTATTGTCACACATGTATACTGCCAGGTATTAATACATACTTTCAACATATTGTACCGCAGTAACCAGAACTATAACTATAATATTATTACTTCCATTAATGTTGTTGTAAGATACTGTCATTACCTGCATATCTCTCTCTCTCTCTCTCTCTCTCTCTCTCTCTCTCTCTCTCTCTCTCTCTCTCCCTGTGTCATATGGATTACTGTTAATTTATCATGTTGATCTGTTCTGTACGACATCTATTGCACGTCTGTCCGTCCTGGAAGAGGGATCCCTCCTCAGTTGCTCTTCCTGAGGTTTCTACCGTTTTTTTTCCCCCGTTAAAGGGGTTTTTTTGGGGAGTTTTTCCTTATCCGCTGTGAGGGTCTTAAGGACAGAGGGATGTCGTATGCTGTAAAGCCCTGTGAGGCAAATTGTGATTTGTGATATTGGGCTTTATAAATAAAATTGATTGATTGATTGATCTTTTCAAACCTAAAGCAGGGCTCCTGTATGTCTGTGCGTTGTTTCTGAGCTGGCTCCCACATTATTGTTATCTTTGCAGCATAACAAAAACAAGTGAACAACTATCACAAGTTATCTGGGGCCAGAAAGCATGTTAATATGATACAAAAAACTACAAACCCATGATAAGGATGCAGGGGGTGCTTGGGATGCTCAGTCCAGCAGCAGCTGAGTCCTGTTGCTGGAAAATAAAACATCAAATAAATACTATGAATGTCATGAACAGTGTTTCAAGGATGAGAGACAGAGGGCACCAGCAGTGCAAAATGGGTCAAATATGAAGAAAAAAAATACTTATACTGTTGTGCCATATGGACAAAAACTAGCCAACAGCCCACATATAAAGAGCATTAAAAAAATCTTTTAGTGAATGGAAAATAGTCGATTTTTACTTATCTCATTTTGGTAGAAAAGGTGATCGGAGTTTTCCTTGAAGAATTTCGAGATGCCAGAGATCAGCTGCAGTGGATCGTCACCTAGTTGAAACATTATCCCTTTGGTGTCCAGGAAATCTGATGCTCTTTCCTTTTCTTAACAATTCGTCTGCCATCTTTGTGTGAACCGGAAAGTCAAGGAGGGTACAAGTGTGATCAAACAGGTGAACAGCTTCAAAAAGGAAGGGCCACTCTTCCAGCACTGTGTTTACAGTGCTTCCCTTGTTGATAGTTGCACGTTGAATGCAGTATGTTTCAGCCATCAGTTTTCAAACGCGTGACTCCTGAAGATGATTGGTGTTGAAGGCACCTTTCAATTCATCTTGTTTACAGTGGGTGCAAGTCTAATTTGGCTGCATCCCCACGTGAATCACGCGTGAGAATCTGATGCCTGCAGTTGAGGGGGAAAGGGGGGTTAATTACTATATCCAGGAGTAGATGCAGTGTGCACAATCAACCACCAGGTGGCACATGTGAGCAGATAATATCATCCTCCTTCTAAAACTGCCACCCCCTTCCCATCGCTTGTGTCATTTTATCAGTGAATGTGGTATTACTGCTATTTCAACATTCAGGAGGTTTCGTGAATATTGAGTGAACAGCTGCAGCTGAGCTGTGCTGAGCTTCTGTCACCAGATTCATCACTAATTCATAAACATACACAAATATTCAAGTCGCAGTTCACATGTACTGCAGTGAATGCTTCTGTAGGATACTGTAAGTCACATAACCAGCCACATAAAGAAAGAAAATGAAGAAAATGTAGCATTAACAATTCCGGGTAGGGCTGGACTCTATTTCAATTTCGATGTTAATAAGAAGACTTCGTTTTCGAGCCCCAAAGGCCAAAATCTAATTCTAAGCGGTCTGCTGTTGACTTATCTATTTAAATTTAACACTGGATCACAGCTTAAAATGTAGTTTATATTTATAAATGAACTTTGCCATGGCCTGTTTTAACGATGGACCGCTAATATCGGTCATAAAAAATGTTGAAAACTGCAATAGCCTAAATCAAAATTTTAAACAATAGTATACTGTAAATCGGAATCGCTGTCGGAGGTGGCTGCTCTGAGATGCCTGCTCACCATCTAGTTAATCTGTTAATTGTTGGTCTGAACGACAAAAGAAACATAAACAACTTTCTGCATTTACTAGTTTTCTTTCATGATTTGTTATTTCCTCCGTTCACTTTGATTATGGATCAGATAGAGTCTGTCTGTCAGCAAGAAACACTTTGTAAATAGGCTATTTTATTTCCATTCAGTCATGTGAGGCTGAAAATCCGGAGCGTCGGGTTTGATATGAGTTATCATTTCAATTTTCCCTGAAACATTCAGACTAATAAATTATTTCCAGTGTTCAAAAGACAACATAATAATTTCACAATCATGTCAATGAATAGAGACGCAATTAACGATGAGAAACATAAACACATTCTTCCTGCGTCTGAGCAGTATACAGTAGAGATGCGTGGATGGAATGCACACATCCACCTGAATTAACTATATTATCCTATTTATAGACCCACCATCCGCATGTCAAATAATGGTTATTATTTCTAGTATTCCCCAAAGTTAGTTTTCTTAGTTGTGAGATCACAGACAGCAGACCGGGGGAGAAAAAAAAAGACATTTCTTTGCTCTGTGCTTTCAGAAATAACCAGGGTGAGGGTAAGAAAGACAAACTGTCTGTACAGCAGTCCCACTGTGTTTGCAGGGCATATCAGGCTGTGTGATTATGCACAAAGATTGGTTTAACGCATTGGAGCAATTTCATACAATTTCGGACATTTAACGTGATAAACTAATTTCAATTCAACATGGTCATTTGCTTAGAGGATTCAGCTGAAGCATAATGAGTGTTATGTGTCATTAAGATGAAGTATTTGCTTGTTTTGTGGTTAATTATGCACATAATCCATTTGACCCCATCATGACAAACCATGACACTATGACAAACAGACAACAGACAACAATAATGCACATTAGCTGCAACAAGATATGCTTCCATAAAAAAACTCCAAGTAAATGACCACAGTGCATGTGTGTAAAAATAAGTTAAAACTATTGATAAAATCATAAATATAAATAGTTCAATGAGTCAGTGTTTATCAGGATGATGCGGCTTCATTCCGAACAATTTCACTGTATGAACCTGGACGATCGGCGTGTCTGGAGATAAAAAAAAAAAAAAAAATTCATTGAACTGCTGGTGTTGTGCGTCATGCGTAATTGCGCATGAGGACACACATTCTCCCCTACTGTACAATATGAAGGAGACTGGACCTCATTCAGCGCTTCTAAAATTTAAGTAGGCCTATGCATGTTCGGATACAGGCTTTTCAATACAAGAAACAGACAATTCACACAGTTTTATCAAACATTTTATTTATTTTTCATCTTTTTCGGGTTCTCATTTATTTATTTTAGTGTCTCGTTGGTTGCTAGAAGAGACATTTATCTCCAGCACTTCTGCACTCACAGTCCTGGCGGGTGGTGGTGGTGATGGTGGTGATGTGCCAGAAGGAGCGGAGGACAGTCATCTGTCCACAGCCGCACCATCATCTGGTGCGGCTGTGGCTCTGATCAGTAAAATGAATAAACTCATCTGTGTCATTCTTTTCGATATGGACAGCGCATTAAAATATCTGATAAGGTATTGTATTGGAGGCTGTGATAAAGCGGTTTTAGATTAGTGATAAACGCCAAAATAAAGAGATATTAATCAGGGATGTATAAAAGTTAATACAAACCTCAGCTGGAGTTCGCTGTTGATCACAGCCGTAATCTCTTTCCGATGCAATTTATTATGTTTTTTTTCTCTCATGATGCAGTTTTTGACAGATGCGACTAATAGGCTATTTATAGTCCGGAAAATACAGGTTTTCTTTATATTAGCGATTATATTCAAAACAGTTAAACAGAGATGAATAAATAATCAAATACAGTGCTGGTGTTAAGTAGCCTAATTATTTTGGTATTTTTTTAATTTAAAGTTTTGACCATTAGCTACATTTCCTCCCGTCAGCTGTGTTGAATCTTAATGTTAACACGCTGTATATAAGTACAAATAAATGTTCCTACTTCACCTCAAGATTTTATAAGAAAACATTGTGACCCCCCAGTGTTGACCTGAAGTTGGCGCCAGTGTCTATTATATTATAATAGCCTATTATTTTTCTGGTATTAACACACACCACTGTTAATTTTCTTAGCTGTGAGATCACAGAAATCCAGATGAACACAGAACAGGAATTAACAGTATCATGGATCCTAAGAACAATTTTTAGTGGGAAACGCGGCCATTTCAGCTTTGTCGCAACCCTGCCCCACCCCATTCACCCCTGGCCATCGAATGAATGAGATAGGCTGCCTGTTACCTTCAAAATGTGTTCCCCTACTTAACCTGTATTGCAGTGGTAATGATTAAGTTAGGTGAGAACAGTGAAAGTATTCAATAAAATACCAAAGATTTCTATGCTGTTTTCGCAGCAGTATTAAAGGGCCAGTGTGTAAAATGGGTTGAAAACAGTGACATCAGTGGTCAAATTCTAGATTGCAGGGCTCACTCGCTCACCCCTCCCGTCGGGTAAATGACGGTGGCCTCGTAGGGACAAAAAGCTTTGCGCACAAGTTTTTCAGGAGTAGGTCTATCTAGCGATGAGGTGAATATTTATTTAGAAATCTAAGCCATGTTACGATATTGTAATGAATCCCTCAAGAGCAGGAGACCAGAGGAGCGTTCGGGAAAAAGGCCCGTTTATTTGAGCACTCCAGAAACTCTGGTAACACTCCAAGGGGTAAAAGACTCCGTCCCAAACTCTGACTCTTCTGACGTAACACACACACTTCATACACACATACTCGTTTACCATTCTAAGTGGGGACCCCCTCCCCTCTCTGCTCCACCAATCTCCAGCCCGTACACTGACTGACAGCGTAGCCTGTAAACAGAGCTCAGCTGTTTATTTAGCCTAGCGATATCTCCGGACTATAGTAGCTGCAATGGACGACTTTGAACGCAATTTTGAGTTTCTTGTAGTGGACACAGACCCAGAGCCATACCTGTTTGAGCCGGAGCATACAGATGAGGAACTCCATGTGTTTGATGCTGAGCGGGTGAGAAGAGAGGCTGAATGCACAGAATGGGATTCGGTGCTACTGCTACCATTGTTGGGGAGATATATCATCAGGAGGAAAAGCGCCGCAGAGAGTGCATCACAAGGAGTGAAGTTGCGTCTTCTTTTCCTCACAGATGACGGTTCGGGTTCATTCTCTTCTGTTGTGTGGTAAGTGTGGTCCATTCGCAAACTTTATAACTAAAAAAACTTTTCACTACTCTCTATCGACAAACTACTAACACTCTCTGCTGTTTCCTCCTCCTCCTTCTTCCTTCCTTCCACTGTCTTCGTTGGTTCATTTATACACACGAAACGCATTCTCTGGCTGGCTGGATTGTCCGCTCGGTCTGCCTTACATACACGGCGGCGCAAGATGGCGACCTCTCTAAAGCAAGGCCCTTGCTATGTATATATATATATATATATATATATGTATATATATCAATATATATATATATATATATATATCTATATATATATATATACATATATATATATAGATATATATATAGATATACACACATATATAAAAGCATAATTATAAGGCTACGAAAACCAAACAAATTTTATTTTATAGCGATTATACACTTGTATAAACATATTAATGGGTAGAATATTCAGATTCAGATTCAGATTGACAATAAACCATGCCAAATATTACACACTGGCCCTTTAAAACACCATTACTGCAAGTGAAACATGAGACTCTTCATAAAGTTTTATATATGATAATAGATCTTCTTAACTGCTTTTGGGAAACATGGCCATATGACAGATGACGGCGAGGAAAGAGACCGGTTGAGTTTTGACAGCTAAGATGTCATTGGTTGCTGCACGATGTGTGGCGCACAATGATTGGTTAGATGTGGGACACACCCCAGATGAGGTGATAGGAGGGCTGAGAAAATGAATGAATACGTGTGAGACACACACGTTGCACGCGAGCCCCCTCTTCCCTCCTCCCTCACCTGTAGTAACTTACATGATTGAAAAATGGAGCGACAGTCGTAGCTGAAGAGGAAAGGTGCATAGACAGGGAGAGGCTTAAAAAGCGTAAAGCACTGCAGCGAAGTGCTGTAAAATAACTGACATGTTTTATTTTGTAGTAGCCTACTCTGTCCTCATCTCACACATTGTAAGTCAAGCTATTGAAATAAAGGCTTTGAAAGATTCATCCTCAACTTATACCTTCAAAATGAATAAATAAACATTTTTCTGTGTCTCTGTGCATGCACTTTCATGTTTCTGTGATCAAACAGACAAACCAAATCCACCCCACACAAGTGGTGTTATTACAGGTGCACAATTTAAATAATTACCCCGACAATATACAAACAAAATGAAGTTTAGGCCACTTTTACCTATCTTTCCCTGAATAAAATCACACAACGCAGTCATGAATCAGTGAGCACCCAGCGCCCCCGCCCTGCTGAGCAGGCATCTCAGAGCAGCCACCTCCGACAGCGATTCCGATTTACAGTATACTATTGTTTAAAATTTTGATTTGGGCTATTGCAATTTTCAACATTTTTTATGATGGATATTAGCGGTCCATCGTTAAAACAGGCCATGGCAAAGTTCATTTATAAATATAAACTACATTTTAAGCTGTGATCCAGTGTTAAATTTAAACAGATAAGTCAACAGCAGACCGCTTAGAATTAGATTTTGGCCTTTGGGGCTCGAAAACGAAGTCTTCTTATTAAAATTGAAATTGAAATCGAGTCCAGCCCTACGCGGAATTGTTAATGTTACATTTTCTTCATTTTCTTGCTTTATGTGGCTGGTTATGTGACTTACAGTATCCTACAGAAGCATTTGCTGCAGTACATGTGAACTGCGACTTGAATATTTGTGTATGTTTATGAATTAGTGATGAATCTGGTGACGGAAGCACCACATTCATTGATAAAATGACACAAGCGATGGGAAGGGGGACGATTTTGACTCTTTCATTTGGATGCAGCCCCCCCTCAACTTGAGCACTGGTGACAAGTTTGAATAGATTGATATATTTCACTTATACTCTTAACAGGATGTAGACATTTCTGTGAATTCCTGTATATTCTGCTTTGAAGACTGCTGCCACCTGGTGGCTACAGTTGCCAGGTGCACCCCCCCTCAACTCTTCATGTATCATGCTTCACGCTTTGCGTGAGAAAAGTGGCCAAGTTAGTCTGTTACCCACTGTAGATTCTGGTTCTGCTTTATCTTAACAGAAGGCTGCCACTCAACACATCCATAACGATCTGAATGTGTGGACTTTTTCCTTCTTGTATCTTCCTCTTCTGCTGGCCTCTTTGCTGAGCTGATGGTTAATGGCCTCCGAACATTTTCAACTCTGTTTTCTAGCTGTATAAGGAAAGCATCATATCCTGTTCCAATGACTTTAGTTCCATTGAGCTGTCTGTCTTGGAAAGAGCAGGGATATTGCTCTACAATCTGCTTGGCAATCTCCCACAGCTTTGCTCTTCCAGGCCGTACACGCTCTTTACTGAGCAAATCATCGATGACTACGCGAATCAGCTCTTTTCTTTCTTTTGGCTTTGGTCTTTTCTTTTCACTCAAGGCAAGCATGAGGTTTGGGAGCATTTTGTGCGATGGTACAGCATGTGCCTCACGGGATGGGGAATACTCCATGGGACCAGGTGTCAAACATCAATATCAATTTAATTGTGCGTTATGTTTAGAGTATTAGTGAGAATAATAATGGTCCTAAGCAGCTACCTTGAGGAACTCCACATGTAACATGTCTCATCTTTGATGCACTGCCATTAAAGTAAACAATTTGTTTCCTATTTGTTAAGTAACTATCCATCCATTTTAACGCAGTAACTGTGAATCCATAATGTTTCAACTTATCTAATAACAAAAAATGATCAATAACATCAAAAGCTGAACTTAAGTCAAGTAACACTGCACCCACTAAATTTCTATTATCTAGCTCCCTCTGCCAATCATCGACCATTTGTGTCAGAGCTGTACACGTGGAATGACCAGATTTATAGGCATGCTGATTGCATGTGTTTAAGTTATTGACTCAGTGAGACAAGCATGCCATTTGCATATGATGTGCCTTTGACTTGCACTTTGTCTGTGACAACTGAGTTACGAGAATTAAGGCCCAAGTCCACAACTGCTGCCCTTATGCCACCATCATAGAGCTCTGGATAAAAGCTAGTGGAGTCTGACACCTGAACCTGGGGGCTAAATAAACTGCCGTGACTCTGATAGGTCTGAAAAAACTGATGTCTCTCAGCGAGTAACTTCGTAACATTTCTGAAGTTTTTACTCGACCTGATGCATCTTTTGAAATAGCTATTGTTGGGATTCACAGGACCACAGATGATTTTTCATTTGGTAAAATCTAAACTGGTGATTTTAAAGGCTTTTTCCTCTGCATGCTCTTTGTTCTTCAAACAAAGAGGGCTATGCAACATCCATCTCCACAGGAGATCTCACCTCACACCTCAGTGAGACTCAAGTCCCAAAACTTGATTGGACCTTTACAGTGACATGTGACTCTGATGTCACAGGCATCTGTAGATTTGTGCTCCCTTCCAACAGATTCCTTGCTCCAGCTGCTTCAGCAGCTCACCTCTCTTCCCGGTTGGGCCTGGAACAGCAAAGGCCCAAACCCTCGCTCCATAGCCCAAACCACTAAAGGGAGGGCAATTGTTAACAGACTCTCCTGCGAACACAAGGTTTGCAACTAGCTTTCCAGCAACAAGGAACTAAGTGAGTTAGCACCCAGCGTCTAACTCTGCAAGGACCCCGAGCGACCAGCTTCCTCGGATCAGAACCTTTGGAAGAAAGGACCCAACAAAGACTGCAGCTGGAACCATCTTCCCAGCCTTCTTCTGCCGGCTAACAGCAGTACACCACCGAGTGACTCTTTCCTCCATCCACTCAAGGATCGGTAACGTAACAACTGGGCATAGCTTATCACAGCTTTACAGGCTAAGCAAGACTGTTTAACTTGTAGTATGTGATTTGATGCTGTCATTGAGTTATTGTTGTGATAGTTTGCAGTTAGGTCATTGATTAGTTGGCTTCGCCACAGCTAAGTGTTTAGTTTGCTAATACTGTTCACAAACAGATTCTTGCATGCAACTAAACAATCTCTGCACTAATCCAGACCGTTTGCAACACACGTCACATTGACATCGACTCATTAACAAATAGGCTTTCAACAGAGCTACATCCAAACAGGCATTTCAAAGTTCCCGCTTCTTTTCCTTTGTCTTTGTCCTGACCACACGGTCAGACAAACACCTCCCCCGACCGGAAGCCAGCTTTGATTTGGCCATTTTGGTAGTTTGCTGTTGTCAGCCATTTTGTTTTGTAGGCCAAACGGCTACTTGATCACCACACCCACCTTTGTCTTTCTCTTTTCTCTCTCTCTCACACACACACACACACACGCACATATACACACCAAGCTTGTATATAGTTAGTTAGAATTTGTGCGTTGTGGTTTGCTTTGCTAATTTGTGAATAAATATAATTCTTTGGAATCATGCCTGCTGTCTGTTTAATGTTGCACAAGGGTGAATGAATAGTCAACCTCTGCTGCGTCAAGAACTCCAAAATCCTTCAGGCGTTACCGTTAATTTTGGTTGTTGTCATTAATTTAATTATTAATCAAACTCCAAATTAATAGTTTAGCCTATTTTATGAGACTGATATCTTTAACTGGCGATAATTTTTCCCTTTATGGGAGTGGTGTCCCACAAGGTGATTTAATGTTAATTAAGTCACATTATTTAACATAATTATTAATTATTAATAATAATTATTAATTATTTATATAGCCAATTTAACCCCAACATATTTGATACCTCCGTGTGAAGCCTAGTGTGTTGACCCCAACATTTATGGTGCCGCCGAGTGAGGTAAATATATGTTGATTCCCAACATATTTGGTGCCACCGTGTGAGGTAAATATATGTTGATTCCCAACACTATGCTTACTTTCAAAGCGCATGGTCCAAGTATGTATGAGTGGACCAAACTGCAAACTCAAGTCAGCATAGTGGTGGTGTTTTGGTCTGAGATTTACAAGTGGGAATAACTCTTTCCTCATTTCCACATACTCTTCAATTAGCACCTTCATGTAAGCAGTCTGTGACTCTGAAAGGCTAGGTGCACAGACAAATTCAACTAACTCTCTCAGAAGAAGTACCAGCTGCCATACAGCATTGTCAGCATCTTCAATTCTGCCATGCACTAAAATAGGCAAGAACCTCAACAGCCACCTGTTTTGGGCTGCATGGCCTCCAAGCTTTGTTCCCTTGCTGGGAATAGCATTTGGCTTGTTGATGCTTTTACCAGGAAAGGATTTGAATCTGTCATTTAGGGACTCGTAACTGAACCACTTTTTCATCTTAATTAAGAACTGCAAACACATTGCTAAGTCATAGTCAACAACACCCTCAAAGATGTCATGAGCTAGACAGGGTGGCAGTCCAGGCTGACACACATGGAAATGAGACAGTTTGTTGAAAACACTGTTGCCTTTAATGCCCTGGTGCATGGTCACTTCAGGGTGACTCTCCAAAAACTGCACAGACTCATTATAGCCTGCAGGATCTCTGTGAGTTGCAACTGTGAGTGCATCAGACTGAAATGCATCTTTGGAGACAAGACAGTATCTACAGAAACACTCAGCAAAGCTGAAATTTTCTGTGAACCCTCCAATCATGTGGAAGCCCAGGTTATCTCCCATGATGCATGCGACGGTACCTGTACATTTCTTGCCTTCAAAAGATATGCCCCTCACCTCCAGTTCACACAAGTCTGACAAAAGCTTACTGAAAACCTTATCCACTCCAAAAATTTACAGTCTTTCTCTAAACAGACCAAGACCAAGTGAATCTGATCAACAGTTGATCTGTGGTGTGGATAGAAATTTCCCAGTGTGAAGTGGAAAGCTAAAACTTTGTGCCTTTGCTTGGCAGATCCAAGAGGATTAGCCACCTCAAAAGCATCTTGGAAAAGCATCACCTTTAAAGAATCTGGGTCTGAGGCAAACATGGCATTAGATCCAATGACATGCCCATCAGTGAAATCATGGAGTGTGCCATCTTCACCAAGAGGGGGGTTAAAACTCTGCTGAGCTGCACCTCCCTCTTTTAGCATTGTTTTGAGGCTTTCCAGCACTGGAATGTAATGATAATGCCTTTTCTGCCCTCTCTCATTGTACCCAAGTGTTACTTCAACAGGCTGAATGTAGTTAAAGTGATTTTTGTAACATTGCAGCCTTCGATGGTAGGTAGTTAAAGGACCATTTGCATGTAAGGCACTGTACATAGGACTCTGCTCGTATGCACTCTTCCCGACACATGTTAAAGGGAAAGTTCCATTTTTTACAACCTGGACCTTATTTCTGGCATTAAATACGGTTGTTTACTCACCCAGATAAGTTTGGTGTCATTTGGAGTCCTTCGGAAGATATTTAGATCCGCGAGAGCCACGTACATCCATATAGTGGGAATGATCGGGGCACCGACAATGAGGCTCTAAATAACACATTATCTGCCGCGAAACTCGTTCATTTCACCAATATGTTTTTATGAATCGCTAGAGTTGCTTGTCATCATCATCTGGGTCATTTATACTGACCTACTAACCTCTGACCTGGATGATGTCGTCCAGGTACGCCGCAGCACAGCTCTGTTTACAGCTGGAATTTGCTACTGTTAGTTTTTTGAAACATGGCTGAATATTTGTCACATTTTGAGGTTGTGGACGACGACTTTGAATATGATGGACGTCCTTACCGTTTTGAGCCAGAGTATACGGATGAGGAGCTCTTTGAAAGGAGGATGCGGAGGCAGAGAGAGGAACAGCTGGCCAGAGAACAACAAACCACTGCACGTCCGAGAATAAATGCTAACTGGTGGTATTCTTGTGGACAATGTTCCACTATGCCAACAGAGGAGGAATGCCTTTGTTGCTCCGAGTGGGATTTGAGGCCAGGAGATACACGTTTGGATGTCTCCAGAATTGACTGTCTCACAACTACAGAGGATTTCACTTCTATGATCAACCGTACTTTTTTTCGTGTCCCGAAAGTAAACTGGAAGACCCAGCCAAAGCCTGCAGGACTGAACGGGCAACTTTCGATTGAGTAAGTAGCCTACACACATGCATAAATTGTTTGTTTTCCTTGAATTTGTTTGCTTGATAAGTAAATAACTATGAGAATTTAAATTTCTTTAGTTTCTTCTCATCGCTTGTGTAGAACGGCCCGCACACGACGCAAAAAGCAGAGGCACTTCTTATGCAAAACGTGAATTTATTATTACATAGTACTCAGTGACAAAAAGTGAGAAACAGAAAGGTGAATGTTTCAGTGGTAAAGAGTCTTTACGAATTGCCTGTTCTTGTTTTCTGCAGAGGTTAGTAGGTCAGTATAAATGACCCGAATGATGATGACAAGCAACTCTAGCGATTCATAAAAACATATTGGTGAAATGAACAAGTTCCGCGACAGATAATGTGTTATTTAGAACCTCATTGTCGGTGCCCCGATCATTCCCGCTATATAGATGTACGTGGCTCTCGCGGATCTAAATATCTTCCGAAGGACTCCAAATGACGCCAAACTTATCTGGGTGAGTAAACAACCGTATTTAATACCAGAAATAAGGTCCAGGTTGTAAAAAATGGAACTTCCCCTTTAATGTTTCTGTGGGAACACCATACTGTGCAAGTTCTCGAGATAGCACATCAATTGTATACTCCTGTTGAATATCCTGAAGGGTTTTCATTTCACTTGCTATTTCTGTAATTGTAGAGGCTGGGACTAAATACTTTGCCTGCAAACCCAAGTAAAACAAAGCTAGATTCTCTGTGTAGGAATCTTGCACTTCATCACTCTCAACATCCTTACCTTGTTCTGCATCAATCACACAATTTTCTTCAGGTACATCCTCACTTTGGCCTGCATCAATGACATAATTTCCTTGAGGTACATTCTCTGTAACATGTGCTCCTGCATCTGTCAAAGACTGTTCTGCAACTTCACATAGATGGGCAGGTGCTATCTGGGTGACATTCCACCCTCTGTGATATCTGGAAACATGAGATGAAAAGGATGTTTTTATGTTAAATGTCTTAACACATCCATCAAGGGAACTGCCCATTGGTTCGACATCCCATTGTTCCGACCGTATTAAACCCATTGTTCCGAAGTCTGTTCCGAAATCATCATGATGCCCTGTGGTTAAGGTCTGGTTAGGTTTAGGCACAAAAACCACTTGGTTAGGGTCAGGAAAAGATCATGGTGTGGGTTAAAATGAAAAAGAAAGTGACAAACACGTAAGCCGTGAGCCTGCTCTGCCTCAAGCCTTTCCCAGCTGACCCAGAGCCAGTTGCGGCGCACCATATGCCCGCCGTGAGCCGTTCAGCACCGCAGACAGTCGGACTAATAGGATGTCGAACCAATGGGCTGTCGGACCAATGACATGGACCCTCCATCAAAGGGACAAGTTATAGTCAGACCCTCTTGTATGTGGTCACTCAAGTGAGACACAAGCCCTTTAACATCTGCAAATTCTCTGCTGCAAAAGTTTGATGAACACTTCAACTGCACAGACACACTTCGATAACAAGTTTGTCTGGTCTTTGTCTGGGTGTGTTCATGACATATGAACAGCAAAGCAGTTGAATGAGGAAAATTGTCTTCCACAATCTTTATGGCCACAAACAAAAAATACATTGTTAAGATATCTGTGATCTACAGTGCTTCAGGTCACTGAGATGCATTTAAATTCACAAACATTACAAGTCAACATAGTGGCCTTATACCGTTTTTGCATCAAAATTAGTGCATGTATGCACGTTTTTTAAAATGCAGTCAAACCTCCTGAAATGGGTGACTGACCCTTTTCCCACTGTCAGTACAGGTTTCTCCTTTTTCCCCTGATGTGCTGCGAGACTCAGCTCATGTGTGCAGGAGAGCAGAGAGAAAGATGTTTTTAAAAATCTGTGTCCAGCTCTCAGTACTTTTGTAGGTTCTAATTGAATCGCTGTGCTTTGAAGTTTAGTTTCTCTCCTGTGTTGCTCTTTGTACTTTAAGATGTCTGCTTATTTACTCTCATGTTTGCTTTCAGCTGCAGAAGAGTCGTGTTAAGTTACTGCTAATGAAAACTCAACATTTCCTGATTTTACTGCTTCGTAATAAAAGCTTTTAGATGTCAAAATGACGAGGGGCTTTTATTGTGAAGATTTGACAAGAAGTAAACTTTATCTGCTTTTCAGACACTTGACTACAGATGAGCACTTCTTCAGTTAAACATGCACGCACATTCAAGTGGGTGTAAACTCTGCTGTGCTGAGCTGCAGCACCGAGTCACAGTAAGCAGCAAAAAAATAACAAAAGAGGTGAAGATAGCATGTCCACCCCGGTAGACTGGAGTGCTAATGGATTAGCATGATTTGCGTTCCCTCTCACACACACACACCTGAGCTGACTGGGCTAACAACTGAACTAGACTAGCAGCTGTCAATACCAGCCTCACCTGGTTTAGCCGTTTCAAAATCAACACACGGATACTATCGTGTCAGCACCACCGCCATTGTTGAGGGCATTAAACTGATCTATAACGTCACACACGAGCAATGCATTTAGTATAGAGGCAACCACAGCTACTCCAAGTCAACAACACCACATCACTGAGGCTACAACTGACTGATTAGCAATGATAGCCTACCTCTGCCTGGCGTCCACGACACTGTACAATAAGCACTGGTGTCCCTTAACAAGCACTGGAGTCCCTTAACAAGTCCACAGTCTCATACTTCTCTTAATTTAGTAGTAGCCTGCCATGTCGCTAAACGGCGGTAACATTAGCTTATTGGCAAAAAATCAGCTAATGCTAGCTCCGCCGATTAGCGACATGATGGGACCACTATCTGCTTCACCGGGGACTAGACAATGTAAAGTTAGATTTGTTTGTTTGTTTGTTTTTACCGCAGACGTGTGAGAAAGGTTACTCCAATCCTGAAATCCTTTCACGGAGCAGTCCAACTGAAGTGGGTAATGGCCGCTACCCTTTCCACTTTCCGCGCCAAGCGGAAGTCCTTGTTCCCATAATGCAATGCGGGCTTCAAAATACGGAAGAAACATCTGTAAAAAATCATTACGGAAAATTCCTTCATAGTAACACGGTACATTGTGCTGTATTTTTACGGACTTTTCTTACAGTGTAGCTTGCTCCTTTATGGCATGTCTGCATAGTGTGATGATACTAAAATGCATCCACTGATACTTGTATTTCAAGTAGGGGTGACCCCGAATAGTCGATGATTCGGTGATTCGTTTCGGAGAAGTCTGATTCGACTGCCAGTCTCGCCGTTGAATCGTCGCAAAATGTGGTTATGAAACAATACCGTACCATTCTGACTGTATGGGGATGCTCACTGCTGCTGAACATCTTGTATTGACATAGAATGTATTTGTTTTCTAGTAATTCATGATATATAGCCTATTTTGACACAAACATCAGCCTAATTTCTGTTAATAAAAAATTGAAAATGACGCGTGCGTTTAATCAGTAGGCATAATCATTACTACGCATGAATAATTCACCCAGTTGCTCAATACAAATAAGCAGAGGTGAGTGAGAGCGCTGCAGGACCATCAGAGCAGCATCGAGGCCTACGGTGTTTTAAAGTTAAAGTCTAACTGACTGTCACACACCTGAGTGTGTGAAATTTGTTCTCCACATTTGACCCATCCCCTGAGGGAGCGGTGAGCAGCAGCGGTGCCGCGCTCGGGAATCATGTGGTGATGATTTACGGTGGCGGAGCGCACAAACAAACACTTCGGAGGAGGTATGTGCTCTCAAATCAAACTTTTTTTGAAGGATTATTCGTTTACCTGAAGTTTCTTGAAACGAATTTCACCGCTGATTGTTTTCTTGACAGACTATGATTTTTTATTTATTATCACTAGTGTGTCTGAGTGCGGCTGGGAGTGGGGATTTCAGCACCATGGACAGTGCACGTAAAAAGTCTTGACAAGTGTCTCCTTTTAAATGTGTTTGCTGCTAGCGAAATTACACATAATAAATGAAGAGAGTGACATATTTTCAATAATAAACAATGAGTTGAACGTTGATTTCAAGCTTAAGTAGTACAACGAATTTCAGAATTGCGCGAGTGCGACCAGAGAGCGGGCGGCAGTGTTTGATGCAGGAAACTCGCAATGGACTTGGAAATCAGTTTTGGAGAGGGGGGGAGACTGTTCCCGGCTGGGTAGTGCGTCTGCGCTCATCTAGAGCATCGTACCTTGATGAAGTGAAAGGAATAAAGATAAAGATAATGATAACCCTTTTACTTTTATTATTATTATTATCTTATTATGCCAACTGAAGAATTAAATTTGTTTATTTGGGTGTTTTAGCTCTTTTCTCTGGAGCGGAAACTGACACAAATGAGCTCATTAATCAATGAGGGGGAAAACAACATGATTCCACGATTAGTCGGCTAAAAAAAAAATGTGTCCAATCAGATTCGACTATGAAAATTCTTGGTCGGGGACACCCCTAATTTCAAGTCAGTGGTGATGTAATAACAAAAGTAATCAGTTATTTGGTTTTGAAGTAATTGTAATATTATTACTGAAATTTTATTAGTAATTAGTTATACTACTCATTACTGGAAAAAGTAATAACATTACAGCCCAACACTGATGAGGATTGGTGTGACAGTGGGAATGTGGGGTGCTGTCCTGTTCCTGCTGTGGATCACTGCTGTAGGCCATGCAGAGGCGGCTGCAGAGCGACACTGCCTATGTTCAGGAGGAGTAACCATGCGCCCGTTTTGAGGAGGTTGGGATGTGTGGACAATTAAATAAGCCCAAAACCATGGATTACCAGAACCATCGGCAAATATGGACAAATGACCTATGGCTAAGCCACGCCCCCCTCCACTCACTAGGACAAAATATCAACATTCAGTGACTGGGTGCTGTGGCAGGTGTCATAGTACATGGCATTTCGCAGGAGGCAATTGATGATTTTTGGGGACATAATGATCAGATGTCATTGAGAAGTAACCAAAAGGGCCTAAACTGTGCATTGGAGGGATATATTCATCATTTTATTGTTGAGAAGCTCGATGAAAAGCTTAAATTACAAGCCAAAATTTACAGGTCCCAGTGTAAGCGTGATAAATCGCATCTCATTGCCGTTGCAATCAAAGTCAACAAGATAGAGGATCAACATTATTCCACTGAAGTTAAGGTTTTGGGCTCAGAATATGAGAAAAGGATAACGGCCTTTTTACCGTCTTTACCAAGAGTGTCTCTCCGTTAGTTTGGTGCTACAGTATTTACATTGAATCATTCAGCATAACGTTTGTCAACCTTTGTTATCTCTGCGATTACAGATAAGTTAATGAAGCTAAGCTCCAGAAGTTAACGTTAGTTAAACTAGAGCCCTTTGGACAACAGCTAACAATGATGTACGATCACCAAAGTACAAAAACTAGAACAAAATAGGCTAATGAACTCCCAGCAAACAAGGTGACATGATGGGAGCTAACGTCAGGCTAACTTTAGCTAACGTTAGCTAGAGATGTTAAAGATAACTTTATATTTCTTTCCAGCAAAGTGACAATATGTTGCCTCAAACACAATGTTGACTTACTTCAGAACAGATGTAGACATCATTGTTAATCTTATTCACGTTGAGTTGATGTTGTGGTCTACCGCACAACTTTATCCAAAGGAGACACTTTTCTTGGCTGAGATGTGGTTTAGGAAAGAGTAAAAAATACACCCCTTGTCACCCAGCCTCTCAGGATACCTTGTGTCGGAGTTGTATGTACCCCATGCACACCGTTTGACCATTTTTAAACTTCAAATCTCTGAAAAAGCTCATAAAACCAAACAAAACTGACTTTCTGTAATGCATTTCAATGGACGTCCAGGCAGAGAATGTCTGAGTGTGCTGGAATGGCTATACTCACTGTGATTGGCTCATCATGTTTTAGGGCGGGGCTTAGCCATAGGTCAATTATAAACTGATTGACTGAGATATGCCAGATTAAAACAATTTGAGTTTTCCTTAAAAAATGACAATAATTTGATTACAGATACTTTTGGTCCAGGGAGTCACATTAGCTTCCACGTGTGAGGCATGGCCTGGGCTGACCCAGGGTTTTTGATAGACTGTGATGTCTAATGCAAACATATCACAGGGAGAGTATACAGGACGAGATGTCACACTGTAAATATGTTGGGATCTGGCATTGGTGTGGAAAGAACCACACACTGCAGAGTGATGCAGGAGATTTGTTTTCCTATTTTCCCTCTGCTCAGTGCTGACAATACAGTTATAGACAGAATAGGCACAGTACCTGTGGTATCTCAGAAGTGAACTGTGCCTTAGTTACCGTTTGTCTTGGTGATATTGTATCTGCAAGCTCCGCTGTCTTCCCTACAATTTCCCCCTGTCTCTATCTCCATCTCTATCTCTTTCTCTTGTTCTGTCACTCCTCCCTCCACTTCTTCTTCCTTTTGTCTCATTTTCACCGTATCATTTTGGTCTCTCTCATCAATTGTTTCTCTTGCTCTCTCTCCAGCTGCCAATTCTCTCGTCTGCCTCACTCGCTGGAAGGGCGAGTGTGTGTTTCACCAGTCTACTGTGTGTCTGGTACTTTCCAATTAGCTCGTATACTTGCTTCTGGCTGTGTAGGAGATAAGATGGAGCTGATACCACCGGGCTACTGTTATCTCCGTTTTCCTCCTGTCACACACAAACAGACATATACCTTCGCACATGCACCAACGCAGCCTCATGAAGCACACATACATGGAATATGCCAGGGTACAAGCTCCCTGGCACTACAGATACATTGGACAGATAGATACAGTAGGCTTACAAAGGGTGGACAAGAGTTGTAATGAATGCATCAGGGACTGTCACACGTTGTCAACTCGCTGTGGAAAAAGTAAGCGTGTGTCAGTTTTGTGTGTGTCCACAAATAGCTTTCCTTCTTTTTTTGTGCACGTGTGTAACACGAATGTGTTGAGAGTGTGTGTATGTTTGGATGTTTGCTGGTGGCAGGGTGGTGGGACTGTGTGATGACCCTGTGACCTGCGCAGACTGTTGAATAATAAAAGGCTATTCAGACACTCACAGCATGGAAGGAGCAGCCAGAGAGTGAGGGGAGGAGGGGGTGTTAGGGCAGACATGACTGGCTTTGTGGGAGGTAAGGGACTCTCATTACTTCTCTCAGGCCTCTCTCACTATCCCGCTATTCTCGAAGTTTCCTTTGTCCTTCCCTCTAAGTCCATCTCCTTCTCTCTGTCTCTCTCCAGACCCGTTGCTTTCTTTGAGTTGATCCGTTGTTGTCAGCTCAAGCTTAATTTTCTCCATGGTCCCTATTTCACTAGCAAGGACCACACCACAACGATATGCAGTTTAAAGGTTTAATAAGGATGTGATGTCAGAAAATGGTTATGAATGGGGTGGTGATGAATGGGGGAGTGCAGATTGGCAGGTGAATGAACGGGATGGAGATGACATCATCGGAGGGTCGGACTGGGTGAGGTGTAGATGTGGGTGGAGAGACTCAGTGTGGGGGTTCCGTCTCGTGTTCTGATGAGCCCGTGCAGTTAGGAAGCCCCCCAGTCGATGCCTAGAATGAGATGAGGAGAGGTACACAGCAGATTGACAAGAGAGAGGAACAGAAGGGGAGGGAGGGTGGGTTCGAGAGATCTGAGAGGCCTGTGGTAGAGCTGTGCTGGTATATATGTTAGTCAGGTGATTAGAGGAGTGGTTGAGGCGTGGTCCTGCTCCTGAACTTAAGTTAAACAATTAACTCCATTTCACTAGCAAGGACCACACCACAACGATATGCACTTTAAAGGTTTAATAAGGATGTGATGTCAGAAAATGGTTATGAATGGGGTGGTGATGAATGGGGGAGTGCAGATTGGCAGGTGAATGAACGGGATGGAGATGACGTCATCGGAGGGTCGGACTGGGTGAGGTGTAGATGTGGGCGGAGGGACTCAGTGTGGGGGTTCCGTCTCGTGTTCTGATGAGCCCGTGCAGTTAGGAAGCCCCCAAAAGAGTCTGATTAAGTGAGGCTTAGTCTGTTGTGTGCTAGACGGAGATCATTGAGGTTATTGTGGATGTAGGTTTGATATGCTTGTGAAGACCAGCGGCCGAGGACCTGAATGACTTGGTCTGAAATACCTGATCTGGCGGCTGAGGAGGCGGCGCCGATGCGGAACGAATGGCAAGAGTAATGATCTGATGAAATTCCGGAGAGACGGAGGATGTTATGGAAGTGTTTCTGGAACCAGAAACGGGTGGCCATCCTCCCTGTTTCGGTGAGGAAGAGGGGATCTTGTGGTGAAGCGTGGGCGGAATACCGGGTGTGGATGTATCTGGTCAATGGCTCGTGCGGACTGAGAAAGGAGTTGAGGCGGAAGATGTAGATGGGAAAGGTTACTCCTAACTGATCAGTTTTACTGCTGCGGAGCGTGAATATGAGCGAGTCTGAAGTGTGGGTGGTGATGTCGGATAGACTGGGATGACGGGAAGGATTGTAGACAGATGAGGTTGGAGCGAATTCAGAGCACCTCAGGAATCCGAAGAAGGCAAGTAGAAACATTGATTCCAGTGTTAAGTCGACTGTGAGGGAGATGTAACCGGAGCGCAGAGTGTGTATACAGCGGCAGAGCAGAGTGACGTGAGCATGCGAGATTGATTGACAAGGGAGGCCGGTGGATAATTTATGGAATAAATTGATGCCAGCTAGATATGTCTGTATGCTGGAGGCCCGGATTTTTGTTACGGTATGACAGTGTGTGATGAAGTTGCACATGGACAAGGCGTCCAGAGAGGGAAACGGTAGATGATAAGTAGTGTGGTAATTCTTGAAAGAATTCCAGCCGGTGAGGTAAGCAGATAGCGTGCTTGGTGCTAAACTGTTAAGGATGGTTTCTTGGGAGGTGTGAGTGAGATTTGCCAGATTAGGATTTAGCTGAATATGGTCGCTGAAAACAGTGGGATTGGTGTGGGATGGACATCCAAGTCTGGAGCCAAGCATCTGAATTTCTGGAAAGAGAAGCGGGAGAGTGAGTCAGCAATGGCGTAGTGGTGACCGGGAATGTGAGATGCACGGAGGATGAATTGATGCTGAGCGGAGATGAGAGTGAGTCTGCGAGTGAATGGCATGATGGCTGGGGAACGGGAACGGCCTTTATTGATTATATCTACTACTGCTGTGTTGTCAGAGTGGATATTGATGCATTTTTTTGACCATTCGTGCCCCCAGATTAGAGTGGTGATGATCACGGGGTACAGCTCGTACAGAGCAAACGAGGGAGAGCGTGACTCTGTGTCGAGGGACTCGAACTCGGAGGGCCAAGCGGCAGCAAACCACCTCCCCCCATAATACCCGCCGAAACCTACGGAGGGAGCCGCGTCCGTGTAGAGTTGAATGTCCTCGGGATGGGTGATGAAGTCGTCATAGAAGAATGAGATGCCGTTCCAGGATGACAGAAATTGCTGCCACATGCGCATTTCTGTTTTACAAGTGTCGTCCAGAACCATGTGGTCGTGGAGAGAGGGAATGGATGCAGCTTTGGTCAGCAGTTGAGAAAGAAAAGATTTTGCCTGTGGAATTATGCGGATGGCGTAATTGAGGTGCCCGAGGAGAGCGAGCAGCTGGCGTTTGGTGCACCTGTCTGTCAGAAGATAATTAGACAAGAGCAGCGAGATGCGCTGCACTTTATCCAAGGGCAGTGAAGCCTGGAATGACATTGAGTCCAGAGTGATGCCCAGAAACTCAATGGATGTGCCAGGTCCTGAAGTTTTTTCTTTGGACAGAGGGACACCGAGGTCGGAAAATGCAGACGTAAGTGTAGTGAGACCGTGGCGAGGAGGTGAGGACGGGGGAGTCACGACAAGAAAATCGTCAAGGAGATGAAGGACGTAGGGGAGCCTGTAATTTTTGGAGAGGATCCAGCATAGAGCCTCGGATAAGGAGTCAAAGATTTTGGGACTGCTCTTGCAGCCGAAATTGAGACGCACGGAGAAGTAGTAAGCCCCCTTCCAGCAGACACCGAAATAACACCAGAAGTTGGGGTGAATGGGCAAGACCTTGAATGCGCTCGTGATATCAGCCTTAGACAGCCATGCTCCGTGTCCCGCCAGACGAATCAGTGCCATGGCGTGGTCAATGATGGCGTACTGCATGGAGAAATCTGGGCTAGGAATAAGGCTGTTGATGCTTGGGATGTCGGAGCCGTGTGGGGACGACAGGTCAATGATCAGCCTCTTTTTCCCCGAGTATTTGCGTGTGGCGACACCGATGGGACTGATATGGAATACGGGGAAAGGAGGATGATCGAAAGGGCCTATCATAAATCCCTCAGTGACCTCTTTAGCCAGATAACGTGTCAACAGTGTGGGGCTCAGTGAGAGCGGATTGAAGATTGTGACATGTGTGGGAAAAATTAGGAAGCACCTCCATGCCGGGGTGAAAACCGTGAGTGAAGCCAGAGATGAGAAAATCGACAAAATGCCTATCAGGGTGATCACTGAGAGCAGCAGCGAGTGCACGTACCTTGATGGGCGTGCCGAGGTGACGTTCTAGTCATGCTGCTGTGTTGGTGGGATTGTGGGGGCAGGTGGTCCTGGCGTGAGCGCCCCCGCAGAAGGAGCAGACGTGCAGGAGACGGCAGCCGGACGAGTTGCAACCCCACTGATTGAAATTATTGCACACCATCCTGCCGCCCTGATAGAGGATCGGCCGTCCTCGCTTGTCGACGCCCTTTGGCACCGGCACGTTGACAGTGGGACGTGCGTCCTTAGCTCTGGGGATGACAGGAGGGGGGGGTGCAGCGGAAGACAGACGGTCGAAGATCGGAGCATTGCGTGGGGTGGTGGGGCGGGAGTGCGGTGGAGGAGCCCTGATAGTGCATGCAGACGCCGGGTGAGAAGGGGCGCCACATAAGTCGCAGGAGAGGGAGGAACGAGCTGCGAAAATGCGGCAGTATATTTCTGAATCGAGGGCCCCCCAGTATGTCCCCTGGTTTAGCTGCTGCAACCGGCCGGCTGCTTGTGTGGCAAAGTGGACATGGTAGGTGTAAAATCCCGTCCCCCCGAAATGCAAAGCCATGTCCAACACGATGGACAGATAGTCGTCCAGCTCTGATTGACGGTGAGGAAAAGCAGAGCAGATGACATCGCGAAAAAGGGAGAAAGCGAGAGCAAACTCGACAGGAGTCAAGTCTTTGGACCTGGTTGGCATTGATTGCTTTAATAGAACTGGACCGAGGACAGTCTGCAGTTCCCTGGGTTGACTACTGTCGAAAAAAGATGGCTGAATGAGCTGGGCTAGGTCTACATAATTACCGGACAGTATTTGCTGGCGCAGTGAGTGCGAGACGGGTGAGGGGCGGTGAATGGCAGAGGCCGGCGGAGCTGGTGGTGTGGCTGTGGCCAGAGTGTAGACGGCAGCAGAGGAAAAAACATTAGGGTGTTGGGGAAGGGAGGGGGAAGGGAGGGGGTAGGGAGGGGGTAGGGGAGGGGTAAGGAGAGACACGTCGGAAAGAGAGTGGAAGGCAGTGAAACACCCGCCGGAGGAGCCTGTTGTGCTGCGGAACGGGGCTCCTGGGCTGCGATGCCAGCTGGAACAGGATAGTTGGAAGGAAGGGTAGAGGAAAGGGATGTGGGGATGGAGGATGTGTGTGCACGGGGTGAGAGTGGAGGCCTGCGAGACAGGGAGGAGAAGAAGGCAGATATGGCGCGTGACATATCTGCGTTTGAGGGAGCAGGCACGGGGGTAATACGACCTGACCCCGCCTGGGAATGAATGAGGAAGCTGCTCGGCTGGAGTGGTGGAGCGCCATGGCGTCCTGCGGTGGCGCTGGCGGAGTAGGCCTCGGAGGGCGACCTGGAAGTGCGGCCGGCTTGGGAGAAGGAGCTGTGGCCTCGGGAGCCCGGACAGCAGCTGAATAGAGCTGGAACAGCCTGGACTTGTTGTCGCTGCGGTGGAAGGGGATGTTTTTTGCCCTCAGGAACCGCTGGAGCCGAGCGATGGTCCAATCCCTGATGTCGGGCTCTTGCTGTGGACATGGAGATGGTGGAGATGGCCGAGTTGAGCGTGACGGAGCCCCGCGGGAGCGGCAAGGTCGACTAGACGCTGCACCGCTTCGGGAAGGAGGAGGAGAAGACCGCCGCTGGCTCCCACGGTTGTGGACGCAGCGTAGATTTCCCACCCGCGAGGGAACGGAGGAGAGGAGGCCTGAGATCCACTAGGAGTTGGGGCGATCTCGTTGATCGAGCCCGACGGAGAACCACGGCGAGACGGAGGGATGTGGACCACAGAGCGCAGCCGGCTCCTCTGGGAGTTTCGGCTACTGGCAGACTGCTGAGACAGGGTCAGAGGATCACCTGGCTCGAACAGAGAGTCGTACAAGTCGTCGGAGTCTGATTCGGACAGGTTGACTTGCAACATGTGATCCATCGGTGAGTACGCACAAAAAACACACTTGCTGAGATAACCTATGTAGGGTCGCCAATGTTCGAGAGATCTGAGAGGCCTGTGGTAGAGCTGTGCTGGTATATATGTTAGTCAGGTGATTAGAGGAGTGGTTGAGGCGTGGTCCTGCTCCTGAACTTAAGTTAAACAATTAACTCCATTTATTTCATCCACCCACCTCTCCCTCTTATTTTTCATTCCTCTTTTCTCTTTGCATCACATATTCATCCCCCCCCCCCGCTTCCTTCCATCTAATCTACTTACTCCTAACAACCTCTCATGTCTTATTCCTTTATTCCCTGCCACTTTCCTCCGCCATCCTTCTTCTTTGCTCCTGCCACTTTCCTCCGCCATCCTTCTTCTTTGCTCCTCTCAATTATGTGTATTTCCTTCCTCCCTCCCTCTCAGCTCCTCCCTCTTCGTCTCATTAGTGATGCTGTCTACTAAGGGTTAGGGTTAGGAGGTGATTAGCCTGCCTCGGCTCTAATTAAAACAGAAAGGGAACTAAATGAGACCTGTGATTTGTGGGTTTCTGTGTGTGTGTGTGTGTGTGTGTGTGTGTGTGTGTACTTGTATTTATGTGCACTCCCCTATCTTTACACTTTGTGTGTGCAAGTCACAGTCGTCATGACAGAATGCTAAACCGTTGGCTGCTCTATTTTGATATAAAGCATTAACAATTATCTGGAGCTTCTGATAGGTGTCACAAATGTGAAAATGAAAATGGATTTCTCTGAGGGAGATGATTGTTTAAATTAAGTACAGTGGGAAAAGGAAATAAGCAAAGAGAAACCGAGGGAGAGGGAGGAGATGTGTGAACAGGAAGCATGTCAGCCAAACAAGTTGTATGTCTGTTTTCTGTTGTTAGAAGTCTAATTTATCCCTTTTAACCCTATTCTTTTCACACGTACTTTGAAATTAAGTGTGTGGGAGTTAAACTACTAAATAATCACAGACTGTTCAAAATTCACATTAAAATGTTTTGAGTTTAATAATATAATGTGTGGGAAATATATAAGACATAGAAGGAAACATCCCTGCATTGAGTATCTAAGGGGATGGAGCTCATCTGAAGTCTGCCATTCTTACTGACTAATCAAATTTCTTTCTTCTGTTTTCCCCCTAGTGTCATTGGTGCTGCAAAAAGCTAACATTTTGCCACATTTCTGTTCTCATTCAAATCCTGTGCTTGCATCACCACCAGCTAATCAAATGAGCTGCCATAAAAACACAATATATTTTAGCACACTATCAATTTGGATCTCTGACCTTCTTATATGTCCCTAACACTGTGTTTATGTTCATGACTTGTGTCTGAGTCCAAGTGCACCATGAGTCCATGAGTCTGGACACTTCATTCTTTTTCCAACTGCTGAAGGTGAGATTGTGATGCTCAGGCCACACTGCCCAGGTGTGTAGCATGTGACGGCTACCTTGCTGAACTTCTGCAACTCAATCATGGTGTGGTGTTCATGTCCAGGCCACACTGCCTGTGTGAGCAGTGCATGTGGGTCACGGAACCAGTTGAATTTTTTTTTCCTTTTTTTTTTTTTTTTCGGCACCCATGTTCACAAGTTTAAGCAGCCACACTGCCTGTCTGACCGCTGCTCATGTGTGCAGCATAGCCTGAGCATAAGCATGTGGTAATTACTAAAAGCACAGGTCTATTCAAAGTGGCATACTGTCATCAAAGTGGCCACATTACTGTGATCAATGCGCTACATCTGTTTGTAGCTGTACATCCTGTGAATATTTATCCCCGCTGCCTCATCTGTGTGCATGAGGAGACACATCAGCATGTGCTGTTTAGAGGACACTATTTAGTGGCACTGTATCTCGCCACTTAAGGGTGTTGTGTCTCTATCAGTGCTATTCATAACCGCAGCAGATAGACTACTGAAGAATCATTTGACGCGGGTGTGAATGCAGATTGTAACCTTTCCCATTACATTAAAAAGCCAGATGTTAGTGAGTGTTAGTGGGTCTTTTGAGCTGTGGAAAAGGAACTAATAAAAATCTGTTAACCAAAGAATTTTAATCCTATAATTTAATTTTGCTACTGTTGGCTGACTCAGACTGTTGAGGGCTAAAATGTATCAACTTTCGTTTGAGCTCTGGTTACAGTCAGTATGTTTACATGCACTCAGTAGTCGAGCTAAGCTCATAGCTTGGCTAATCAGTCAAGTTGGTTTTCTCGTCTTGTCTGTGTATACATGCAGAAGAGAAAATCAAATTTCTGACCAAGTACGTCTGACTCTGTGTCAGTGACTCTGTGGTGCTGTGTAATATAGTGCGTATCAAACTAGTTCCAGTTGACCCAAAGAGGAAACTAATGACGACTAGAGATGGCGGAGCATGAATGTAGTTTCCCCATCCATACAGAAGTGCGTCTTCTGCTTCTCGGTCGCCATGGAGTTTGTTTGTCTATTTTTCCAGAAGTTACTGCACTGCTTTATACTGAACTGCTGCTACATCATCTCCTTCTTCTTCCAGGTGAAAGCCTGCGAAAGAAAAAGTGGTGCACGCGCAGAACCGCATGTCCGACTCCAGTTGGACTAAGTGGATACATGCAGCAGTAGTTTGGTTTTCAATCGAATTATCTAGGTGTGTTAGTCGAGCTATTGATAGTCCAATTTCAGCTGAACTAAACTGTTTACATGCATTTAAAAGTCTGGTTTCAGTCAGACAAGGCCAATATTTTGGTTTTCTCAAGCTGCATGTAAACGTACTGACAATTCTAACAGCCATTATTTCTGACTGCTGTGTAGCTGGAAAACTTGGATAACGGAAAGAGCGTTGCGTTACTATGACAGCCTTCAACTACCTGCTTACTGCAGTGTTCACACCCAGGCCACACTGCCTGCGTGAGCAATGCTTTAGCATTGTGGAAACTGTTGTTTTTCTTTTTGGTGCCTGTGTTAACAAGTTAGAGCAGCCACACTACCCACCTGAGAAGCGCTGCTCATGCGGGGCAGCATGGCTGAGGCCTAAGCATGCTTAGCATGCTGTCATCAAAGTTGCCACATTACTATGATCAGAGTGCTACATCTGTTTTTACATCCTGTGAGTAATTATCCCAGCCACCTCATCTGTTTGCATGAGGAGACACATCGGCATGTGCTGTTTAGCTGCTGTGTGGACCAGATGAAATTTGCATTGATATGGCAAATCTATGTCATAATGGGATTTAAATGGCTAGAATCCATGAACATTATGAGATGAAAAAGGTAGGAGGGGAGATAAAGTGCCTATCTAATATTTCTAAATCCCTTCTTATTTATTTATGGGCAAGAAAAACATACAATATTATGATTAGAAATGATATTTTTCAAAGAACCTGTTGACCTTGTGAAATAACCAGCATGGGCTCCTCATTGCAAATGAATATACAAAACATCCTCTTTATGTATATACTATAGAACATACTATAGAGCATTTCCATCGACCAAAGCTGTCAAAGCCCACTTGACCTTCATCCCTTCTTTAGTGCAGCAGAATTCCTCATTATCTTTCAATGTCATTATATCAAATGTCTGTCTAACTACTGGGTTTGTTGAGGCTTGTTTCCAGTGGATCTGTATCTATGTGGTGCTGGGCAAAGGCAATGTTGCACTTTGTCAGCGATTAGACCTTTTCTCACCTCCGAGCAGAAACGCAGAGGGCCAGAGAGAGACCAGGAGCTCCCGATCTGACATCTGATCATATCAGGTCTGACTGAAATAGGGCATGAGGCTGACCCCGCTGTGGACACACAGATGTATGACCACACACACACACACACACACACACACACGCACACATGCGTGGGGTGCAGGCAGGTTTGCTTAGCTTATCTGAGCAACAAAACACAAACACTGAGTCTTTTTCTCAAGAGAGTAGAGACCAGGTTTGACTGAAAGTAGTGATTCCCAAACATTCTTAAACCACAGAGCCTTTTGTAGTAATTTTTGTTCCAAGGTACTTCTCCAATTCAGCAGTTTTAGGCTATGCTGCTGTGTAGAATTGCAAATAAACATTTTACTCAAACTAAACAATGGATACAAATTTCTTTTGAAATATAAAATCAGCCCAAATGTTAGGTTTGAACTGACTGGGCACCATTGCTTAATTTAACAGTTTTCCTGCGGATGAGGTGTTCAGGTGTGGGATGGCTAGCTGCCCCTAACAATTCGTTTTTTTCCACCAAAATTAGCATGTGTACGTGGGTTTTGTAAACATGAGTAAAACCACTAAAAATAGGCTATAGACTCCTTTCCCATTGCCAGTAGACCAGAGCTTTGTACACAGCATCATGGACAGGCCAGAAAACAGGTTAGTAAACAGTAGAAAGCAGCGTGGAGGCCTGTTAAACTTTATGGTGGATCCTTCTTGTTATATATCTCTTTCTTTCAAGCTTGGAGCAGACTAAAGCACTATTCGGACGGGATTAGTTTTACATGGGCACGTGGGGTAATGTCACTTTACCACAGGACGTTGGTAATATTAATGGCCGATTCGCACGGGATAAGAAATATCAGTAAAACTACCACAAGTGCAAGGGGTAAATCCATTCACGCACCGCCGTCCCCTCCTGCCGTCATGAGCGTATGATAGGACTGTCAAAAGCACCATGAAATTGAGTTCGAATATTTTCAAATTAATTTAGTAGAGTTCGAATAATATTAGAATTTATTATTATTATTATTATTATTATTATTATTATTATTAGTATTATTCATTTATTTATTTATTTTTACCAAAAAAAACACACAAAAAATAAGATGCTTATTGCTGACGCAATATGAACGTGACACTCGGATGAAAACACCCGTTATGACCTCACTATAGTGCCAGGTATGATCAACTTCTGTCTCGCTATCTGAGCAATGTTTGGATACTTCAGTGCGTAGTTTTCCACCACAAGGGTGGATCCTGGTCCGCTCATAGTGGTGTCTCATTCTGGGAACGTTTCATCTCTTCTTCAAAAAGGGTAAGCAGGGAGGCAGCAGGTGCAACACTCTCCCTGTATGTCTCCCCGAACAGATCACACATCGCAGACAGCGCAGTGGGTGGTGTTGGTGCAGCGTGCTCCTCCGTCGGCGCCTCTCCCTCCCACTGCGTCCCTCTCTGGCCCGGCTCGTGCACCAGCCATCTCCGCCCGAACGGGATTTGCCGTGATATACAACATTATTGATAGTATTAATTAATTATTAATGATATTCGAATTATCAAATTTAGGTTCGAACTTATAAAAAAATAAATATATTTGAATATATTTCTAACTTCGATTTTTGTTCGACAGCCCTAACACACATATTTACTGCTGGTCTATTCGCATGGGATTAGTATTACCTGAGGTAATTGTCCTGGACCCTTTTACAGAAGGTAAAAGTCGCGGTAATCTTTACTGACATCGTGCGGTAATGATTACTGACATGGCACATTCGGATGGGACTAAAATCTCTGGTAATTATTACTTTACCCCTCGTCCCTATGCAAAACTAATCCCGTCCGAATAGGGCTTAAGATAAATGTTTGATTGGGCGGAGATGGACAGTATTTAGTGGTGTCATGTCATAGCCAATAAATACCCGTAACCACTGCAGAGTCATCTGACCTGGGTGTGAATGCCAATTGTAACCTTTTCCATTACATTAAAAAGCCTGATGGTAGCGGGTGTTAGTGGGAGTTAGTGGGTTTTTTGTGCTGTGGAAAAGGAGCTAATGAAAATCTGTTGACCAAAGAATTTTCATCCTGTAATTTAGTTTCACTGCTGTTGGCTGTCTCAGCGTTACTATGACAACCAGCTACTGCTACATATATACATATATATATATATATATATATATATGTATATGTTAGGGCATTAACGACTTTTTTCAGGTCGACTTATCTGTCAATAAAGTCGAGTCGAGTTGACAAGTCATTTGATGACGTCATCACATTGACACAGCAGAGGAAACTGAAGTATCTCCACACATGTGATGTGTGTCTGTCAAGGCCCTAACATACTCGGGCGGAACGTACGCGGAACGGACTCTGCAGAGGTCCGCGCGGACTCAAAGCGGACGTCCGCAAGCCCTGTGCGCGCAAAGCTCAGATTTTATGACCACGCGGACTCCGCTCCATGCACCAGTGACTGCTCGGAATGTATTTTTCACATCGCGGGGATTTTACACGGACATTTTTACAGGAAACTACAACACGGAAGTGCACTGGACTATGAAAGCCCAAATGACTGCGGACATTCCTCGCGGAGTCTGCTCCGCTTATAGTACGCCGTCAAGGATAAAGTATCAGCGTAATCAGAAGCAGCGATTGCATTCCGTACACAAACACAAACAGAGACCCACCTGACCAGTGCTGCTAATGCAGGCAGCATGGCCGAGGCATAAGTGTGTGGTAATTACTAAAAGCACAAGTCTATTCAAAGTGGTGTGCTGTCATCAAAGTGTCCGCATTACTATGATCAGAGTGCTCTATCTGATTTTAACTGTACGTCCTATGAATAATTATCCCCGCTGCCTCATCTGTACACATCAGTATGTGCTGTTTAGCTGCTATGTGGACCTGACAAACTTTGCACTGATACGGCAAATCTATGTTGTAACTGTGTTGCAGCTGTGTGAGCTGTTGTCCCCAAAAGTGGAACTCCACCAATTTTACATTGTGGGGAGTACTACTACATTTGTGAAAACAGCTGCACAAAGCCTTTTGTGGCTCCAGAGGGAGCTGTGCAAAGTTAAATTACCTTAAGTGATGTCACTTGAGTCAGCGCCAGTTGAGTCTGAAGACTTAAAAATGAAGAAAAAAGAAGGAAAATCTGGATGTATGAAGTTAGAACAAAATAAAAAGAAGTGAGCTCACATCTCTGTAGCCCACTGTCTCTGCGTTAGAGTCTTGAAGCTACATCAGCTGCTGCTACTAACATAAGTCCACCAAATCTCTGACCAGATGTTGACTTGCATTGTGTGTGATTTAGGCACCATGTTTTGATAAGGAAGAAGAATGCATATATGATAACTCTGTGCAACTGCTTTGATACTTTTTGAATTACCAATTGTGGGTCTCAGAGTAGGTTTTTTTTTTTTTTTTTTAGTCCATAGCTTCCCAGTTCACATGATTAGACAAACGAACTAACCAATCAAGGCAGCAAGTAGATCAGCAGCTCCACTGTGCTGTGACATAAAATTAGTTTCTGTAAATGGAGTTTGGTGGCTTTGAAGAGGCTGATACACCGGCTTAAGTTCCTTGTCAGCAAGAGCTGTCTGACATCAAAGTGAAATGATAAAAATAATTTAAATACAGCACACACTTAAACTAATATTGATTTTCTTAGGTTTTCCTTTTTCAGGAGGCTAAGATACATTATGCTTCTGCCCCCGTCCAGAGCCACCAGACTCCTTTGACTGAAACAGTAATTTTACCTCACAGAATATAAGGAGTTGTTCGTCTACTGCTGCGTAGATTGGTTAGTTAGAATAGAATAGAATAGAATAGAAAGAACTTTATTTATCACAAAGGAAAATTCAGCTGTCATGCAGCTCATAAAAGACAAAAAACAAAATAAAATACATTAAAATAAGTGCGTAAATAGAGATTAAATTAAAATAAAATTGTCCATTACACAGTCCAGTTGTGAAAATTTGTTAGAGTGTTTGTGACTGGATTCAGGACGTATTAAACAGTCTTATTGTCGCGGGGACAAAGGATCTCCTGAAACACGTTGTTCTGCAACGCAGTGAGATGAGCCGACAGCTGCTGCTGCTCCTCTGTCACTTCAGGAGGCTGTGGAGAGGGTATCTGTTGTCCATTATAGCTTTCAGTTTGTTCATTGTGCCCCTCTCCACCACAGTTCTTAGTGGGTCCAATCTCCTGCTGAGCACTGAGCCAGCTTTTTTAACCAGCCTGTCCAAACGCTTGGTGTTTTTGTCTGTCAAGCTGTTTCCCCAACACACTGCAGCATAGAGAATTGCACTGGGTGCCACTGTGTGATAGAACATGGTCAACATCTCCACACACACATCAAAGGACCTCAGTGTCTGCAGGAAGAACAGGCAGCTCTGCCCCTTCCTGTAGAGGGCGTCAGTGTTAGAGGACCAGTCCAGTTTATCATAGGAGGACCCCAAGATATTTGTAGGTGTGTACAACCTCAGTGTCCTCTGTCTGTATGGATACTGGTTGATGGTGTGACCTCTTTCTTCTGAAATCCACCACCATCTCCTTGGTTTTGGCTGTGTGGAGACAGCACTTACTGCACCAGCCCCTGAAGGCATTCACAAGGTCCCTGTACTCCTGCTCCTGATTGCTCTTGATACAAGCCACAATAGCTGTGTCATCAGAGTATTATTGTATGTGGCAGGACTCTGAGTTGTATTTAAAGTCAGCTGTGTGTGAACAGGAACAGTGCTAAAACAGTTCCCTGTGGAGCACCAGTGCTGCTCCTGACCATCCAAGAGACACAGCTTCCAAGCCTTACATACTGAAGTCGCTCTGTCAGGTAGTCTGTTATCCAGGAGGTCAGGAAGCAATCTACTCCCATTCTCTCCAACCGGTCTCTCAGTATGGGGGGCTGGATAGTATTAAAAGCTCTTGAAAAGTAAAGGAAAAGGATCCTCACACAACACCCTGGCTCCTCCAAGTAGGTGTAGGCCCGATGCAGCATGTAAAGAACCACATCTTCCACTCCCATGTGCTCCTGATAGACAAATAGAGGACCAGGTGCTCCAGGGTCTTTATAATGTGTGATTTTAAGGCCACCGGTTGGTAGTCATTTAACTAGGCCGGGTGCCCCACTTTGGGCACCTGTACCAGACAAGATGTTTTCCACTGCACCAGTATCTCTTGAAGACCCCTGTTGAAGGTCCACTGAAGGGGCTCCACTAGCAGGGCTACACAGTCTTTCAGGAGCCTTGGACACACTCAATCTATGGTCTGCAGCTTTCCCTGTACTCAGTCTCTGCATTCATCTCGTCTGCTGTAAAGGACAGTGGTAGTTGGCTGTGGGTGGTAGATGTAGCTGTAGCTGCAGTAGTGGGGGAGGGGCTACTTCCAGGTGACAGTGGAGCAGGAACAGCAGCAGCAGGTGACACTGTGGGAGGGGGGAAGGATGCAGGGGTAGGGTGAACACTGCCCCCTCCATCAAAACTGTTAAAGAACAGGTTGAAGTTGTTGGCTCTGTCCACATCACCATCCATAACCTGGCTATTCTGGCTAGGGGTTGTTTGATGTTATTGTTAACCCAGGGTTTATTGTTGGGGGGCAGTGTTACTGGCATCACAGTGTCCCTACAGAAGTTTAGATATTCAGTTAGAATATCCACAACACTGTCCATGTCCATGTTGTTGTCCTGTGGCTCCAGTAGTACAGTCCAGTCTGTACATTTAAAACAGTCCCTGAGAGACTCACTGGCCTCCGGCGACCACTGTCTGACTGAGCAGGTGGTAACAGGCAACTTTAGTACACAGAGTTTGTATGTGGACAGGAGAGAGACCGGATTATGAACTTATCTGCCAAGAGGTGGTAGGGCAGAGGCACTGTAGGTGTCCTTGGCATTTCCATAAAACAAATCCAGTGTCTTTTTCTCCTTGGTGGGACAGTCCAGATACTGAACAAACCCAGAGAGATGGGAGGAGAGAGTAGTGTTGTTAAAATCCCTCATTATTGCAATGAATGGCGACAATGTGCAAAAACTCTCAAGGCACATAATTCAGTCTAAGACCGACTGCCAACAGTTCAATACCCTGACAACACATCTTGTCCTTCACCATGACATGTCCAGGATGACACCAATTATTGTTCACAAGCAGGATCAGTCCCCCACCTCTGTTTTTGCTGCTCACCTTCACGTCCCTGTCCGTTCACACAGCTGTCAGGCATGTTGTCATTCAGTCATGTCTCCGTGAAGCACATCAGACTACACTCTCTGTAGAGTCGTCGGCTCCTCACTGTTAGGTTGTGTACTTTGAGAACCGCATTAACATGGCATCCACAGCAGTCGACTAAAATGCTTAGCTTCTTTGCCCCAGTTCGGTTTTGAATCTCTTCACCTGGTAGGTTTAATAATAATTAAATAGCACCATGTTCCTCCTTCAAGCTTGAATCTTTCAAGCTAACGCTTCTTTCTCTCTCTATGCTTCTGTTAGTGTGTGTGTGTGTGTGTGTGTGTGTGGGTTGAGGGTGGTGAGGTCATCAGCGCTGTAACTTATGGCACCGCTTTTGCTAACAGCTGAGTGGGAGTTTCCATTTAAAGAACACAGAAAATAATGCAGATGAACATGTCCTTTAAGTGTTTGATATGGTGCTTTAGATGTTTATTCTTCCATCTTGATACATTTGAAAATGTCATTTGAAAATGTAGATAATGTAAGTGTTGCTTTGTTTCTTATGTGATGAAACACTGTTCATAATGTACAATAAAAAAAATTAAAAAATGCTGAGGGAGGCTCGGGTGAAGTTTTAAAGTCATCACATCCCTTGCGGAGATCCCAGGGGAGAGGGGCTGGCAACAGAACTCCACCTAATGCAGGCTGGGCGCCCCAGATTAAAACGTCCAAAAAACACATAATCGAAACCACTATACAATATCTCCACACTGCTCATCCATAGTGATCCAAGTGTCCTGAAAACCCGACATAAAAAGTCGTTTGTAAAAACATCATTTGAACTCTTTTTACACTTTTTAGCCTCATTGTAGCCTGTAGTTCTAACTCCTTCTGTGTACACCAAGCTGATGTGTGCGCGCTTGCACACGAGACCAGCGCAAGCACGTCAACATATGGCATATGGGTGAGTAGATAATGGCTGAATTTTCATTTTTGGGTGCGCTATCCCTTTAAGGGCGCTAAAAGCAACCCTGGGTGCAACCCCACTGGGAGCCACTGGCTTACAGGATCGACTTGATTTATTACAACCTGGGTCTTATTTTCGTGGCTTTGGCCTTTATTCTATCAGCCATAATACTGTGCTCAACAAAGTGATGGCTGAGACCTGGGAACACAGTGACATTGCCACAAAGATGTTAGATAGCATAAGATATCAAAAACACTGTGATCAAATGATCAGACAGAATATCCACAAGGATTTGGAAGTCAACTGGACCTGAGGACACTATCAATCAATCAATTTTATTCATAAAGCCCAACATCACATTACAGTATTTTCAAATGATAATTAGTGTAACTTATTACTTCCTAAAATTTAAGTAATAATATTATAGTTATCCCTAAACCAAATAAGTCATTACTTTTGTTATCATATCACTACTCGTACTCATACTCGTCGTCCTCCGCTTACCCGGGTCCGGGTTGCGGGGGCAGCAGCCTCAGCAAAGAAGCCCAGACAGTCCTCTCCCCAGCCACTTCCGTCAGCTCTTCCGCGGGAACCCCGAGCTGTTCCCAGGCCAGCTGGGTGATGTAGTCCCTCCAGCGTGTCCTGGGGCAGCCCCGAGGTCTCCTCCCAGTTGGACACGCCCAAAACACCTCCCAAGGGAAGCGTCCAGAAGGCATCCTTACCAGATGCCCGAACCACCTCAACTGGCTCCTCTCGATGTGGAGGAGCAGCGGCTCTACTCCAAGTCCCTTCCGGATGTCCGAGCTCCTCACCCTATCCCTAAGGCTGAACCCAGCCACCCTACGGGGGAAACTCATTTCGGCCGCTTGTACTCGCGATCTCATTCTTTCGGTCACTACCCAGAGCTCGTGACCATAGGTGAGGGTTGGAACGTAGATCCACCGGTAAATCAAGAGCTTCGCTTTTTGGCTAAGCTCCCTGTTCACCACAATGGAGCGGTTAAGTGCCTGCGTCACTGCTGACGCCGCCCCAATCCGCCTGTCAATCTCCCGCTCCATCCTACCCTCACTCGTGAACAAGATCCCAAGATCCTCCACCTGAGGAAGGACCTCCCCCTCGACCTGGAGTGGGCAATCCACCCTTTTCCGGCTGAGGACCATGGCCTCAGACTTGGAGGTGCTGATTCTCATCCCAGCCGCTTCACACTTGGCTGCGAACCGTCCCAGCAAGAGCTGGAGGTCACTGTTTGATGGAGCTAGGAAGACCACGTCATCCACAAAAAGCAGGGACAAGATCCTCCCGTCACCGAACCTGACACCCTCCACCACTCGGCTGCACCTAGAAATTCTGTCCATGAAAGTTATGAACAGAACCGGTGACAAAGGGCAGCCCTGGCAGAGTCCAACCCTCACCGGGAACAGGTCCAACTTACTGCCAGCCACGCGAACCAGACTCATGCTCCTTCCGTACAGGGACTGGATGGCCCTTACAAGTCTCTCCACGGCCTAGCACCAAAGTATATCTCTGACATGTTAGTGCCATATGAACCATCTCGGACTCTGAGGACCTCAGGGACTGGCCTCCTGCTGGTGCCCAGAGTCAGGACTAAACATAGGGAATCAGGATTCCAGTTTTATGCAGCTAAAATCTGGAACAGTCTTTCTGAAGATGTGTGACAAGCCTCTACTCTGACAATGTTCAAATCTAGGCTCAAAACAGCTCTATTTCACTGTGCATATGACTGAAAGGATCTTATCTTATCTGTACTCTTCTCTTTTAAAGTTCATTTTATAATGATTATTTATGTTTTTATTTTGTATTGTGATTTTAATGCATTTTCTTGTTCTGTAAAGCACTTTGAATTACTTTGTGTACGAATTGTGCTCTACAAATAAACTTGCCTTGCCTTGCCTTGCCTTGCCTTAGCAAGGGGCCACCAACCCCATACTCCCGAAGCACCCCCCATAGGATGCCCCTGGGGACACGGTCGTAAGCCTTCTCCAAATCCACAAAACACATGTGGACTGGTTGGGCAAACTCCCATGCCCCCTCCAACACCCTAAGAGCTGGTCCATGGTTCCACGTCCAGGACGAAAACCACATTGCTTCTCCTCAATCTGAGGTTCAACTATCGACCGGACCCTCTTCTCCAGCACCCTGGAGTAGACCTTACCGGGTAGGCTGAGGAGTGTGATCCTTCCACCGCCCGACAATGTCCCCAGTTGATGTCAGCAGCTCCCCGCCCCCACTGTAAACAGCATGAGCAAGTTGCCGCCCCCCCCCCCCCCCCCCCCCCGAGGCGCCAGACAGTTGCCAGAACCTCTTTGGAGCTGATCGATAGTCTTCCTCCATGGCCTCACCGAACTCCTCCCACGGCCGAGTTTTTGCCTCCACGACTGCCGCCGCTGCGCTCCGCTTGGCCCGCCGGTACCCATCAGCTGCTTCCGGAGACCCACAGGCCAACCATGCCCTGTAGGTCTCCTTCTTCAGCCGGACGGCTTACCGCCGTGACTGGCCCCAGCGGCCTTGCGGCCACAGCTCGCAACCGCCGCCTCGACAATTGCAGAGCAGAACAAGGCCCATTGGGACTCAATGTCCCTCTCTGCCCTCGGGACGTGGTCGAAGCTCTCCCGGAGGTGGGAGTTGAAGATCATCTGGACAGGTTCTTCCGCCAGGCATTCCCAGCAGACCCTCACTGTTCGTTTGGGCCTGCCAGGTCTGCGTGGCATCTTCCCCCGCCATCTGATCCAACTCACCACCAGGTGGTGATCAGTTGACAGCTCTGCTCCTCTCTTCACCTGAGTGTCCAGAACATATGGCCGCAGGTCAAATGATACGACTACAAAGTCGATCATTGACCTGCGACCTAGGCTGTCCTGGTGCCACGTGCACCCATGGACATCCTTATGTTTGAACACGGTGTTAGTTATGGCCAAACTGTGACCCGCACAGAAGTCCAATAACTGAACACCACTCGGGTTCAGATTGGGCAGGCCGTTCCTCCCAATCACGCCCCTCCACGTCCCGCTGTCATTGCCCACGTGAGCGTTGAAGTCCCCCAGCAGAACAATGGAGTCCCCGGTCGGGGCACTGTCCAGCACCCGGCCCAGGGACTACAAAAAGGGCGGTACTCTGAACTGTTGTTTGGCGCATAAGCGCTCCTTCCCTGCCAGAGAGGTGACATTCCATGTCCCAAGAGTCAACTTCTGTAGCCGAGGATTGGACCGCCAAGGCCCCCGCCTTGGTCTGCTGCCCAATCCACATAGCACAGAACCCTTCTGGATCCCTCTGTGGGTGGTGGGCATACAGGGGGACGAGCCCATCCCATGTAGCCGGTTTGGGCTGGGCCCCATGGGCGAAGGCCCGGCCACCAGGCGCTCGCCCACGGGCCCCAACCCCAGGCCTGGCTCCAGGGCGAGGCCTCGGTAACCCCCTATCCTTGTTTTTATCCATCATGAAGGGTCTTTTGAACCGTTCTTCGTCTGACCCTTCGCCCAGAACCAATCTGCCATGGGAAAACCTACCGGGGGCAAAATGCCCCCGACAGCATAGCTCCTAGGGTCATTAGGGCACTCAAACTCCTCCACCACGATAAGGTGACGGTTCTCGGAGGAGATCATATCACTACTGACTTTGAATAGAAGAATCACATCAGCAGATTGATTTTCATAATCATCCAGCTGCACACGTCACAAAGCAGCAAAGCAGCATTATCACAATGCTAACAAGACAGCTCTGCAGCCACCTCTGAATGCCGTTTAGCAGTGATCCACAGGAGGAACAGCACAACACCTTACATTCCCACTGACAAAGAGTCTCCTGGTTAAATGGTGATATGCAGGATTTAAGTAAAGATCAAAAAACACGCACATCCGACAGTGAAGGTTCAGGGTGCTGGATCAAAAAAGTATAAACATGAAAAATAAAGGGATGATCCGCACACCAATTGAAGCTCCCATAGACAAATTTATTCTCTCATAGTGTGACGTTTCGAGCCAGCAAGCTCTTCCTCAGACATAAGTCTGATGTGCAGGATTTAGCCAAGTTTTGGTGAATCAAAGAATATTACAGTTCCTGGTATCCTGTTGGAAACTGATGCAGCATGGAGGTCATCCAATTTATTCTCCAATGTCTTTACATTGGCTAGCAGGACGCTTGTTCACCTGGTGCTATCTTCTCCATGTTTCCTCCATGTTTATTGATTACATTTGAAAACCTCAACATGGCTAGCTAGCAGCTAGCTACGAGAAGTCAGCAGGAGGAGAGTTTACACACTGGTCAGTTGATTTTCTCATCCTGATAAGTGACTTGCAGCCAGATGCCACCACTGTCCAAAGTTTTACAATTTGCTGCTGTTTTTGTGTTTGGCAAAAACCTGCCTGATTGCCTGACATCTTGTTTCTTTGCCACCATATTCCCAGACCTCAACAAATAACTTGGTTAGCACAGTGTTACCATTACCTACAGAAATAAAAATACAAACTCAAAATCAGCCGCAGGAACTTTTCTCTTAAGAAAGATGGCGACTGCTATTTAAAGTCAGGTGCCATTCTTACACCACATGAAGATGATGTTCAAGAAAATTGTCGAAAATCTTAATGATGACACAGTGATGATGATGATGATGATGATGACGGCATTGTTGTCATAACAACAAATTCAGTCCAGTGATGAAGATAGATCTGCACTGCTTAACAGTCCATCAAGTGTTCTCCTATTGTGCTCCAATCAGGGCCTCCTCTCATTACTCTTCACTGAGCCAGTGACTTTGACGGCAGAAAGAAAAGCTGGAAAGTCCCCTCCCTCTCCTCTTGATGTCCAAAAAAACAGAAATCAATTTCATCTATTGGACTTTGCCCCATGGCTGGCTGCTTAGCCTTCTTTTGATATAGTGCACACACACACACACACACACACACACACACACACGTATATATACAAACCTCTCTGACACCTCTTTAGCTCTCTTTTGTTAGGCCTTCATTGCCTGTGCCATATGGCAAGTGAGAAGAATGCAGCCTGTGCGTGTGGGTGCGCAATTGTGTGTGTGTGGTTGTGTGTGTGTGTGTGTGTGTGTGTGTGTGTGAAAAGACCTTGGGGTCAGAGGGGGGTTTTTAGAGGCTGACCCACTCACAAAGACTCCCCACTCCATCAGTGATCTCTATGAATACATGGGGACAAGCCAGGCTAAATGGGAGAGCATAAGCCGTCGTCTCCAAAGGGACGGAGGGGGTCAGTGGCGGACACACGGAGGGGTGCTAGTGTTTAGAAGATGGAGGCATTAGCAAGATGGTTGTTAGCTGTTAGGGGGTATTATGAGAGAGAGAGAAAATGAAAGAGAGGGGGTAGATAAGGGAGGGGGGGGGGGGGGGTGCAAACTGTGATTAAACTAAGAGGTGAAGAGAAAGAACATGGGAGAAATAAGTCAAAATGTGTGCTTGAAACAGCCTAGAACTGTATGGAGTGCATACATGTATATGTTTGCAGCTTTGAGTTGCCTGTCGTGTGCTGTGTGCATGCAGGGGATATGAGGTGCCACAGGGATCTACAATAGGCCAGCAGGTCCCTCTCTGTATGATGAAAAGGCTCTATATAATTGTCTGTGTGTGCATATATGTACCACTGTGTGTATTGCAGCAGGCTGTTCTCTATAGGAACACCAGTCTATGAAGTAGACACATTCTCATTAACCACATCTGACAGCCAAAGCAGGGGGCACAAAGTGTATGGCAAGCCGTTTTAACATTTAATCGCCAAGTTTGATGTCACAATGTCATTGTGACTAGTATGAATTTTAATTGAAGATATCTATAACGTCATTCTGAAGAGTCAAAACTGAATTACAGATATCTATAACGTCATTCTGACTAGTCAAAACTACTAATATCTGTAATTCAGTTTTGACTAGTAAGATTCAAACTATTTTTGCCATTCATGTGTATGGGGTTTGTCATTATAGATAGACAATTACATTATGACTATCTATAATTCCAGTTTGAGATATCTACAATTTAATTTTGACTAGTCATAATTCAGTTGCGGATATCTACAACGTCATTTTGACTAGTCATAATTTGAATTCAAGATATCTACAAAGGACCAGGTAGATATCTTTAATTGATGATAATTAAAGATATCTTGAACTTGAATTATGACTAGTCAAAATTAAATTGTAGATATCTCAAACTGGAATTACAGATATCTACAATTCAGTTGCAGATATCCGCAATAACAGTTGTAGATATCTGCAACTACATTGGAGATATCTATAATGACAAACCCCATACACATGAATGGCAAAAATAGTTTGAATCTTACTATTCAAAACTGAATTACAGATATCTTGAATAAGAGTTTTGACTAGGCAAAATTAAGTTTCAGTAATGAATATCCAGTCTAGCGATTAAATGTTAAAACAGCCTGCCATACACAGTGAGGTAACAGGTTAGGAAGTGTTACCAACTATCCTCTTATTGCTTCTGAAGTTTTCCATGTGAATTTCTGTCTGTGCCTGTGTGAATGTTGGTTAACATGAAACATTTTACACCCTCACTGGCTTTGCATGAAATTGCACAAGTGTATTCATAATGATAGCAACAATCCACACAGTTATGATCCAACAATTTCCATCATTTCCTATGCCGATAAGTGCTGATAAGCAAGTGTCTACAAAAGCGCTGCTTACAAAGTGCCTCTTATTTAAATGAGAGCAAAGAACTCAAACTCTTTTCCCAATAAGTGCCTCTGACTTCAATAATAGCACATATACATGTAAGTGCCTCTGACTTTAATGACAGCAAGCGGCTAAAGGAGTGTGAGATGGCAAGGACTACAAAAGAAAGAAAATAGGCCAAGCCAAAGCAATGGAGACATTAGGGATTCCTGCCAGTTTTGCTCCCACTAACCCAGTACAGCCATCACTGCGGTTGCTCCAAAATGGTCACACTATTACACAGCGTTGCATAAGATAGATAAGGCTACAAGGAGGCATATTCACCACAACATCAGAGCTATCTGCTGATTTTGTGTGTGTGTGTGTGTGTGTGTGTGTGTATCTGAATTGGCAGTAGCTGGGGGAGTGAGTGTGAAAGTGGTACAAGATAAGCTGAGAGATAAGAGCAGCGACAATAGGGGAGAGGTGTGATTGTGCTCCGTCATCTATGTTACATGTGTGTGTTAGTTTAGTGGCTAGCCATTTAGAATGAATGGTTTGGATTCTGACATCATCATAGAGCACTATGGGAAACAAAGACCCCTTTCACATTCACAGCCTCTGCTCCTCTTTGCTTCCTCTTTCTCACTCAGACCAGTTTTTTCTTTATTCCTGTCTCAGTTTTTTCTACAATGCTAAAATATTAGCTGATTCTTTTCCTTTTTTTTGCAAACTTGCAGTAGCTTCTTACTTGTTCTCTCTTCTGTCTGCTCAGCAGCTGTGACTATCATTTCTTCTTCTCTGCCCCACATTACCTTTCCATATCTCTGCTTGCGGATCATCTGCTTTCTGTCCTGTTGCCTTCTAATTCTTCTTCTTCTGTGCTTTTCTCCACCAAATCACTGAGTCCCAGCTCTCTGCCCCCACCCATCACCACAACCAGCCCAACCCACTCCCTCCTTCACATCTGTTTCTGTGGCCCTGATCCATGAGGTTGAATGCCAGCACCCTCCTCCCCATTATTAGCAGAACATAACTCTGCGACTGCCCACCTCCCCGACTTCTGTTGCCTTTTGTCCTGCAGATTGGCCTGAGCCATTACTGCTTTTACAGTGGACAAAACCCGACATTGCAAAATAGACAGCATATTTTTATATGAGCATTATGTGCATACCGTCAGAGTGCAATGAAGCCTTCTGCTGTGTTGCACAGCAAAATAATCTGTTCCAATGCTGATTTTCCCATACTACAAACATACTAAAGATACTTTTTTTCATGATGACACCTTCTGATTAAGTAAAATAAGATATATTGTGAGTGGAAGTAGTATATATCTAGGTGAGTTTGATCCTGTCGTGGCTAAAGAAGCTTATAAGGGGTAAAAGAGTCAAAATTATGTCAGGACTTTTTGATCTTCGTAAATGTACGTAGTAAGTGTACACACACACACGCACACACACACGGGCCTTAGCCTAATCCTAATTAGGGCAGAAACCATTTTACATTGTGCTCTTTGCAACTTAAATCAAATGAGGTACACCAAACGTGTCCCCAGTTTTACAAGACGTCCCCAGTTAAATGGTGTGAAGTGGAGTAAAATTTGTGTCGAAATGCGGCCTATAGTATGACAGAAACTACACACAGACCCGTACTATTGTACTTGTGAAGACTTGTATTGACATATTGCACCTTAACCATCAAAACTAAATGCCTAACCCTGACCCTTACCCTTACCTGACCATCTTTTTAAACCTAACCTAAACCTAATTCTTTTTTTTAAATAGATATTTTTATTACAATTTTTCCAGAAACATACAAAACAAAACAAACATTACAAACAATGGCCACAGGAGTTACGCATCTTACTGAAATCTTTGACATAAGATACATAGCCCACTACCTACTAGGAAAAATAATAGCATACAGGGGTATAGGTATACGGTGGGAGGTGTCATAGCACCTATACAAACATATGCACATATAGGAGTGCTCAGTCCATCACAATTGACAGTGATGCAACAACCAACAGTCTTGAAAGAAATAAGTGAAAAAAGGATGCATGCTTTCAAAAATTAAAGTATTTTAAATTTCTAAGAAATTTCATAAGACAAAATCCATCCATCCATCCATCCATCCATCCATCCATCCATCCATCCATCCATCCATCCATCCATCCATCCATCCTCTAACCGCTTCATCCTCTTGAGGGTCGCGGGGGGGCTGGAGCCTATCCCAGCTGACATCAGGCTAGAAGCAGGGTACACCCTGGACAGGTCGCCAGACTATCGCAGGGCTGACACATAGAGACAAACAACCATTCACACTCACATTCACACCTACGGACAATTTAGAGTCACCAATTAACCTAGTCCCCAATCTGCATGTCTTTGGACTGTGGGAGGAAGCCGGAGTGCCCGGAGAGAACCCACGCTGACACGGGGAGAACATGCAAACTCCACACAGAAGGGCTCCCATGCCCAGGATCGAACCGGCAACCCTCTTGCTGTGAGGCGAGAGTGCTAACCACCACACCACCGTGCCGCCCCTTAAGACAAAATATGAGTAGGACGCCACCTGGTCCCTCAGCATCTCGACCTCCTGTTGCAGCTCGTGGTGGTTGACCAGTTGTCGCTGTAGGTCATCCCTAGCCTGGGCTCAAATGGGGGCTGGTCCTCTGGCATGGCTGGGCGCTCTTGGTAGGCCAACCCTGGATTCTGCTGCTTTGGATACAGGGATCTCCAACTGCTGGCCATGCTCTGCACCTATCTATGTGTTGGAAAGGACATTGTTTAGTTCAATTCACTTCCCTCCTTTTCCTCCTAATTGCCCCGTAGGATAGATAACCTATATAATGTTAATCAGTTGATTGTTAGTATGGGTTTGGTAACAGCAAGGTTTTTCCTTAATCTATTGCCAATTATTTGGTTATTTCCTACCCTGAATCGGCTCTCCCTCTATACAACCTCGTATTCCCCTTCCAGGTTCCCCTTCATTGGCTCATATAAGTTTATACTATCAGCCATATCCTCACATACGTCCATATTGTCAGTCATGGTTTCATATAAATCGTTGTTCAATCTTTTGGGTGCATAGGATCTTACCCACAGTTTATCTAGTTTCCACAATTCGCCTTTCTCGGGGAGCTTTTCCTGCTGTTGTATCAGCATAACAAATTGTCCCGTGGCCGTTCTCATGGCCCTTCTTATCAGGATCTGTACTAGGGGAAGGACGCAACAAATTATCAAAAGAATAGAACAAGTCCAAATATTACTCCTATAGATCATAGGAGATTTTTCCAACAGAGAACTTTTCTAACCAGTCAAGAATTGATGAGGTTTTTGTGTTCCAATTAGAGTGTTGTACCTGTTGGTCTCTTAATCTACGTATGTTTTCTAAAGCTTAAGTCAGGTTTCCGTCTTCGCCTGTATTCATGGGGAGGGGCCTAACTCTAGGTAGGCCTAATTTTCTGTGGCAGGCTATGCACGAGCTGTTAGTTACCTGCTTGGAGTACTCTAACCACTGATAAAACATATTAGATCTCCATGTGGTACTTCTAATTAGTTCGGTGTCTTGTACCGGTGTATTTCTGATTCTTCTATGGGGGTTTCGGTTTTAGTTTGATCCATTGCTAAGCCAGTTCTACGGGTACTGTGTGCCAGGTGTCTACATTGGCACATTTTTCATGATCACACCAGACTCTTGCTGTCACCATCCCTTCTACACTACATTGTGGTCCTATAGACCGGCCATGCAACCTAACATTTCCTGGACCTTCCACTAACACACCATCATAAGCATGTGACTTATAGTAAGTCAACTGCATGATCTCTCTGTAAGGTATCTTGCCCTATTTTGCGGCCATGGTCCCTAGTGCTACTGCACACTCGCCTAGTTGTGCCTGGCCTTGACTGTCTGGTTCTGCCCCTTCACTCTGTTCTACTCCTACTAGGATAAGCAATAGGGTTAATAGTATTATTATTCCCACTTTAATTCCTCCCCCCATGTTGCCTGTGCTCTCAACCTTTCCCTGTGCTGGTCTATTGGGGGCTGTTCCCTGGGCTGTTCCTTCTCTGTTTTCTGAGTCTCCTGAGTCTGTTCTGCTTCTGTCTGAGTCTCCTGGGTCTGCGTCTAACCCTTCTATGCTTCTGGCCTCGCCTTTTTCTGAGCTGCTGCTTTCTTCTCCCTGCTCTCTTCATGCCTCTCCTCTCTCTCCTCTCTCTGTTCTCTCTGCGCTTGGGCCCTCATCATCAGCCCTGCGGCTACCAGGTGGCGACTCATGAGGTTCATCGTCAGCCACTGAGGATGGGGTGTTTTCCTCTGAGGTGCTCTCTGTCGACACCCTCTTTGGGTTGTTAGCTCTGCAGCAGTGGTTAAGATGGAACCAAACATCCTTACCTTCAACTTTCAAGGCAGTTGGTGTAGCTAATATGACCTTGTATGGACCTTTTCTGCGTGGCTGGTCCCACTTCCTTTCGAACACCTTGATGTACACCCACTCTCCAGGACGTATGTGTTGAAGGTCTGCTGGGAGTTCGACCCTTCTGTCCGCGGTGGTGCCTTTCACCTGCTGGAAGATAGCCCTATGGATACGGGTTAGACTTCGTAAATAGTCAAACATTTCACCTTGTAATTGTTCCAGGGACGGTCCCTCATGGGGACCTCTTAAGTAAGGTAGCGGCATGGGCCGGCCTGTAAGCATTTCATACGGTGTTAGATGCGTGATTCTGCTAGCTTGTGAGTGCATTGACATTAGTGCAAGCGGTAAAGCATCCACCCAGTTAAGCTTGTCCCCACTGTCTACTACTATTTTTGCTATTTTTGTTTTCAGAATCCCATTTGCTCTTTTTACTGCCCCCTGTGATTCAGGGTAGTAGACACAGCCGAACTTTTGTTTGATGCCTAGTTGCTTCAGTGTTTCTTGTATTACATTAGATAAAATGTAAAAACTCTCCTGATGATATGGTATCCGGCATCCCAAATCTCAGGAAGACTTCTCGGCAGGGGACTTTTGCAAGTGTTCTATGATCTGATCGGCTGTAGCTGGTGCTTCTACCCATCAGCTGTATCCGCATATGACCACCAAGACGTATCTCATTTTTCTACCATGCACCCAAAGTATAGCATGTCGCAGCAACAAGGTTGGTAGTACAAAATTGCCATGACTGTCTCGCCAGAGACCATTTGTTGGCCCCCGTGCTTGTGTTCTGATAGCGCCACGCTTGATCCACAGTCGTTCAGCTTCACTTACTCTGTTTTGCGCGGCTACAAGAGAAGGCATGGTAGTGAGGGTTTCACAATCTTGGATGGTTAACATGGGTGCCATTACTGCACCCATTGCTGCCTGTTTGGCTGCTATCTTGCTAGCTATCAGCTAGGTTATTATCTCTGGCTACCAATGAATCAGTCTTTTGGTGGGCTGGACATCTGATTATAGCTAGGGCTTCGGGGAGGAGCACAGCCTCCCACAAGTCAACAATGGCCTCCTCATGTGTAGCTGGGGTGCCGTCTGCTCCACGAAACCCTCTCTGTTCCCAAATGTTTGCGTGGATGTGGCACACTCCATATGTATATGCTGAATCTGTATATGCATTCAGTGACTTTCCCTTTGCTAATCTATATGCTGCTTTAGAGCTTTTATCTCTGCAAGCTGGGCGGAGCAGGGCTGAGCAAGTTGATCATGACATGATTGTACAGTCACAAAATTCTGATCGTTATTGAGCTGTACAATTCCATAACCTGCATGACTACCTGTGGCGTCCTGAAAACAGGAGCCATCAACGAGCAACGTGAGGTCAGTTAAAATGGGCTGATTATGTAAATCTTTGCGAGTGTGCATAAATTTGTCTGTGCCATGAAGACAGTCGTGGCGTACCTTCTGTGGGTAGAACCATTTTGGTGGCTGGATTAATGATGGTACAACGTTGAATGTCGAGCTCAGGAGTGGACAGGATATACCTCATATCCTGTGCGTCTGGCCTGTGTCAAAACGAATCTGGGACTTGTCAGCAGGGCCGAAGCTGGTGAGAGGTGTACAAAGTTACAGGATGTCCCATTGTTAACGAGGATGCTTTTTGAAATGCAAAGACAGCTGCGGCTAGCCCTGATAACAGGGAGGCAAACCGGCCTCTATGTTATCGAGCTTAGTGCTATAATATGCTAGTGGTTATTTACCTGTGGGTGTGTCTTGCATTGGGACGACACGCAAACCCAGATTTCTGCTGCTAGAGATAAAGAGGTTTGGAGTAGTTAGGAGTGCCTAACGCTGGAGCGGACTGCATGTCTATTTTTAAGGCTTGGAACGCACCTTCTGCTTCCTCCGTCCAGGACAGCTGTGCTGTGTTGTTTGTCTGTCCTGCTGCTCTTACTAAAGCTCTGAGTGGAGCAGTTTTTATAGCATAGTCACAAATCCATGGCCGACTGTTTCCTGTCATGCCGAGAAAAGACAACATTTGGCCCACCGTCTGCGGTTGAGAAGCCTTACTTACTGCCTCTATCTGAGATGGGGCAATGCACTTTTTATCCCCACTCAACTGTCTGCCCAAGTACTCTACAGACTGCTGGCAGAACTGCAATTTGTCTTTACTAACCTTGTGTCCCCCCTCTGCTAATGCTATGAGCACTGCAATGGAATCTTTTGACATTATTCTTTTGAAGGGCAACAGACAAGCAAATCATCTGCATACTGTAATACAGTGCTTGGCATGTTCAAATTAGCTAGGTCATAATGCTGACATTCATAAGTGAACGCAAACAAATATTGAGAGTCTGGGTGTAGCGGTACACTGAAAAGAAACAGAACATAAATAAATGACTGTATACCACTGTGTGTCGGGTGGTATGTCTGAAAGCAACGTGTGTGAATCTGGCACATGTGGCGTCTCTGTTTCCACCACTGCATTAGCTACTATTCTGAAGAAGTTGGTTTCTTGATTGGAAAAATGAGCATTTTGCACGGACTTCTAGTTTTGACCAGAACTCCAGCCTTTACCAAGCCTTCAATTGTGGGTTGGATACCGTCACTGGCATGCTACTGGAGAGGATACTGCCTCTGGTATGATAGGTTATTATGTGGTTTTAGTGTGATGCGAACAGGTTGCGCTGATCTTATCCTACATCAGTTTTATGTGCTGTCCATAGATGTGGTGGAACTTTACTCAACAATTGTGCGTGTTCTTCTGTGACTGCTGTCTGTGTGGGAGTAGTACCATCTACATGTACCTTGTCTGCGACTGTTTCATCACCTGTCTTAGTTGAGATTCTGATGTATTGTTTGTCATCTGAAATGTGGATGTATTTGTTCTTGGTGGGTAACCACTCTCACCTGCAGTGCACGTCTGACCATTGGACCCAGATGATGAGACTCATAACTTTCTGCTATCATCAATGTAACGTGTGGTGCAGAATTTGGCACCTGTGACCATCCTGCTAATTCTTCTGGGAGGCAGATGGCTGCCGCCACACCTTGAGGTACTGAATACATGTCTTCACTAATGATCAGGCATGGTTTTTATTTTCTTTTTTATTTTCTTTTTATTTATTTATTTATTTTTTTTTTTTTTTTGAGCACTGTGTCCCTGCATTCTTTACAATCTACATGAGTCTGGTCCGCGTCATACATGAGCGTGCAATGCAGTGGCAGATTGGGAGTATGTGTTGTGTCAAAATGTAACCTGACCCATGGTTTCCACTGAGTCCATGTCTGTTTGAGGTGAGACTCTTCTGATGTCAGTTGGAGCCAGTAGACCAACGCCTGTGATGTCTCTGTGGCGTTCCCGGGCAGCTGTGGCATCATGCTTTGTGGGGGGTTGTCAGAGAAGTCTAAATATAGTCCATCTTGAGTACTCATGATCTTAGTTTTGAGAGGGCACAATATATCTCTGCCTAGAAGGTTCACTGGCGTATGAGTTGAGTAGAGTAGGGGTGCAAAGATGACTTTACCAGCGATGAGCATTGAAACAGGCTCTGTCATTGGTATGACTTGTGATTTCCCAGAGAAGCCTATGGTCTTGATGGATGACTTAGAGAGGGGGTGTGTAGAGTCTTTTTTTTTTTTTTTTGTGTTTCCATATGTAGCCCCTGTGTCCACCATAAGGGAATATGCTTGTTCGTGGATGACAACAGGTATAGTTGGTTCGTTATGTGGCTGTAATGAAATGACTGGTGACATTACTTCCCCTTCAGGCTTCTCCGGGCAACCCTATCATGGGCACCCTGTCTCGTTTTCAGCCAGTTTTCTGCTGGACCTTCCCATGGGTTGACCGGACACTCCCTTGCGTCGGGGGCCGGGCTGGTAACAACCCCAGCACAGCTTGTTAGGCGCTGCAGGATTCACTCCTGGAAATCCTGTATTCATTTCCTGGGAGCCTGATTGCTGATAGGTGCGGCTCGCTGATAGGTTTGCCGTTGTGGTGGCTGGGGTCCTGGAGGAAGGTTCGGTCCCCTTCTCCATCCTCCTCAGCCTGCTGGTCCTCCCCTAGGTTCGCCTCGACCCTGCCCCTTCGGGGCCTCTGGCTATCGTTGTTTCCACCTGCTCATTGTGGATAACAGTAGTGGTAATGTGAGGCATTGCATTGTCAGTGTTCTGCGTGTGGGGAGCGTCTTCTTTCATCTGCTCTCGGTCTTCGTATCCCTGGCCAAGGTCACTGTGAACCTTCCCTCCACTTGGCCTTCCATTGTTGTTGCTGCTCTTGCCTCCCCTACTGAGCGTAGTGGGTATTGTGCCGTCTCTGATGGTGATATGTCTTGTGGATATGGTGGTGGTGATGCTGGCAGGGGTGGGGCTGTGGGTGTCACATCCGTCGGTGCCTGGGGGTCCTGTGTGCCCTTGCTGCGCTTTGCTTGCACCATTTGCTTCAGTGTCTGTGAGTCCTGTGGGTCCTGTGGATGCTTACAGTACTCTACTTGCACCATTTGCTTCCCACCCCCTGTCTGTCTAAACCACCCCAATACCTCCCTTTTTTTTTATTTTAACCCTTTTGTTCTTTTTCTTATAACTCGCCTTAGTGTCTTTTGCCTCAGTGTGTCTTAGTTCTGTATCCACCTTGTCGCAACATGCCAGGTTGAAGGTTCCATCTTTAGGCCAACGATTTTTTCTTTTTCTTTTTCCTATTTTCAGATGTTCTTTTGTGCCATTTAGTCACACAGCGTTGGTTTCAGTTTCTCCTACCTGGGTGTTATGTCATCACTATCTCTATAGGTGTCAGAAACCCTTTTTTCATCTGTCCTTGGTTGGCTCCCATGAAGCCTTGTTTAACTTTACTCACTCTGGGAATTTTGTGGTTGCTCGTCTGTTTCTTTTGTATGTATCAGTGCTAGTAATTTCCCTACTGCGAAGGCAGTTTTGTATTATTTTTCTTCAGAGGTTATGTTCTAATTTATGTGACCAATCTCCTCCCAAATTAGCTTTTCTAGGCACGACAACAATCTGCAATCTTGGATTAAATTCCACTCTGTTCTCTAAATCTTGAAATATTACCTGGTTCAGAGGAAGTGAAGCTACAGGTCTGTTTTTATAACCATCACACAAACATTGCAGCAGTGGATCTAAAGAGCAGGGAGTCCACAAATTATTTAAAATCGTCTCCCACTGTATACCTGAAATTCGCCCTTCACTTGTTTCAATTGGTAAATTTACTAACTATCCAAAGTTTTAGCAAATGTCTTGCCTGCTTTGCCACTGCTTCTCACCCTCGTTGTCTATGTAGGTTCTTTCTAACCCGAAATGTGTTCTTTATGCCTCTGGTATCTACTATGCCATCAGTCACACAATGTTGCTCAGCCCAATTTTCATCACTACTGCTGTCACCTTCTTCCACCCAGCTCTTAACAGCTTGATCTCAACTTCTTTTCCTTTATTTTATTACTTATTTTATTTATTATAAAACTATACTTATAACTTATTTTATTTATAATTTTATTACTTATTCTATTTATTTATGAAACTATACTTATAACTTATTTTATTTATCTATAAGATTAAATTAAAGTAACAGATATTTATTTTTGATTCTCCCCTTAACAGCCAACCAGTTTGTCTGGAGTTAACACGAGCAACTGGTTCAATCAGTGAAACGTGGACTTTCGTTGGCACCGTTAGGTTTCCAGTCCCCAGACAATTTGTTGACACCGTTAGGTTACCCTTGTCTGGTTTTGTTTCACTGAGACACTGTTAATAACTACCTCATGTAACAAAACTTTGAAACAAATCACATAAAACAAACACACAGATACCAGATTATGATAAAACATTCAGGCCCCAAAATGTCTTTTTTTTTCTTTGTAATGACCTTTAACCCAATAGGTCAGAACCAAAATATCAAATTTTAACAAAGCTTTGCTTTTTGTATAAGCCCACTTCTGTTGGCTGTGTTCCTCACTCTGCTGGCTGCATTCCTCACCCCCTCCCTTTGTACTATCTGTTAAGTCAGTCTCCCAATGATTTGTCAGTCTTTTTACAGTTACATTTTATTTAACACTTTACTGTATTTACAACACTTTATACAATGCTTCATGCATTACTTTGAATAGATTATATTGTGTTTACTACAACTTACTTCTAGATATACTACAATATATGTACAAGAACTTTATAGCTTACAGTTAGATTTTACAATTTTACACTTTTGATCGATCTGATAATTATTTTGACTTATTTTTGTCTTTTTCTCGTTTCTCTGGTTGCAACGTTATCAGCTATCTGTCCGCGTTCAGACCTGTTCTGTCTCTGGTGACTCTCCTTTTTGGCTGGGAGGTCACTTTCCTCAAAACAGCGGTATCCACAGAAGCTTTTAGGCCTTTAATCTCTTTAGAGTAAATCGCCTATGCAGACCTGATGTCTCCCTAGACACACCCACTCAGGGTGTACTAGGCAAGCCAACAGCGGTATCCGCGAATTTACTACCAGCACTCCGCACAAGAGCCTGCCGGCTGGCATCAACACCCCGCCCTACAGGCTAAAGGGAGTGTTGGCAAGTTCCGGCAGCGGTATCCACGTATGTGCTTTTGAGTACTCTTTTCTTCTCTTATTGTACTTTAAATACTCTTAATACTTTAAATACTTTACTCTTACTACATTCCTCACTACATTTATTACCGTACATTCAGCACACACACATTCACTCTTTCTTTTGCCTGCTTGGTTTCTCTAGCTCACTCCCCCACATTCCACACACACATACACACACTCACTCACTGACTCCCACATTCATTCTCCATGTTTATCTCTCTAACTTCCACACACACACACACACACACACACACACACACACACACACACACACTGTGTTGCACTAGATTCAGTTGTCTCCAGGAATATATCAGCTATGTTCCAATGTTGTGTTATTAGTTAGTAATTTTTACATCACATTTTAGGTTCTTTTAGGAGAGGAATTTGTCAAATACCTCCGACCTGAGTGGCTCCCAACTGCACCTCAGACGCACCCGGTTTAGGCAGAAAAAAGGCTCTGCTTACCTTATCTGGTGGCCACCTGTACGTCTGATGCGCAGCCAAGCGCCCGATCTTAGGATCCGACCTCCTCGCCCTCCTACGCTGGCTCGCCAAATTATGTAGAAGCAAAAAGTCAAGGTCTCGAGCCGTGCCAGAAAGCTCGCGACCGCCCTTCCCCTCCCAAACGGACTTTCTTTGTCTTCCATTAGATATCAAAAACTCAAATACTCAGAGGTCAAAAAATCACTGGAGACACGTAGAATCAGATGCAACTGAGTTTAATGTGCTCGCAGGCAACAAACACATCACAACTCAATGAGTCAAGCTCCGGAGCAAGACTGAAGTTTCTTTGTTTGCGCTCGCTCTTTTATCGTAGAATTTCTGCTGAGTCATCTCTTTCCCTTAATCCTTCCCACTTGGCTCTGATCGTAACGATATCCCACCTCTGCTGAGTCACTTTTTTCCCACCATAATGGTGTCATATTTCTGCTGAGTAATGTTTTTCCTAGATCTAAGACCGCCTCCTCTTACTAGGGTCATTCTCAGGACAAGCTGTAATTCCCCTAATTTTCCACTAGTGTTTTCTGAACCCATCCTCATGCTATTTTTAGAAATGATTCACAGTGAGTCCTAGGTACTTCTCCACCACAATGCTTAAGTGCTCAGTGAGTGTGTGTGTCATAAGAATACATGAAATATGTGTAATTTGTCAGTTGCACAGATTATATTGCTTCAACACATATCTTTTAAAGGTCAACTAAAAGGTACAGTATATGTATATGTCTTCAGTAAATCAGTACATTACACTACAGCAGTCAAAGACATGGCTGCTTTGATCCTGGATAAAGCTACGAATAGAGTAAAGTCAAACCCCCTTTCTGCTCCTCAGGGGGCTGCACTGTAAATAGTTGTTGTAAATATTTGTTGTTGTGTTTATATTGTTTGATTTTATATTTTGTTTATGTATATTATATGTATACAGAGTCAAGTGAGTCACAGCTCCCCCCCTGTTCTCCACTTACTGCTGGCACAGGTGAAAGAGGTGAGACTCAGAAAAGGCCCCCAAACTTTCTTTCTGTGCACACTGCATGCAATACCCAGAGAATAGAAAGAAAAATCTGGGGGTTTTTTTATTCAGAATTTAATGTATCCATATAATCATTTACAGGTCGAACAGAGCAACGGAGCATACAATACAAGAGACGAGGAAGAGGTCCATCAGCCACATCTCATGGGTCAAAGACCCGATTCCTGTTCTCAGAGGCCAAAGATGAAGAAGGTACGGCTTCCTAAACTGAATAATCTAATATGACATTTTGAGGGTAGCCTATATGCTAAATATCAAATTGTTTGACAAGTGAAAAAAAACCTCATTTCATTTTTGTGCACTGAATATTGACCAAAGTGATGTTTAGTCAATGATACTCTGATATTTCACAGAGTTGAGTGAGTCCAGGGCCCAGCCCAGATCTTCTCCCACCCACTCACGTTCTCCACTCCCTGCTGGTGAAAGAGGTGAGATTCAGAAAAGGCCTGAGAAAATTGTCTTTTGTATCTAAGTGCTATTACACATTTTGGTCACTAGGCCACGCCTAGGACATTTTGTATCACAACCTGCCTGTATCATTGCACCACTGTGAGGCAAATAGTGAGGTAAATAGTTGCTGTTGATTTCTGTCAAAATGTCCATGCATCTCTCAGTGTCTGAGTCATTTTTGGTTAACCTCAGACTAAGTGAAGACATTACATCATTGTCCATGCTGCATCTACCACCCTGTTGAATTGTATGAAAAAAAGGCTATATTTTTGTGGTAATTTAGTTGTATTTATATGATAATTTATAGGTCGAACAGCTCAACGGGGCAGACATCAGCCTCAGAGACAAGGAAGAGGTCGGACAACAGCCTCTCGTGGGCGTGGCGTGGCTGCTCACCATAGGACATCTCCAGCTCCTCATCCCGAGTGGTGTGACACAAACTGGCAGCCAAAAAACATTCCTTTTAATGCAAATCCGGGACCTGCAAGTAAAGCTGCTGCTCTTGAGTCTGAAAATCCTGTTGATTTTGTTGAGTTGTTCCTTTCTGGTGAGCTGATCCAGAACATTGTAATTCAGACAAACTTGTATGCACAACAGTACATTGAAGCTGAGCAGCATGTTTCACCACAAGCTAGATCTCATGCGTGGAAACCTGTCACAGTGTCAGAAATGAAAAAGTTCGTAGGGCTCTTTTTTCTCACTGGTATCATTCGTAAGCCTGAGCTTGAGATGTACTGGTCTACAGATGAAATGTTAGCTACCCCCTACTTTAACAAGGTCATGTCTCGCAACCGGTTTCAGATGATTTTGAGATTTCTTCATTTCACTGATAATGAAGCAAGGCCAGCCAGTAACACTGACAATCTCTACAAAGTGCGTCCTGTCTTAGATTACCTTGTGTCAAAATTTAGGGAAATGTATCAGCCCAGTGAAAACATCTGTATTGATGAGGGTATGTTTTTGTGGCGTGGATGCCTAGTTTTCAGGGTGTACAACCCACAAAAGCCAATCAAATACGGCATAAAATCGTACATCCTTTGTGATTCTAAAACAGGGTACTGCTTTAACTTGAAGCCTTATCATGGCGAAGCCTCTGCTCTTGGAGACATGGTCGTCTCTCTTCTTGATCGCCTAGCTGGTCATGGCTACAAATTATTTATGGATAATTATTACAATTCCATATCATTGTGTGAGCACCTTCTTGATCTGGACACCCACGTCTGTGGTACACTGAGGAAAAACAGAGGTGAACCACCAGTCATCCAAAACATGACCAAGGCAGACCTTCCGGTTGGGGAGAGAGTCATGCAACACAATGGTAATGTGATGGTACTGGCATGGCATGACAAAAAAAATTGTAAAAATGGCCACAACATTCCATCAGGACAACATGGAGAATGTCAGTGTATGGCAGAGAGGCCACAAAGATAAAGTACCAAAATAAAAGCCAGAGTGCATTGTGGGATACAACAGTGCAATGAATGGAGTGGATAGATTGGACCAAAATATTGTCTATTATCCATTTGTGAGGAAGTCACACAAATGGACAAGAAAATTTGTAACCTATCTCTTTGAGATCAGTCTGTACAACTCATTCATACTGTACAAGGCCAAGAACCCACAGGGAAAATGCAGCACTTTTCTGGCTTTCATTGAAAGCCTTGTGAAGTCATGGACTAGCCAAAAGCCTGTGGTACATGCTAGTCAAGAGGAAAATGGGGCTGAGGGAGAAAGAGATGTACCTCCATCTCAAAAAACTCCTAGAGCCCCATATAAGCATGACTCAAAGAGCGGGCTGGACAACAGGTTTGCAGCTCATGCTCTTGTCCAGATCTTGCCAACACCCAAAAAGCAGCACCCAACCAGACGGTGCAGGGTATGTGCACGAATGGGGATGCGTAAAGAGACATCCTACCTACTACTGTGAGGGATGTGGTGTCCCCCTACATGCTGGGAAGTGTTACACATTGTATCACTCAAAAGCACTCTATGCCTAACTGTTTTGCAGTTTTAGGCAGTTAGAAATGAGTGAAAGTGAAAAGAGGCGGGAAAAAAATGTAAATAAGGGGTGCCCCAGTGGCGTGAAAATGTAACTAAATGTTGTGTCCTTTTTTATTCTAAATGTTATTTATTGTTGAAAGTTTAAGTATTCAAGTGTTTTTTTCTGAATGTAAATATGAAAAATTATTTCTTACAACCTCAACAAGCAGATCAAAATGTATTATATAAAGGCTGGCATGCAAGTCAATTTTTTAACTCGAAAGTCACTGTGTTTTATAAAAATGTATTTTCTGAGCTTTTTGTCTGAAAATGGCTGTTTTTGTTGAAAATGACCTTCATTCAACTGTTGATAAAAAGAAAACGGATAAACATAGAATAAAATGTTTTTTTTAATTGAAAGAAGAGACTCTGCTCTTTCTTGTGATATTTTAACATTTTACTAAAACTTAACACAACATATTTTGTGGGTCTGCAAAGATTGTTGAAAATGACCAAAAACGCTGGCACTGGCTGGTAACTTGAGAAGAAAATGCTGGCAGGGAAAGAGTTAAAATTGACATTTAGGAGGCTAATAGGACGATACGATGGGCATTCGTCAGCTGGCTTCCCCTTTTTAAGTATGAGACTGATATTAGCTTCAGTGAGGGACCTAGGTAAGGATCCGTTAACAAAGGCATCATTTAGCATCTCCAGAAAAGGGTCCATAAGTTCTGACTTAAATTCTTTATAGAATTCACAGCTAAGGCCGTCAGGGCCCGGGGCCTTCCCTGACTGCAGGGTCTGCAGTGCCTCCAGAACCTCCTGTTTCTAAACCTAAATCTAACCTGAACCTTAAGTCAATCAGGAGAGACCAGGTGAATAAAATAAAGATGATTGTTTAATACAGAGGTATACAGATTATCAGATGATGTGATGAATATGAACTGACCGAAAGTCTTCGGTGCTTGGACTGCCGAGGGAGATTTGCAATCGAGATAAGATAAATCCCCCATGGAGTCCAGACACTGGTGGTGGCTGATGACTCTGAGACTGAGGTATGATGAGGCTGATGAATCTGTGAAGACTCAGCAGTGATGG